>NC_045574.1:15289257-15613708 GCF_009819795.1 Aythya fuligula | reverse complement strand
GTGTCAGAGAGGAAGCCTGCAGCCCCTGCTGGAGCTGCCGATGGGGCCGAGCTCTCCCATCTGCACAGGAGGGGCCGTGCCGAGCCCCCAGCCCGGAGGCACTGCCCGTCCCCAGCTCCAGCTGCATGCCCCACAGCTGCACAATGACAGGCCAGCAATTTTCCTGGGCACCGTTACTCACTGCCACCGAGGGCAGCAGAAGTATGCAAGGTCAGCCAGTCAATGCCATTTCCAAGAAAAAAAAAAAAAAAAGATAACAACAAGCTATAGGAAAAGAAATGAGAGCTATTTTCCCTGTGCAGAAAGCGAATCCTCAGATGAAGCCATAGCCGTGCTTACTGTTGATGGATGGCACGTAGGCCACATGAATAATGTCTGCGAGAACTCTGTTCAGTGGCAGCTCCTGAAACACAGAGGGGTGATGTACATAGCCCATCGTTCTGCATGCCAGCAGCCATGCCTGTCAGGCTCACTTCCATTAATTCATCCAACGCGGCCCCAAATCACAGGAAAATTGCACAGGTCCCTCCGCTACCCCAAGACAAATGGGAACATTTGAAAAATTCTAAATTTCAGTGAAAGCTGCCAAAAATGAAAGCCTTCCCCCGCACCAGCAGCAGCATGGGCACTCAGGCAGGTCAGTGCCACCGCTGCTGCAGGCACCTCCTCACTGCCTAAAGGCTGCCCAGCCCTGCAGACAGACGGACAGACGGACAGATCTTGCCCACAGGTCCTCAGGCTCTCACCCGGCTGCATGGCTCTGCTGCTGTGTTGGGATTTGGAGACTTGAACATTGAGCACACGTGGCATGAGGGCAGACCAGGTGGCGGGCAGTTATTTATGGCCCAAACCCTCCCAGGAATTCGCACAGTGCATTACGAACAGGGACCCCCGCCAGAGCATTCATGTTTGTAGGCAAGCAGTTTGGGCAGTTTATCTGTCATTTACATCTTCCTTTAAATTTTGATCCTTGGCATTCAGTTTGGCCTTCTTTAGTATTTTAATGAGTCTGTTTTTGATAATGAAAGGAACGGGACCAGGCTCCAAGGACTGAATTTCTACCCAAGCCCACGAGCACCGAGCCCCATGGAGGAGATCTCAGCACTGCCTTTGTCCCACACTCACCGCAGAACTCACATCAAATGTGCCGATGGAGGAAGATGCCAAGGCCACTTGGGACAAGCTGTGGGGAGAGAAATTGCCGGGGATCACAGCCTGCAGCCCCCTGCCACCCACAGCAATCCTGCCCGGCACCCAGCACCCAGTTCGCCATCCCCACGAGCTGTTCGGCTGGAGCCTGAACTTCAACTCTTCAGAGTGAAGACCCCAGTTAGGTTTCAGTTCAGCTGCATTATGTCATGCTGAACCTTCTTCTTTCTTTTTAAGTAACTGTTAGTATAAACTGCAATAAACTCATGCAGAAAGATGGAAATGCACATGTGGCACGTGCAGGCTCTCCAGCAGCCTGGGACTGTCCCTGTGCTCGTGGTGGCACTGGGAAGAGAGCCCAGCAGCTGTTACCTGTCCAGAGCAAGGGAGAGCTGCAGCCTCTCTTCCACAACAGCAAAGTGCGCTCTCAGGTCGGAGTGCTGCAGGGAGAAGAGGGGTGCGGGTCCCCAGCGGGACACGTGTGCAGCCGAGCAGGTCCCTGCTCCAGGCCCTGACCCAGGGCCAGGCACTGCCCCGCAGCCCCTGCCCAATGTCCCACGCCCCCCTCTGCTGTCTGCTGGCTCGGGGCAAGGGCGACCACAGCCAGCCAGCAACCACTGCAAAAGGCTTCAGCTCACCACATCCAGGACAAAGAGGGATCCAAGATCGGAATCCGGGCTGGAAACCCAAAACTCGGCAGTGCTGAAGAGGTGCACAATGGTTTTGTCTGGGGTTATTGTCACCAGAGGTGGATTTGTTTCTCTCATTTCAATCACCAGTGGCTGTGATGGAGGCAGCACCATGGAAAGCTGGGGAGAGACAAACCAAAGGGTGACAACCCCTTTCCTTTGCAGTTGACTGCTCTGGGGATCATCCTGATGGCTGCTGAGCATCAGTAGCAGTCACCAAAGTCAATGGTAGCCAGGCAAGCAGATCTTATTAGTCTTATTAATAACAGTTTTGCTAATAAAATGAAAAAAGCACCAGTTTGGTCTTGAGGAATAGGTTCTCAGTGAGTCCTTGTGATTGGCCACAGGGGGTGGATGGAGAACAGCATTACCTGCTGCTGTTAATAGCCTGAGACGACCCAAAGACCATTAGGATCAAGCAAAGTCCACCCACCTCTGGGATGAGGGCTCCAAGCATCGTGGTCACCAGCGGGGGAAGCCCAAGGATCTGTTGAGGAAGCACAGAGGCAGGGACTGAAAGCACTCAGCTGGGGGGAGTTCAATACTGAGAAGTGAAGAGGAGCAGAGAGGCTGCAGAGCTACCGGAGGCACTGTGCTCCTCCGCTGCGGGCACCAGGCAGGGCACAGGGCGCTGCCACTGCAGCCGGTGACTCCCCGGCCGGTGGTCCTGGGGGCAGGTGCTCGGCTGCAGCAGCCACGCACGGGGCAGGCCACAGGACAACAGGCTTTGGGTGTTACACACAACTGTCCTCAAAAAAAATGCACTGTCATTGCCTGAGCCTAGCAGGATCTTGGATGCTGTTGCTGGACCTGCAGGAGCACCCTGAGGCCATGCATGAAGGATGTCCATAAATCCCTATAAACCATGGACTCCATAAAACACAGACCAAACAAACTACTGATAATCCCTTTCATGATCCCCAAATACACTTGTCTGCAGCCACCAACCAGTGCCAGAGAGTGATGAAAAGAGCATGGATCTGCCTTGAACGCAGGCACAGGTTTCTTTAGGGGTCCTTTGAGGAAAATCTCCAGCCCAAATTACCCACCATGTTATTGCTGATGTTCAGGCTGAAGGACGCCTGCATAACAGAGAGCTCAGCACCCAAGAAGCCTGCAGACAGGATGAGCTGGGTAGCAGCCTCCCTCTTTGGTGGCAGAGAAGTAGGAGACAGCTGATCTGCTGGAAGGTCCACTACCTCTCCCTCTTCTTTGTGGAGGATGGTCTGAAAGGACCCATAGAAGGAGCCATGTCAGAGAGTACAAGTCCATTTCCAGGATCTGTATTTGGACCACATCCAGGGCACTGGATGCATCTCTCTGTAGCCTCAGCAATGAAAGAACAATCAAAGCCACAGAAAACGATGGGCCAAGGAGGTGGCTGGGTGGTTTAATGCAAACAGCATGTGCCTGCACCCCTTCCAAAGCCTCTGCTGCCAAAGGCTGAGTATTATAAAGTCATAGAACAGCTTGGGTTGGAAGGGAGCTCAAAGCTCACCCAGTTCCAACCCCCTGCCATGGGCAGGGATGTGCCACCCTCCAGATCAGTTTGCCCAGGGCCTCGTCCAACCTGGCCTGGAACACTTCCAGGGATGGGGCATCCACAGCTTCTCTGGGCAGCCTGTGCCAGTGCCTCGCCTCCCTCAGGGTGAAGGATTTCCTCCTAACCTCTAATTTAAATCTCTCCTCTTTTAGTTTAAAGCCATTGAGAAGGACAACGCCTCCAAGCAAACAGGTGTCAGGAACATTGCCCCTCCAAGTTCCGGCTCCGGCAGTGGCACTCACCCTCAAATCCAGCTGTATGAAAGTTTCACTCGTCACAGGTGGGTTCAGCAATGCGTATCGGAGGGTGCCAGCAGTGCCGAGAGGGATTGTGGCTGTGGGGAAGAAGGGGGAGGCTCAGGCAGAGGCACGCACCCTGCACCACGGCTCAGGAACAGCGGCCACATCACCAGTGCTACCTGTGGGTGCTGGATTCAGATGTGGGTGGCTGGAGAGAGCACAACTTACAAGTCATGGTGGTGAATTTTGCATTCATGAGGTTGAGCACCGCGTCCACGGCTGGACACAGCTGGAGGGCAAGAAGAAAGCTGTGAGAACACCTTGCACGGCCACTCCCATGGGAGCACAGCCTTGTGCCATCAGGCCAGCACAATCCCATTGGGACCCTCCACTTGTAAGCACCCAGACAAGGACTTGCCTCTGTTTTCTCTGTCCCTAGTTTAATTAGGTTATTTCCGGGTAAATCTGACTTTAAACTGCATTGCCCACCCTGGTGCTGGGCAGGGGAGCACCGGGTTGCCAGCAGCCACGGCTCGAAGCGCTCCCTTTTACCTGCAGCTCCCCCGTACAGCACAACTGGGAAAACTGGCACTGAGCCGTGGAGAGGAGGAGCAGGAGGACAAGGAGGGGATGCTCAGGAAGCACAGGGCAGACCAGGCAGCACTTACCAGGCTGGGCAGCACTTTCTGAAGGCTGCTGTCCAGAAACTTGCTCACGACTTGGGGCAGCATGCTAGGCAGAGAGAACACGTCAGCCAACACGGCCGCGAGGCACGGAGCAGTGACTACTTACTACAGACCAAACCGTAAACAGTCAAGTGCTAAAGAAACATGTCTGGGATGGATTAGGCCGAAACATGGCTCACGTCCAATAAAAGGTATTTTCCCTTTTTACAAATCTTTTCTAATGCATTCCATCTTCTGGCTTTAAACAAAGCTGAAAGCTTCCACGCCTAGCAGAAGCTCAGTTATCTGAGGAGTACAGCACTCAAATGAGGACTTAGGCCAGAAATGAGCACTGTGTGCAATAACACAGATAGGGCCGGCCTGAATTTGTCCATAAAACATTTTGGTTTTCTTAGTGGGAAAAATAGGACCTTCGATGCATGAACACTTGTATTGAGAAGTGCTTGCGTTCTGTACAAGCCCATGCCCAGAGACTGAAAATCCCTGCTGAGCAACGCTGTTGCCTGCCCCGGGGGTACCGCTGGCATCTGCCTGCAGCTGCTGCTGCCCCAGCAGGGCCCCAGCACACCCGGTGCTCACTTGCTGGGCAGATTGGTTTTGGCGCTGAGCAGGGCGATGCGGCAGCTCTTGGTGCTGAACCACGGGCAGCCCTGGGAGTCCTGTGCCAGCCGCGCGCTGGCAGTCAGGTTTGCTGCCACCTTGATTTCCATGTTTCCTCCTATAAAGCTGCACAGAATGAATCACAGTTAGCAGGGGATAAAACCTCCCGAAACGGCTGGCAGCACGGGGCTGCCTGGCAAAGCACCGCAGCAGCTGTCCCACAGGTGTCCTTGCCCACCCACCTTCTCCCAGCAATGGTCATCCGGACCAGCACAGCCATGAACAGCCCCACGCCTGGCGAGAGTGTCAGCGATATCTCTGGGGGACGGAGGTCTGTTACTTTCAGCCTGGGGGAAAACAGAGGAAAAGCGCTGGGAAAGATCTGCCAGAGCAGACGGCCGGACCTGTAAGTCAAACCACTTCATATTGGTATCGTTGTCACCACCTTTAGTCCTCTGCTTCTTGCTCAAACTTTTTTATTAACATTTTAATACACTTCTGAGTTCAGGAAGATGTTTCTTCATAACAAAAATATTGCAGTTTAATTTTGAAAAAGTGTAGCAAAATGTTAGGGCATTCAAAACAACGTTTTCACCCAGAGCCAACTTGCCAGATCTGATCCCCCAGTGATTCTGGGTTTCCTCAGGACATTATTCCCAAGACCCAGCACCCACAGGTCCGAGAGCAACCCCCCAGCACCACAAGGCCACAGCAGCCAAGCCCAGCCAGCTCGGAAGCAGGACGTGCTTTATTGCCTTTAAGTTATAGTTTCTCTGTGTCTTTGCAGACACAACCATGCGGAAAATCACCAGCCTTAATACCACACTTGTTAGTGAGGAGTGATTTGTTTCTGCCTCCAGGCTAAAACTTACAAACCTTCTGCTTTTGCTTTGTGATTTCCAGACTCAGCCTCCTGTTGAAACGCTGCTGATTATCACTCACCTGGAGATGCCTTTGATGGGTTTCATGTTCGACTTTTTTTTTGTTGTTTCCTCTACCAGTTTCTGAAGAACATTGCTCTCATTCAGCGCAGTGGAGACCGCTGGAAAATTTGCACAAGACAAGGGGCTCAGCACAGAACCTCCAAGGAGGAGACAGTGCCGGGGTGAGGGAGCTCAGCCCCCATCCCACTCTGTAAAACATCGCTGGTGACACGTCTGCACTGTAACAAGCAAGGCCACAACCGGGGTGCTCCATGTGCTGGAAATTCAGAGTGCTGGCAGTCTCTGCAGCCTCCGTTCAGGCTCACGGTCACACACTGTGCGAGCACTTCACTTTTAGACGTGACACCAAGACACCCAGGTGCCCGCACCAGGCCATCACAGACCAGGCGATGCAGCTTCCCGTGTTCAAAGCAATGACCACAAGGAAGCAGCTCCTGTTGCAGACTAAGGGAGGCAGCAGGACAAAATCTGGGCACAAACACTTGGCTCAGGTATGGTGCAGAAGCTCCAGGACCCAGATGCGCCCTTCCCATGCTGGGCCCAAGGGGCACGGACGGGAGCAGCGGGTGCTAAGCCCTGCGGAGAGCTCCGGGGCAGCCAGTGGTGCTGCTGGCCTCGTGCCCATGGCACAGGCTGGAGGCAGCCCTGGCTGCATGGACGGACGGACGGACAGACAGACAGACATGCCCACGTGGCTGAGTGCTTACCACGGTCGATTGTCCCAATATCCATCCTGAGGATGGCCCCCGGGCCACCGGCGCTTTGTGACACTGCCAGCCAGCCACCAAGGAGCAAAAGGCACCAGATCCTTGGCATCTTCAGGCCTGGTACCGTTGCCCACAAAGCTCCAGAGGTGGCTAAATGATGCACTGGCTTAATGGACAAAAAGAGACAATTAGCTGGAGACGGTTCCCAACAGCATGGCAAGGGCTAAATGCTGCACTCCTGTGGAAGGGAGTGAGCAGGGCTCACTCCAGCCCAAGGGGATGGGTGCTGCAGCACGACCCTGGGACAGAAACCTCTGCGAGGAAGAGCGTGATGGTCACCTCACCAGGACCTCCTCCAGCGGAGTGCTCCTGTAGGTTGTCCACACTCTGCGCCGATCTTCCAGAGAGAGGCAGGAAATGGCCTATATATACACAGCCCTGGCTGAGAAAAAAAGGAAAAAAAATAAACGGATTAAAGAGGTGGATAATTACTGTGATGTAAAACTAATCCCTCAGTGTTTCTGACATCTTCCAGTACAAGTAATCTCACTAATAAATGTAAAAGTCCAGGTAAGTCCTTGAGCTGCAGGTATCAGGTGGATGTTCCCGGCATGTCTGAGGCCAGCTCTCTTGCTCAACAGCCTGGAAGAGCCTACGGGAGCTTTGCACTGAAAGAGTAGAACTGATCTGTTAATAACATGGTACAGACAGAAGTGGGGGCAGGGGGAAAGTTGAGCCATGGAATAGTAAATTCTGCTCTTGGAGATGCATGTGCAGTGTGACTGTCAGAACAAATCGCCCATGCTCCCCAGAGGTTCGTGGAGCCTGTGCAGGTGCCAAGGGAGGACCTGGGATTAGCTGGGGGAGGACCCGGGGGAGGTTGTGGCAATCCCAGTAACATTGGTGCTGATCTCTGCAGGTCTGAGCGAGGAGAGGAACAGCAGGAACAGCAACCTGAGCTGTCCCCGACATACCATGGGGAGGCTGCACATCCTCCAGACCGTGCACAAACTGCATCAGCTCTCCTGCGGGCCATCCACGCATATCCTGGCCAGAGACAGCACCAGAGCCATCCCTGTATGCTCACCTGCCCCTGCCAGCACCAGCCCCACAGGGATGGCTCACCCAGAGCCCACCCTGGTGGGATCCTGCGGCACTGAGAAATTTATTCCTTCTCTTCATTTCTGTATAAAATGTGTCAGAGGGCTTAATCTGTCATCACCTCCCCCTGTGATATACTTGGTGGTTCTGCTAAGCACAGACAGGGAGATTTACATCTTATCTAACAGGAGTGTAAGATTTATAGATAGCTCCTGTTTAAGAACCCATCATGCCAGAAAGACGCCTTTGTGCCGGTAACTTGATCAGTCACTGTGCTGTAAGTTGACATCTAATTAAGCCTCCCTGGGGACCATGAGGTCCAGAGCAGCTCTTCAGGAGGAGAAAATCCACATCCGAGTGCCATGGTGCCCTCTTGCCCCAACAGCTCATCTCCATTCTTGTACTTGAGTAAACGCTGATAACGTGCCACAGATAAATCTCAAGTACTGCTTCGAAAGAGCTGCTGGAATTACCTGCAATGGAACAAGGCTTAACTGGAGGCAATTCCAGCCACTGCTCTATAACACAGCAATCTTCTTTCTTGCAGACTCTTCTCAGAGTGCTGCTGAGAGCCAAGGACCTTTCCAGACATGTCGAGATGCACCTGGAACCAGCGCCCAATAACTCACGCAGCCAGTGCACGGAGGACAATAGCTGCCTCCTAAGGCACAGGTGAATCAACAAGTGCTGAACAGCTAACCCTACTGCCAAAGGACCCAGACCAAACTGGGCAGTTCAACCCTCTCTGGAAGAGTGGTCATGCCTCAAAGTTTGGATCACAAATACGGAGGGGGAAGAACACCCAGCAGGGAGGAGAGCTGCATGGGGTGCAGAGGATGTACTGTTGGTGCTTGCAGGCAGCCCGAGCTCTGTGCTCCAGGGCAAAGGGAACAGAAAAGCAGGATGGACCCAAAGCCCAGGAAGGAGGGGACCCTGAGTCCCCTCGTGAGGACCTTTGATGCCCATAGAGATGCCACTGCATGCATCACCCACCTTTTTTTTTTTTTTTTTTTTTCTATATACCATTTGTAATAGTATTGCCAGTGGATTTTGATTGGGACTGAAGTGGAGAGGCAGCAGTTACTGCATGTTGGCCAACCTGCAGGTTAGAGATCATGCCTTCAAAAAGTCTGCTCTTCTGTCTGGTCTAGAACTCACTGAACCCTGCAGAAACACTCCTGCTGCCTTCAGCACACTTACCACTGGCCTGAAGGAAAGCCCAAGGGGTTTGTCTGTCCTTCAGGAGCATCCTCACAGTGTTCACAAGGCCTCCTTCCACGCAGCGTCAGGTCTCATCCCTCTGGATCTGAGCAGCACCCACCACAGCAGCTTCCCCGTGGCGTGGAACTGATGATCGCTGTCTAATAGCATTTGATTTCTTGGCACCCTCCTTCCAGAGACTTTGTGATCCTCAGCAACTTCACAATGCAGGCGAGCTGCCCTAGCACCTGCTGCTCAATATTTCACCCTGCTGGGTCGATGGCCAATGTAATCAGGTCTATGGGGAAACAATAAAAAATGGTATACAAAACAAAGCACCCCCTCCCAGCGCACCCTCCTGGTTTTCAGCCCTCTGCCAATTTCTGCCTCCATCAGCCCTGGTTACACAGATATATAAAGCAAGAACACATCCTTGTGTGGCCACAGCCAGACACAGACAGAACTAGAACAATGGGGAGACCGGGCAGAAAAGGTAAAGATGCATTTACAAAATGAACAGATTGATGTGGGCATTGCTTGTACTTTGGTGTGTCTCTGCGAGCATCAGTCCTGATCAGAAGTCCTCCCTCTGCAAGGACTGATATAGATGTGCATGTTGTTAAACTTGGGTTTAACAGGTTAAACTTACCGAATAACTTGTTTTCTTAATGCTGTAAGAGTATCACAAACATGATAAGCAATTCTAGAATGTTTTTCAGAGGTAGGTGACTCTATTACCTCTGTATCTGATTTTACCCTCCTGCATACCTTCAATTCATTCCTGAGCTAATTTTAACTCCTGTTTATTTTGTTTTGTATCAGTTGTAGGCCATTACAAGATATTTAACAGGCATAATGGTGGTGCTGCAAGCACCACTCTAGCTTACACACTTGCAGGAGATTTTCAAGGCTGAGCCTTTTTTTCAGCACTATTAAATGCCCAGGTGCTCCACGAGAGCTATGCGTCATTATTTTACAAAAGCTGCAAAGCCCAGGAGCACAAACACAATGCAGGAGCTGAAACCATGGCTCCCGAGCACGGTCCCACACCTTGGCAGGGCCCCACTGTGCTGACCGGGTATTTTGGGCGCCCTCCTCCTGCAGGCAGCGCCGTGGCCCCGCTCTGCGCCCTGGGCACCCTCCTGAGCCTCCTGGTCCCTGTGGAGGCCACCAGGTCTCCCGACTGCGGGGGCATCCTCACCCCGTCAGGACTGAGCTACCGTAAGTACACAGCCCGTACCTCCCCGTGCCTCGCCACCCAGGCAGAGGCATCCTCTCGTAAACTTACGCCGTGAATCGGCTCATTTTCATCATCCCCTTCCTACAGCGAGTAACAGTGGGGTCTAGGAAGAGATGAATGTGTGGCACCAGGACAGATTTCAGTCTGTCTGCCCCTGTGCGTGAGATCACAGGCTCAGGGGCTTCTAATAACTCTGCCCTATTTCAGTCGCTGAAGTTTCAAGACCATACGCAGAGGTGGTCCTCAGGCAGGACCTGATGGACCTGGACCTGACCCTTGGCTCCCCCAAAGCCAGCAGGTGAGTCCACGGCTCTGCCTCACCCGGGCTTTGCAACCACTCCTCTGAGTCCTGGTGGAGCTCCTGGAGCACTGTGAGCACCAACACAAAAAGCAAAAACCCTCCTGGGAATCGACCTGGATGCCTTAAATATCCATTTAGAAGCAAGCTCCCTGCTCCTCCTTTGGGGTCTGATGGCAGCAGCCCCGGTGCCACCCTTGGAGCATGGATTTGTCTCTGCAGACCCCACGGACAATCGGTGTTTCTTTGCAGGAGCAGCCAGGGCTCACACCTCAGCCTGTGCTGGGCTCCTGACACCCGCTTTTCCTCTCGAGCAGGGACCAAATCAGCTCTGTCCAAGTGGTCGACCTGTCGCTGTCGCTTGTCCCAGAGGCCGGGCTGCGGCTGGGCATCGAGGTGGACCTGGGCATCACCCCCCCGGAGTGAGTAGTGCCTGCCTGCGGGGCCGGGGCAGTGGCACGGGGCAATGACCCTCCAACCTGCGCCGTTCCCTCGTGCAGTGCAGCGCCCAGGCTGGCGAGGCTGTCCATCCTGGCTGACCTCCACATAGACCTGAGCCCTGATGGCGACCTGCAGCTGATAACCTCCTACTGCAGACCCACTGTGGAGGTGCAGAGCGCCGAGGAGGTGGGAAGGTCAGCCCGTGGTTTTTTTTGGCACGGGATCTGGGTGAATGGGGGAACAAAACTGAGTGACAAGTATTTTTGTGCATAAAGGTGATAGGACCAAGATCTGATCACTGGCATAAAAGCTTACAAATGTCAGTGCAAATCCTTTCACTTCAGGACAGAAACTTTGTTCTGCTTACAGCCCCGTTTTTGTTTATTTGTTTTTTGTTTGGTTGTTTCTTTTTCTTTCCCCCCACAATGTTAAGAGTTTTTTCTCTCATAAAGGAGCAAATGTTTCTAAAGAGTGTAGCAGGAAAGTTTTAATTCAAGTCCAGTGGCAGGTCTTTAGCATTTTAGGATCCTGAACTGCAGTCACAGCTTAATAGATGATGGAAAATGATGATAATGTCTCTGGATACTTTCTGGGTCAAATCAAAAGACACTAACATCCCCCTGGCTGAGCTGGTGCTGTCTAACTTCCTCTGCTCTGTTGTTTTCATCCAGCAAGTCCTCTAGTTCCGACCCGGACAAGGAGATTAATGCTGATAAGGTAAGATAACGTCCATACAGACACGAGACAGCAGAAGACAAATTGGCATGGTTCTGTAAGAATTAGAGCACTCAGGTGAACCTGGCACTTACAAAACCCACCTGGTTGTGCCAGGCATCCCCACAGCCCTCCACACGGGATGAGGATTGCATCCTCTGTCTGTGATCCCCCATCTGCCAGCTCACAGCCAGATGGGGACGTGCAGGCTGCAGCAGATGCCAGCAGCCCCCGCACTCATCTCCCTCCTCTCACGCTTTGCTCTTATCCCACAGATTTGCTTGGAAGTCTCCAAACTGCTCCTTTTGCCTAACGAGCAGCTGATGTCTCTGACAGGTGGGCAGCTCAGCTCTCAGGCTCGTTAGGGTTTAGGGGCTCCTGCTGGAGCTGTGCAGGCTGGGCCCTGCAGCAGTGGCTGCTCCGTGGCCGTGGGTTTTGTCTGCTGGGAAAAGAGCTCCCTGTGCACTGCTGCGGGGAGCAGGAGATGGCAGCTGGATGGGGGCTGCTCCGTGGTGGGGCAGGGCAGGGCCCAGCCTCTCCCCTCCTCCTTCAGGTGTGCCAGAAACCTTGGGGAGGGCAGGGCGATAAAACAGGAGAAATTAATCCTTCTGCTCTTCCCCTCCTCACCTGCTACCTGGGGGAAATCCAGCCTGTTCACATGCACAATCTCCTGTCGCTGCTCCCCTTTGTTCTCTGAGTGCCCCTCTGCTCACTTTGCAGCTCAGTTCCCCATCACCCCCCGTTGCCAGGTCCAGTACCTGCCGCTGGCTGCCCCCGTGATCTCCGAGGAAGGAATCACCATGTCCTTGCAAGTAAGCACCACAGCCTGCCCGTGCTGCCCAGCTCCTGCCCACGCACTTGTCTGCCTGCCACTTCTCTGCCCTGGATGAGCAGCTGCTGAGTGCCTGCAGGATGAGGCGGACACCCCAAGCACCCTGACCCCTTTTCTGTCCCCTGCAGACAACGTTCCAGGTGGCAGGGATGGCAGTGCCCCTGCCAGTCAGCCCCGTGCCATTCAGCATGCCAGAGCTGGTGAGCTCCAGCCCTTCCCACCTCACCTTGGCTTTGTCTGAGCACTTCTACACCAGCCTCTTCTTCGCCCTGGAGAGGGCTGGGGCCTTCAACATGACCATTCTGGTGAGTAGTGCAAGCAAGCGAGGAGGGAATAATAAAATGGACAGCGATGGCTGGACCCCTGCTCCACGAAGCCGTAAGGGAGCTGTGCTCCCTGAAAGAAATGAGAGCATCTCTGAGAGCCCATGGAACCTCACTGCAACACCCCCAGCCTCTTACCTTGACCTTGCAGGCAAAATTCTGCTGGTCAAATGGTGCATGGGAAATTTACCATCAGAACTAGCCAAAACACGGCTTCTGGCACGTGCTGGTGTGCAGGGAAGGCCGCCTGCATTTGGCAGCTGTGCAGCACTTGGAAGCAGTTGTGCCAGACCCCAGACTGCAGCTCCTGGGGCCGCCAGCCAGCTGATGCTCTGTGCTTTGTCCTCCAGAGCCCACTGACCACCGCCACCATGGCACAGAAGATCACCCAGGTACGTGGCTGCTTCCAGCACCTGGTTGGCACAGCCCCTGCTGCGGGGGCTGCTGGGCTGCAAACAGCTGCCTGCGGCAGGTCGGCTCCCTGTACCACGAGGACCTGCCCGTGATGCTGAGGGCTGAGCTCAGAAGCTCTCCTCGGGTGGAGCTGGAGGAAGGCCGAGCAGCCCTGAAGCTCTTCCTCACCATCCACGTCGGGGCAGGCTCACCAGAATTCCAGAGCTTCCTGAGCGTGAGCGCGGTGAGTGAGCACTGCAGGAAGGGGCCACCTCCGCTGCTCCCCTCAACTGCTGCAGAGGGCACAGGTCTCTGTCACAGAGAGCAGGGTGCAAGGAGCATGTCATGGGGGTACTGCACAGATGGCTTCATCACTTCTCAATGTTCAGAGCTGAAATGGGACAGTTTGCTCGCTCTGATCCTGCCCTCCCTGTTCTCCGCACAGGACGTGACTGCAGGACTGCTCCTCAGCGTCACCGACACACGGATGATGATCTCTGCAGCAGCGATCGAGTAACGAGTCCGGCTGTGCTCTGCAGCCTTGTGGGGGACACAGTTCAGTCATTGCATGGGATGGGAGAGGCAAATAGCCTGGGGAATTTCTTACCTGTGACGGCTTGGTCACTGTGGAGGTTGCTCTAGCCCAAGGGAAATGGCAAGGCTCCAGCAGCAGGACCAGAAAGAAAAATGCTGCCCATCTCCCTGAGCACCCCGTGTCCCTGCCTACAGCGAGCCCTCACCACAGGTCCCGGGGCCAGGACACCCCCAGCTCCCTGCTGCTGTGCATGGGGGCAGAGACAGTGCCCACTGTCCCCTGCTCCCTGCCTTGCGCCCGGCCTGGGGAGCTGCTGGAGCCCTGGGCACAGCCCTGGCTTTCAGAAAACCTGCAAGCCCCTGCTTATCGCCAAGCATGGTCTCCAAGGAAAACCCTGCTCAGTGACCCAGCCAAAGGGCTGCTGAGCAAATCTCATGCTGCTCTTTGTTTTGCAGAGATGCTGAGCTCAGCCTGGCTGCCTCCGACGTGGGTCCAGTGCCGGTAGGTGCTCCCAGCACCCCGAAGTGATGGAGCACAGCTGGGCTCCTGCCTGCACCGTGCTGAGCACAGCAGCCCTTGCTTTAGTGCTGTCCCCTAAAGCCTGGCCATCCCCAGACAGCTTGCACCACCCCGAGCTCATGCCACAAAATCCACAGCCAGGCCATCAGCAGGGCAGCACACGCTCATGGTGCTCATGGTGCTCACTGCACTCCGCAGAGGCTGGGAGAGGGGCAGCACGCCAGGACCCCAGTGCTGCAGGTCCTGGCCTCTCTCCACCCCTTTAGAGCCAGGCCATAAAGAAGCTGACCCTGTGGCTTTCTCCTTTGCAGGCTGCGTTGCTGGAAGAGCTGTTCCTGGGCACTGTTCGCGAGGAGGTGCCCGTCTGGATGAACGGTGAGAAGTGGGGACACCTCCCAGGCAGCACCAGGCACAAAGTGTCTCAGCTGGGAACCTTCCCTCCTCTTTCACCTTTCCCCATTTCTCTTCCTAGCGGTGCTGAGTGAAGGCGTACACCTGCCACACGTATCCACCTTCACCTACACCGATGTCAGCGTCATGATTCACAAGGTAAGAAATCACAACATGCAAGTTTCTCCCCGAAACAAGACATTTAAGTTGCTCCCTGCTACATTTGATTTAAAGGGTACCTGGGAGTGACGCTTACCTCCTGGCACTAAAATAAATCTGAGCCTGCTTCTCCTGTCCTGCTAACCCACAGAACTGAGCTTCATTGCTTTACATAGGCATCCCTCTCTAGCCATGCTAACACAAGCAAAAAATGCTCGTTAGAAGGATCAGGGGCAGGCTGCAGGGAGCGCTGGGTGCAGCACTGAGGTCTCCCCCACCTGTGTCTAGGATTACGTCTTGCTCCTGTGCAACCTCAAGCTGCAGGCAAGACACGGTGAGCAGGGGGCCACGGCCTGAACCCGGTGTGCCGTTAGCTTCACCTGGAGGAAAACGGGGGCAAAGCCACCCCACTGACTCTGAAAGGATGTGTCGTGTTTTCTCACTGCATGAAATGTTTAAAAATCTTCTTTCTTTACTGAAACAACATTTTCTCAAGTGTAGGATAATAATGGCATTTTGCTAGTGGCTTTCTCTTCCAGTCTATTTTTTTGTTGCACAAGGAGGATTGATTGTAACAATGTTCCATGCTTTAATTAAACATTTCTCTTTAATATTGCATTTTCCTGTATGACTATTGACTTTTTTTTCCCCTCAATGACTTGTACTGAAAGATAGATGAATTTCATCTTGCTGAGTACCAGTACAGATGTCCAGACCTTACATTTAACTAAGGGAGCATCAAAATCTCACTAATTTATAAGGACATGAGGCAGCCCCGAGCCTCTCAGCTGCAGAACACTATCGCCCCTACCCACAAGAGACATTTCATGGCTTTTCTTCCATTTCCAGCGTTACTATGGGAACAAAACAGCTGGTGAGTTTTCACTCGGCCAGAAAGAAGGAAAAAAAAATCACATCTGTACAAAGGTTTCTAATATTAGACTTGAAGCCAGTCACATTTTTGAAAACATGCCTCTGACAAAGCTGGTCGCAGAGCGGGCGGATGAAGCATGGCCACACAGCAGCGTGCCCGTCGGGGTCCAGCACCACGGCAGTGCCGGCTTTTGCCCACTGCCCATGGGGCCCAAGCATGCCCAAAGGGGGAAAATCTGGCACAGCCTCAGCACCCAAAGCAGCTGCATGTGGGGACTGAGCTCCTGCAGCAAGCCAAGAGTGAGCTGGGGGTCCCCTGCAGGCACCACGGGCAGCTTCCTGGCTTCTGCTGTTGCTCTTGCAGCGTGCTTGGAGGGCGATACTGCACTTAACACCCAGCCCGTGAAGCTGTATTAATTACACATGCATCTGCTTTCATATGCAACTACCGTCCCCATCATTTCTAGCCTTTGGAGCTGCTGAAAAGCACTTGAAAATCTCATATTTCAGGGACTTAGAAATAGGAAAGGAAACAAAACAAGCCAGGCTGATTTATTGAAGGGAGTAAAAAAAAAAAAAAAAATTTTAAATGAAGGTTTATATGCCCGTCCTGGGGACCTGACTAATGATTTTAACGCCCGAAGTTGGCAATAGCAGGAACAGTTCCTAATAAAAGTTTGCTGGTAGAGCTGCAACCATTAGTCTTTGACTAATATATCTTAACCCAGTTTCCCAAGAGGAATATGCTACAGCAGTAAAAGAATTTATTTGTTTGGCAGCAGAGGTTCTGGCCGGGGGATTTACTGCACTGCTCTGGCCGTGGTGGCTGGGGCAGGGGAGCTGCAGCCCCGCTCCTGGCCGCGTACGTCCCACCTGCAGCAGCAGGCTCAGCCCCAGACCTGGATCGTGCTGGGGGTCGGGGAGTAGCATCTGATCAATAGGTAACCCAGCCAGGAGCAGCCACTGAAAATCCAAGAGTGTTTTTCCCATGAGTTTTGGGAAAATTGGGGAAATTTTCAAGCCAAAACCCAAAATACCAGTCATCAGAGAGGAGCTCAGTCCCCCAGCAGGAGGCAGGAGAGGTGCTCTCCCCGAGAAGCAGCAGAAACAAGAACCGCCTTCCGAGCACTAGAAGTCAGAATGTTTATTACTAAAAGAATCAGTGACAAATGTATCCTGAGCTCCTGCTCAGCACTTCATCCGCTTCTGCACATGGATGGTGACTTTTAAGTAGAGAGCCACATGCAACAAGTTCACTTTTCCATTACACTGAGAACAACTTTCCCACAGAACAAATTTTCAAGGAATTTAACAATTCAACTGCAGCTTCACATGCAATTGGTACAACTGTGACCTCTAAGTCACGTTAATTTCTCTAAATAAATATTTTTACACAGAGCTGCCTATCTGGTTTTGGCTTATGCAAGTATCTTAATACTCACACGAGCCAGTTAAACATAAAGTGCCTTAAATGTTACCAAGAATCTCGAAGCACGTTTAGAAAAGGAAAAAAGATAATGCTGGTCTCGAAGTTTCATCCTCGCTGGTCCTTCTCCCTCTTTCTGCCCAAGGCTACAATCAGAAAGAGCTCTCCACGCCCTCTCCTCTCCAGCTCACACAAGGATCACCAGCAGGCCCTGGAGAAGTGCAAGAAGCGACACGTTTACATTATTCCCTGACCTCGAGGGATGCTGGCGCACAGCAGCTTGTCAGCAGCACAGCAAATTGAAAACCCTGCTGCAAAACTCCTTGAGTTACACTTGTAGCAGGGAGTACTCAGCATCCTTTGGAAAGTGCCAGAGAACACCTGAGTTGCTCTGGGATGTCACCAGGATGCACCAAGCTGGAATTTGGTGCAACCCAAGGCACTTTGAATGGCGCTGCTCCAAAGGGCTTGCCAGACCCAGTGCCCCACATCAGAGCTGCTCACACAGAGCTCTCCAGAAGGGACAGACAGCCCAGACTGGGGAACCAGGATCTACCCAGAGAGGCTGGACACAGCTCATGTTGTTCCCAGCTTGGTAGCACCCCTGGGCACGAAGCACTCAGCAGCATTTTCTGTCCTGAAGGAGGTCAGACCAAACAAACCTTTCTGCCCCCACAGTGTGCCTTTGCACACTGGCACACTGCTGGCAGGTTCCCATTGCAGGAGCCACATGCCAGAAAAAACCCCAGTGACCTGCACCAGTGCCCGCCAGAGGAAAGAGCCATTGCAGGCACTCACCACCAGTATCTGAATATCCACTTTTATCAGCGGAATGCCCAGCACGTTCGGCAGAGGGATCCCGACGCCCAGACAGCCTGCGGAGACAGACAGAGCCTTACCAGGCACCTGGCCAGGGGCACAGCACTGCTCTGGGCAGGACTGGGCAATGTTTTGCTGCTGACCTTCACCAGCAATGCCTGCCAGGGCCCTTAGGACCAGAGCGGGGCTGGGTGCAGGTAGAAGCAGGCTGGGAGGTTTAACCACAGCCCCAGCCTGGGGACTGCAGACCTGCAGCCACGCCAGCTCTGCTCTGCAGCTTTCCCACATGGACTCCACCCCTCTCCCCATCCCCAGAACTTAGCCAAAGCACTCCCAGTTTTACAGCTGGCCCATTTTCCTTACCATTGATAAGAGGCAGCAACGTTTCCGCCAGCAGCTGATTGCAGTGGGGCTTCAGGATCGAGATCTGAAGCAGAGAGGGGCAGCACCGTGAGCAACGCACGCGGCAGCAGCACACACAGCTCAGCTCACGAAGGCAGCCAGGCCTCGGGGTGGGAAATCACTTCCCACTAACACAGCAAGAGAACGTACAGGCCCTCTTTTCATTAAAACAATTTACTTTTCTTCCTCAATTTGTAGTTGGTGCCTCACTTAGGAAACCTTCGACAGGTAAAACTGCTGGAGCTCAGTGTAAGCTTTGCCCAGGCAGAGGTAAATAAATGGAGATTTCAGACTACATTTGCCTTAGTAGAAGAGACAGAAGACAATAAAATAAAATAAAATAAAATAAAATAAAATAAAATAAAATAAAATAAAATAAAATAAAATAAAATAAAATAAAATAAAATATAAAATAAAATGAGAGAAGACTTGCTACAACCTCCAGAACTACAGCTAACAGCTTAGGCCCATGGCAGCTGGGACACAGCGGCATCGCGCCTCCCTCCCTCCCTCCCCAGTGCTGCATCCACATGGGAAGCAGCAGGCTGGTAGGAGAGACTTACGTCACTGATGCCAACGTCAGAGGACTCCAAGGAAAGGGAAGTGCTGTGGAAGCAGAAAGCAAACAGCACATCAGACAGCAGGTCACCGGCCAGAGCTCGCGGACCCCAGACCCCTGCCCAGACCCCCGCCATCTCTGGTGCAGCATTACCCTGCCCATGGGCAAGTGACCCCTATGAGCATCGTCAGGGCATTCCTAAAGAGATTACAGTGTTCTCGCTTAAAAAACAGGCACTTACTTGTAAGAGAGCAAAAGAAAATAACAAAATAAAAGCAGTAAATCAACATTAAAATCTTAACCTAATTTTCTTTTCCCTGAATGAAGCAGCACTGCAAGAGGGCACACACTACCTCCTGGCTTCTCCTTCTCTCTCCTGTGCTCAGGCAGTTGTTCACCTTAGAGAAGGAGCCAGCTCCTGTTTAGCTGAGAGCAGAGCTTCTAGAAAAAGCATCCAGTCCAAATTTAAAGATCATGAGCTCTGGAGAATTTGCTGGAGTTCCTAATCTATCATTTTGATCACAAAGCTATCTCCATAGCTAAAACCTGTGCTTTATTTCCACTTTGAATTTCTCTATTCTGCTTCCATTGAATCTTGTTATATCTTTGTCTATTGAATTAAAAGCCTGTGATGCATTTCTATTCTCTGTATCGCTGCATACAAGCTATGCCAATGTTGCTTCTAAATCTAACTCTTTGACAAGGTAAATGGCTTGAATTCTTCAAACCTCTTGCTATAAGAAATGCTTTCCAGTCTTTAATCATACCTTGACTGGCATTAATGATAGCACTTTCCTTCACTCCTTTATCACTCATGTCCAACATCAGGCACTTGGAAGTGCTGCCCAGGACCAAAGTCAAACTGACAGTCTCACGGTTTTTCAGGTTACATCACTTCTCCTTGTGATAAAACGGCCACAGACTTTTCCTCCAGTCTCCTCAAACTCTCCCACTGCTGCAAAGTTTCCTGAGAGCCAGCACTGCACATGTCTTGCCATCAGCCAGGCATCAAATTCTCAGATTTGGGAAATCCAGGGCAAACAGACATTGGAAAACTCCTCGAGTCAGTGGCTCCTGAGCTAACTTTGCCATGGAGAGACTTTCACAGGGCTGCACTGCCTGCCTTTATCAGACGTGGTTGTGCCACACTCCCATCACGTCTGCCTTCATTTGGTGTGCCCCAGCAGGACACACTGGTACCACTGGTACATCCCCGGGACCCGAAACCCTTCCACCATCTGGCACCTTCCTTCCCACCCCCAAGGACAGACAGAGCTTGGCAGCAGGGCCGAAAGCCCTGGGCTGGGCACCACAGCCAGCAATGCCCCCAGCCTCCTGCACGGCCACGGTGGGGACAGGCTACCTGCCCAGGGACAAGGCCAGCATCAGGCTGCTCCCAGAGATCGACACGTGGACGTTCAGGCCGAGGTCCTGCAAGCAGACAGCGAGAAGATCAGCCCATGGACACGGCTGTGCATCTCACCAGCCCCAGCTCTTCACACACCACTTACGGCCTTCAGGAGCAGCAGGTTGAGGATGGATCCATCCAGGCGCTTAATGAACAGCTGGATCATCACCGAGAGCTCGACAGTGGCTTTGTTGTTCTCCAAGAGGATGAGTGGCTTCCCGAACAACTCTATCCTGATGCTCAGAGGAGAGTTCACGGAGCAGATGGAGCACTGTGGGGAGGGGGCACATGGAGGTGGCTGCCCAGCACCAAGCTGGGCTGCAGAGCACCAGCTCCTTCCCCCAGCTCCATGCATGCTCTGTGCCACCAGGATGAGGAGCAAAGGACCTGAGGCAGCATCCTGGCACACCCTAGGTGGCCTCAGACCCAGCAAGGCTTACACAAGCACTCACACCAACCAAAGTCACTCACCCCAGAGGGAAAGAGGGTCAGGACGGCATCTTGCAGCTGCTTGGCACCTGAGAACTGTGGGAAGAGAAGCACACACAGCCCAGGTGGGCGCCAGTGGGTTCCACTGCCCACCCCTCTGCCCCATGCCCCTGCTCCCTGATGGTTTGTTCATGTTCCTGGGGACAGTCCCGAGCCCCCAACCCCTCACTGGCCCCCAGCTGCACACACACCTATGCTACAGCAGCACCCACTGCCCACAGCCCCCTCCAGCCCTCCCCAGCTCCCAGGCACTGCCAGTCCCTTGTGCAGGTGGCACTGCCAGCAGCGGGGGGAGATGCAGCCTGGAGGCTTTCAGCATCTCTCCATGTGCAGATCCCTAACATTTCCCCATGGAAGCACAAATGGGAGGTACAGAAAACATGTGCACCCAGAGAATTGCATTGCCTGTATGAAGCCCAGTGCCAGCAGAGCCTCGCACCCTGCTCGGGCACATGCAGCTGCTCCCCGAGCAGAGCCAAGGGCGGGTGGGCACACATCACCAGCCCCTTCCCCTGGTGTGAACGTGGCACTGCAGCACTCACGGCTTCTGGTGTGCAGGTGAACGTCTGCGGCTGGACCTGGATCAGGAGGGACAGGATGGCGTTGAGAAAGCTCTGGCGCAGCCCCAGGACCAGCAGCCTGTCCAGCAGCGGGGGCAAGGCGGAGGCGGACGAGTCGTGGGGGATGATGCTGCCTCCCACCTGCTGCACCGCACCCTGCAGAGGTGGCACCAATGTTAAACACTGACCTGGTCCTCCAGAGCCCCGCAGCCTGCCCAGACCCTCAGAAAGGAGACTGCAGCTTTGGGCAGGCTAAAACAGACACCCCCCGTCAGCAGCTGCTGGAGATCATCGCGCACAGAGCCATTCTCTCAATGTTTAATACATGAAAGGAGCTGATGAAGCCCAGAGTGCATAACTGAGACCCCTGGTAATGAGCACAAAGTGTCCATGTCGCAGCTCGCTGCTCCATTTCATCCTTCCGATCTCCGACCACGAGCCGTGCAGCACAGGCACTGCCAGCAGTACGGTCACAGCACTGCATTCCCCCAGCGCTCAGCCAAGCGAAAGCCATCACTCCAACTGCAAGAAGCTTGCACCAGCACCACTGTTTGCTGAGGAGACCAACTCTGACCATCCCTGAGGGAGCAAGACTAACCCCAGTGCTGTGTCTGCACTAAAGCAAGAAAGGAGCACTGCTGTCATACCAACTGGAGCGTTTGTTATTCAGCCCTTGCTGTTCCTTACCGCGTATGTGCCAGGTGTTCCTCACTAGCATTTATTTAAGCTCTCCTGTTTGAAAGCACTCTTTGGTTTGGGGGTCTTTTTCCAGTGAAACAGCAGTAAAAACTACATCCATTAGCTTGGCTTAGCTTTCATCCACCATAACGACTACACAGCAAAGGCAAAAAGCAGAAGCACCCAGTCTGCAAATGGCTGCAACCACAGACACACAGGCAGAACTGGGGAGGTTTGCCAAGAGAGCAAAAGAGGGCTCCAAGAGAAGCACACAGTCACTTAGTGATGGGTTTGCCTAACATTTAGCCAGCACTCCCGGAACAAGTCACTAGCCCAGCTCTTCCATCTGGCTGTGCAGAAGGATGACAGCAGCTCCCACAGGCTCTGGGCGTGCGGTGCTGGAAGACCCCGCGCTGCAACCACACCTGCAGGGTCTTGTTGCCGAACATCAACTTACATCTAAATCCAGCCCGAGGAACAAGCCAGATGTAAACGGGAGGCTGGCCAACTGGTAGTGAATCGTTCCCACCGTGCCGACCGGGATCACCGCTTCAAGGAGAAAAAGATCATTAAACACCAGGAGAGAAGCAGCACCACGAACCCCTCCCGACCCCCAGGTCCCAAGCAGAGCTCACCCCCACAAGCAGTAAAAACACCGCTACTACAATGGGCAAAACATGCCCAGATTCAGCTTTGTGGGGCCTGAGTTTAGAAAATAGACAAAAAAGCACACCAAAGATAGTAAGGTAAATCATGCCTGCAGTGGGCAGCTTGACCTTCCCCAGTGCATCAGGAACAGCAGGGGAACACATGTGTCCCCGGCCATAGCACACAGGACACAAGGAAGCCACAGCTCCACAGGGAACATACCGTTGAGCGTGCCCAAGAACTGGATGTTCACCAGGTTGACGATAATATCGATTACCGGACACAGCTGCAACAGAAAGCAGGAATGGGACAGCTCAGGGCTCAGCCAGCCTCCTGCAGGCAGCCCTCCTGCACGGACCCCCGGGCTTTAAGCTGCGCCCCAGGGAAGCTGTGCTGTGTGGCCATGAGGTGGCAGCTGGGGCGTCAAGAAGGACTCAGGGAGTGGAGAAGCCCTGGAGCTGCGTTGCCCCACCAAGCAGATTGCTTCGACCTGGGGAACGTGGCAGGCATCGTGCTGCGGGCAGAAGCACGCCAGCAGCAGCAGGCTGCCTGCAGCACACGGCGGTGACTTTTTAACATGTTGTTCTTGATATTTCTGCATTTCAGCTGTGAAAGGATGGCAGTCTTCAGGCTTACCAAACCAGGCAGGGTTGCTGTCAGCTGGTTCAGCACTATGTCATTTACTGATAGGGACAGTAATCTGGAAAGGGGAAAAAAAAAGAGAGAGAGAGAATGAATGAGAGGGGAGAATTGAGCTAACTTGTGAGAAGTGAAGGCTTCAGCACTTGGGGTGTGCAGAAAACATTGTAAGAAAGCGAGTTTCTCACAATGTATCCTGAGCTTGGTTGTCTCCCTCTGGCATTTAAACCAGTGTTGTAGTTAAGGGAAGGTGGAGTTATTGTGAAATATTTCTGTGTTGGTTATGGGAAACAAACAATTTACATGTGGAATAACAAGAGGAGAAAACTGCTGTGAAACATTTCAACACTGCTGCTAAATAGAACACTCTGGGTTACATGCTGCCTGCAGGCAGTGCAGACATTTAGTGTGATAATCAATATATTTCTGGACTACTGAGTTAGAACACGCAGCCACACACTCTGCAAGCTGCAGACAGCAGGATTCATAATGCATCACAGTGCTATGCCTGAGTTCTGCCCACAGACACACCTGACGAACTGCCATGAAGTCAACTGCACGTGTACATGCTCACCCTTGCTCCACAGGAGCTCACTTCCAGTACACCATCACTTTAATCCTGCTAAAACCTAAAAAATGAACCCCGGAGTGGGTGGTTTGTGCTCCCCTTACACAACTGCTGCACAACCAGCTGCTGCACTGATTGAAATGTAATGCATAATGCAAAAAATAATGATGCAAAAATTAATTAGGAGAAATTCACTGAACCTCAAAAGTGAGTAATCCAAAACCAACTAAAGAAAATATTTTCCAACGACCAATTTAAATGGTGCATTCATCAGTACAGGAAGTAAGCAAATTCCTTCTGCCAAGAATTTAATGAGACTGAGCAGGAGATGGGGCATTTGCCTGCACTTACACATACCCGCAGAGGTCAGCCCAAAGGCCCACATGGCCAACATCTTTCTGTGATGGCAGCCAAAGGCAGAGTATAAAAGCAAGACAAGCAAATGGTGCTGCTCTCCTGGAACACTCTCCCTACCCAGTTTTTCCTCTCTCTTCAATGTCAGTTCACTAGTTAGGTCTAAAGAAAGTGCATTGGAAGAGATTCTACGCCTCATACTTCAGATCTTAACATTTCCAGGGGCAAACAGGGCATATCAACCCTCATTTTCCAACAACCAATTTTCTTTGTATGTTCCGTTGAAGCGACTGGCTTTGGCAATGGGAAAGAAATTCCTTCCCTGAGGGCTGGCTCTGTCAGCTCAGCGCTGGCTGTGTCCTGGCAGACTGTCCAGATCACTGGATAAAGAGCAGGGCTGTACAGGCAGTGGAAAACATAAATCCACAGGCACTTACCCAGAAAGGAGTTTGATCTTTACAGCACCAAGAATGCAGAAGCAGTCATCAATGATGACCTGGACTGCGCCCAATTCGAAATTTGTGCATTTAATGTTTGCAGTAATGGTCACATCCACTGAGATATCAATTAGTTCTGAGAGAAGGCCAACCAAGCTGAAAAAAAGCAGATGAGAGGCTGAGAGATGAAATCTGTTCAGCTAACAAGAGAAACTCAGCAAAGCCAGCAGCAACAAGCTGCACCTCCATCTCCTGTGATTCATTACAAAGGCCACAAGACATCCCTTGGTGCCTGTTCCACTCTGTGCCTTTATTATAGGTAAGAAACCCCTAGGAATCCATAAAGGATGCAGAATGGCGAGCACCGGGAAGCCTGTGGGCAGGTTTTTCCCACCACCACCCCAAGCAGCGCTCTCACCAGTTGCCGCTGAGATCAAGCCTTGCAGCGATGGCCAGCTGGACCCCGATCCCAGGCAGCAGCGCCACTGACAGCTTGGGGAGCCGAACCCGGACAAGGTGCAGTCTGCAAACAACAGCAAAAGTGGTCACAAAGTTTAAAAAGTCCTGTAATAGCTGGGCAGCTGCATGGTGAGCAACCCCAGTGCCCACATCACCATGGGCACCTCCAGCCAGAGGCACCAGGATCAGCTGGCTTCTCTTGCTTCTCCCGCACGAGACACAGCGTGCAGCTGAGGCTTAAGAGGGCAGCCTAGGCTCAGACTGGGATGGAAGACAGCTTTAGACAGAGATCAAGTTTTCCTCTCTGGGGTGCCCTCCTTCCTCCCTAAGTGCTGTCAAGCACCTCGGATATCAACAGCGGCATCCGAACCATCATCCTGCATCTGGCTGCACAGCCTGCACCGCACTTCACCACCCACTTTCATGTAACACAGAAAAATCCTGTTGTGCCAGAATTTCAGCATGAAAATAAACTGAGGATAGCAGCTTGGGCCAGTCATGCCAGCCATGTCTCTCAGCTTTTGCTGCTTCATTGCGGCTGGTCGAGGCGTACTCTCAGAGAAGCCCTGTCTCTCCACTTACCCCGTGATGCTGGTGGGAGAGTTCAGCAGACCCCCATCACCCATGATGTTTGGGAGCACAAGGCCCTGCAGATGCTTCTGGAGAAGCCCGTTCTGAATTACGGCATCCGAGAGCACTGGAAAACATCTCTGCATGAGGGCTGGCACCTGGGACAACAACCTCTCACCGCTCAGCCAGCTCCATCTTGGCAAAGACACCACATAACACCCCACCTCTCCCCAAAAACCCTCGTTAAGTCATTATCAGTGTCAATGCAGTCAAATCACACAGGGAAGACATTTTATAAGAGAGACTAAAGTAGAACTGCCTTTAGTGGATTAACCTGGAGAGGTAGCAATACGGAGCACTCCTGACTTTAAGACCACAGGACGGCTGTGCACCAGCAGCAGTGACTGCTGCTGCACGCAGCAGGAGCCCTGCTCCAGCCACTTGTTGCCCATTTCTATAGGGTGCTGGTTTGGTTTGTCTTTGTAACAGAAGCAACATGAAACTATCTGCCTTTTTTTTTTGCTGGGGCACTGCAATTATTAAGAAGGTTGCTAAGCTTCACAGCAGTTATTTGACAAATATGTTCTGATGAGAAATGAGAAACTAAAACAAAGAGAGGAAAGAATCCAGAATCCTAAAATTCGGCATGGCCGTTTGGTGCAGAAACATGTCCCAGTTCTGGAGAGGGAAGATTTCCCTACCCCGCGAACCCAGTGACGGCTGTCAGAGGCTCTAGCAAAGCCTGCCACTATAAAATAATGATGAAGACAGTCGAGAGGTTTTAAGAAATGTTAAGGCCCCACACAGCTTTCAAAGCAAGCATGACCCACGTTGTTCTGATTACCTTTCTGCATTGCCACTGGGCTGACGGCGCAGGACAAACCGGACAAGACTCCCCAGGACGGCGAGAGCAGGCCACAGAAAAAGACAATTCCAAAAAGCTTCAACAACTTCATCTCCGGAGAGTCTCCTACTGGCACAGGAGGCAGCAGAGCAAATGGTGAGGAAGAAGCCCCCAAGAAGCAACCCAAGGTCTTTACGAGGGTAAGGACTAAGCGGGAGCTCCCTCCTCGACAGGAACCTGCCCGAGCTCACATGTGGGCAGATTTCCAGTGGGATCAACAAAAGCCCTTCATTTGCCCCTGTGACTTGCCCCAAATACTCTGCGCACTCACACAAGGAGCCAAACTGTTCTTCCTGGTAGCTCCCTGCTCCGCTGCGCAAGCAGTAATTATTCCTGCACCCGTTAGATGAAGTTGCACGCTCTTTGGTAGGATCTTTGCCAAGGGAAGCAACTGAGGATTAGTCCTGTTCCTTCTAACTTTCAAAAGCAACAAACCAAAGCTGAAGTGATAAAAATAACTATAAAATTGCAATTTAATAATGACAGGACAGAGTGATGCAAATGATTAGCAGCCTGGTGCTCAGCAAAGTCCTCAGCAGAGCTGGGTGACAGTGATGGCCCCACAAGCATGTGCCCCCCACGCCCCGCATCCCCCACTACCTGCACCCACCACCAGGAGCAGGAGCTGTGCTTGGTCAGCCCCAGCTCTCCTTGCAGCCGAGGCTCCTCCGGTCTTCCTCTTTTTTCCTGCAAGTGCAGTGGATGCAGCCGCCCTTATATAAAATTTGCAGCCTCCCAGACACACCTTCTCCTCATGGCCTTTGCATCTCGTGAGCAAGCACCCCTCTAACTCTTGCTCTTTGCAAGCAACACCCAGCTGCCACCTCTGTTGATTAATACCCAACCACGTCACTCCTGACTTCGCCAGCGGCTGCTTCCAAAAGTGCCCAGGTCACTTTTTTGGGAGCTGTTTTTTTTCCCCCAGTCTGTCTTAAAAAGGATGCCCGGTAATGGTAGCCCCAGTGGGATCTCCATGTTTTGAGGAAACTTTTTAGGAAGTCGTGAGAATTACTGAAGCCCTGGGTTTGGCAGAGTGCTGCTCGGGGCCGTTGGCCCAGGCAGGGCTGGGGGCTGCTGCTGCTGCTGCGTGGCTTTGGGGAGGCTGACGGTGGGACAAAATCTGCTCCTCCCAATCCCCAAGGAGCTGCGGGATTTATAATGCTCATTCCCATTTCAAATGCAACATTAGACAAAGATTTTCTCCACAAAAAGTAACTTGGAGAAACCTGATAAACATTGGCTTTGTTAAGACCAAGCTTCAAATTGATTTCAATTGCTTCTGTAAAGAGTGACATGAATTGGCTGTAAAAAAAATAAAGTTGTATTGAAATGTATAAAGCCAAAAATAAATATCATTTTGAACAAGTAACGCTTATGCTAGCTGAAGGAGCTGAGAGCAGCAGCAACGTGCATTTCAAAGCAAAGCTTCGGCCTGAGGGAGGTGGGCCTGGGCCGGGCGCTGTGGGAGTTTCCATTGTGCAGGCCCAGGCAGATCTTATCGGGGCGCTTTGTTCGGCTCGGCTCTGCTCGGCTGTGCGCAGCAGGCACAACCAGACACGGCCCGGGCAGCAAGGGGCTGCGGGACAGCCCGGGGACGGCGGAACAAAGGCGGCAGATAGCATCGCCTGGCACAGACGGGAGGCGAGCGGCCTGGGCTCGCGCACGAGGCTGGCGCAGGAACAGACGCGTGCCGATGTTACGGCCAACTCTGCTGCCTGCCATAACATGCTTCCACTGCCTGGGACAAAAATCGGTGCTTCTGTGGGTTTTGTTCCCTTTTGAAGAGCCTAGTTCAGGCTTCCAAGGCGGGGTGGTCACTGCAAACGCCCCGAGTGAATTGTGCACGAGGCCGTGGCGGTGCTGGCATGCAGGTGCTGAGCAGGGCCCATCTGAATGGCTCCAACACATGGCTGCGTGTGCTGTGGGCACCCGAACCACTGCACACGTGTGTTGTGACCGCTTGCACAAACCAGGTAATCTGCAGTTATTGCTACAGCAAGAGGCAGACATCTGCCATCCTGTCTGACACACACACATTGTGGCACCAGCAGCAAGCACAAGCTGTAAGTGAAGCAGTACGTTTTATAGCAGCCGCTGATATTCCTTCTTGCTGTGCAAGTTTTTCTTGTTCAGTCACATCCCTTGCTTCTCTCTCACTTACCTATATTTCATTCTTTCCTTGCAGCAGTGATTTAGATATCACTTACAGGAAGGCTAAGTTCAGATATGCAGCGACAAGGGAATATATATTAAAATGAAGCATTGCAAGAAATGCTAAAAGAGATTATCACAACACAAATGTTGGGTAACTTATGGAAAATCTAACATCCAAAATGGAAAGATGGGCAGCCTCCGGCATTCAGGTCTGCCCCGAGTGTACAGCTCAGAGGCAGCAGCTTAAAGAGCAGCAGGTACTTCAGCAGAGTGATATTAAACTAATAATTTTTATTAAATGTGATTAAATTTGCTGATATTGTTTTCTCTAGCATTAAGAGTCACAGATGCTTAAGGAGAAATTGAGAGAACTGCAAACATGTCTCAAAATAAAAACATTGAGCAACATTAAAAAAAAAAAAAATTTCCACCACAGTTTGAAAAACACTACCACATTTTTACGACAAAGTGGTATTTTTGATGCATTCTAGAGGTTTACAGGCTACAGGAACACAAACTTTCTTTATTGTTATGTGGTGAATAAAAAGAAAGAGTGACCTCAGCCCATAAAACTCCTTTAACAGGCAAATAGAAAGTCCTTATTAAGAATACACATAAAATGAGTCCTCTCTCTTGAGGTGAAAAAACAAAATCTAGTAACAAGAGTTACACCCCATGACAGAGCTGCCTTGAACAAATGTTCAACCTGTTCTCTTGCAGGGACACTTCCCAGTGAGCGGCTGCTTCCAAATGGATGCTCTGAGCATTAATGAAATCGCTCAGTTCAAAGGTCAATGGAAAATAACTTCTCTGATGTCAACAAAATAAAGCAGCCAGCTAAAGAGAACAGCGCTGCAGAAAGGAAGAAAGCACTAAGGTAGGAAAATGACACAGCAAACAAACTGAATTAGGCTGCTAGAACAAAGTCTGGGAAAGGAATAGGGAAAAAAAAAAAAAAAAGTTTTAAATGCTGACTGCACTCAGGCTGTGAATTTCCAGCCTGGTTTCAGAATCGCTGAAGTTCACCTATATGAATCATTCTCCCCACCTTTCACTTTTACGGGGGAATATCGCAGTGATGGCAATCCTGCAGGATTTGCACTGCAGCAGGCCCACCACCTTGGCCAGTGCAACGGTCAGTGGCAGTTTAGTCCAGAAACCAGGAAATGAACTCATGCAGAAATGTTATTTGATGCTTTATTCACTCTGCCTCATTGCAAGCAGCCTTGCGCAGTGGATTTTTTTTTTTTCCCCAATCCTATTTATGAAATTGCTCAGAGAAACAGCAGGAGACAACCTCTCCGTGAGCTCCCCAATGCGGTGTAATGCACAGGATTACTCTAACCGGGACAGCTGCGTTAGTGAAACATTCTGGATGACAGGACGTCTTCTGTCTTTTTAAACTCATCTGTTTTCTTGCTTGGTTTGAGATGAATTGATCCTCCTAAAGGCAGGCTCAAAAGCTAATTTCTAGCAATGAGATCTGGCAGAACAGGAACTGAAAACTCCTGGAAAGGAGCTGGAGAGACCTTGTAAGAGCAGAGGGGATCGGGCACCTCCAGTCAGGGGACGGGACTCCAGCCCAGGACTGCCAGAGCCCCGCAGCCAGATTCACACTTGGTTTAGCAGCTCCTATTGTCGGCACTCCACAGGAGCAGAGCAGCCTAATTAATACCAATTACTCTTCACAAGGCACTGAGCCTTGCCAGATCAATCCTGGGCTCACGCTGACCCAGGACAGGCAGCGATCCCCTGCTTAGTGCCTGCACGGGGGGCTTGCCGCATGTCATGCGTGGGCAGACGTCAGAAGCATCCTTTCCAGATCCACTCATGTCTGATCACTCACCCTTGCAGTTTCCTACATGTGGAACTCAAGAAACAGAAACAATCCCGGGGAAGGACTATGCAGAGAGCATGGCAGGAGAAACAAAAGGGAGCCTGATAGGCAGCAGCTCTGGGAGCTGCCTGCCAGGAGCGAGAGCAGCAGAACCGATGTCTGGGTGCACCCACGAGACTGAGCACGAGCAGCAGGGCACACGGCAAAAACACCGAGATGAGATAACATCAAAACAACGTCTCTGGGAATTTTATAGACAGGAAACTTTCTTCTTCCAAGATGTGAACCAAAGGAAAATAGGCTGAACGTTATCAGCCACCAAAAAGGGACAAGCTTCATTAGCCAGGTGCTATGTGACGAGCTGCAGCGCACTGATGGGGGCAGAGCGTTATGGGCAGCTTTGCAGCCACACATTCAGGCCCTAACGAGGCATCAGAGCCCCACAGTGCCTTGCTGACAGCAACACCTCCCAAAGGACCCGTGGGGCAAATCAGGCCCCACCAGGGAGAAAAATCCACAAAGAGGCCCTGAGCACAGCCACACTGCAGAGCCCGGCTGCTGCGCCAGGCAGCACCAAGCTCACTCCAGCTGAGCCCTCCCCAGCTACCGACACCACCCACGGCTGGTGTTATTTCACCAAGTCTTGCAAAATTTTTGGCAGTGTCCATCACCAGAGGAGACCATGCTGAAGCCTATGTGCTGCCCTCAGCACCTTTCCAGGTGGACATCTCACATCTCAGCGTCCTCAGGGCTGGCATCTGCAGGCTCCTCCCGGGCACCCTTTTCCACCCAGCCCCACGCAGGATGAGCGTGGCCACGGGCAGGGCTCCCCAGCAGAGGGCACACACAGGAGCTGCCCATGCCCATAGGCTCCAGCAGAAGCACTGCAGCACGGCTTTCTCAGTGATGCAGCGCGCCTTAAAGTCAAATCTAGTCCTATATTTTAAACAAACGAACACTTACCTGCCTTCCCACCATCACTTCCAATCACTCACGCTGCGAGCACTGAGGACACCTCAATTCCTCCTCACTCTTCATTCTTCCAATTTATTTTTTGCTTTCCTTCCAGCCTGGAAAATGGATTTCTGTCCGTTCCATTCTCTTAGAAAGTGTCAGCACTGTGGTGCCAAGAGAGTTTTTAAATAAAGACAGCTATTTCCATTTGACTGAAAGAGAGCACCACAGACACAAAGTCATGTTTCTATCTCGCCTCAGGTTTGGGGAAGCTTCAGTTTACAAAAAGAAAAGCAATATTGAGAGAATTTGTCCTTGATGGTCCCTATTAATCCTGGGGAAGAATTAGCAGCAGCCTTATATTACACTCACATATCTTCTGTAAGTAAAGACTTCAGGCTTTCTGTCTTATTCTCAGCTTTAATAGAGACTTGACGTGGTGGGTTTGGACACATCTTCGGCACAGTTGGCAGAATTAGCACCACACTTTGTCCAGACGTTCCTCTGGGGATAAATTACAGCCCCTACCACTAATCAAGTGTTTGGAGTCAGTGGTATGTAAATAAATGCCTATTTCTAGGGAGACAGCAAGTGCTGTAAAGAAGCTGCTGAAACAGGAAAGCCAGTTTATGTTAAACAAACCTGGTGCTGAGCCTTGCTGATGAGTTAATTACCTGAGTAAGGCTGAGGTTGAATTTGCATGATATTTCCTTGCAGAGTCAGGCCAGTGTCACTTGGTTCGTGGGTCCTTCATGGGGCAGAAGCCTCACAACACCTGCTCAGGACAGAAAGGAGGCAACAAGGAGGCGCAGAGGAGGGAAGTCTTCCCTCAGGGGGTGCTGAGGCCCTGGTGGAAGCTGCCCAGAGGAGCTGTGGGTGCCCCATCCATGGCAGTGCCCAAGGCCAGGCTGGATGGGGCTTTGGGCAACCTGGTTTGGTGGGAGGGGTCCCTGCACATGGCAGGGGGTTGGAATTAGATGGTCTTTAAGGTCCCTTCCAACCCAAACCACTGTATGATCCTATGATTCTGTGAGAGCCTGGAGCACGCTGGGGAGGTGCAGGATGAAGCCAGGCACCAGGCACTTCACAGCAGGGCTGGCAGCAGGGAGCAGCTGTTGTGGGGGTGGACCCAGGGCAGGGACCCCCATGGGCCACTTGTGAGCGACCTCCCCGCCAGCCCTTTGGGAGCAGACGGGTACAAGGGCTCAGTGTGGAGCCACGACGGGGAGCCCAAGGCCCTGGTGTCCACCCTGTGAGAGCTGGAACTGGACGGGAGGCGGTTGGCAGTGGTATGCAGAAAATTATTTCAAAGTCACGCACAAGATAGAGCTCTTAAAACAACTCACAGTAGGGTCAAATTGATTCCTGTGCACAAAAACGCAATATAGGCAAAAAAAAAAGAGAACATTTAATTCCCCCTTAACTCCGAAAAATAATTTGATGCAGTATCTGACATTGCAAAGAACTGAGTATCGCCCTAGAAAATAAATACAGCACATGGGAGCGAGGCACACACCAGGCCTTCTTATTTCACACTGTTGAGTGAAGTTAAAAAAAAAAAAAAAAAAAAAAAAATTTGGTTCCAGGCCAATTTCACTCACTCTCATAGTAACAGCAAGACTTGGGTAGTGCTGGAGCAGCACAGACTGCTGCAATAACACCAGCCACTAACGAGCCCCGCAGCCGGGGCGCCGTGCTCCTACCTGCAGGGACGCACGGCCGCATCCTGCCAGCTGCACACGAGCAGCCCCACGGCACCAAGTGGCAGCTCCGTGCTGCTCAGCTGCACGGCAGTGAGAAAGGTGCTGTGGCTAAAAGCTTGCCGCTGTCTAATTAAAACCTTAATAGGGTTCCACGGTTGCTTTTAGCACGCCGTCGTTTAGCAAAAGAGACCCTTTTTAAACTATGGGGGCACCAAAGCTTACGACTGGAATTTGTGAGTGAAATTGCACAGTGCTCTGCTGAGACATTTCAGCTGGACCAGAGAATGAAATGGCTGAACCACAACATGCAGCAGTTAATATTGTCTCCAAAACAAAGAACTGGATTCTTCAAGGCATCGCCAGGCTCTGGTAATTTCCAGCAGCCTCTCCTGACTGCAGATGCTCAGACCATAAATAATCACTATACGTTTTTGCTGCCACTGGTGTTTTATTGCCTGAGGCAACCACTTGCTGGTCTGCCTCCGAGATAAGGCCGGGTGAGCTTCAGAGAGTTTGGGTACTTTGAGTGGAATCTTCTCAACATCAAAGTCCCAGTAGGGTTTTTAGTGAGACTTTAGAAACCAAGTTAAGGATTTTTTAATGTGCCGTACACCAACTAGCATCAAAGCAACAGCAGTCTGCAGGGAACTTCTGTTTAACAAAGTCACCGATACCGTGGAAATAGAGCTGAACTAAACAGCTTCATCACCAGTATTTTGGGAAACTTTTATGTACAGGAGATGAGCACTCTGGAGGTTCACTTGGAGCAGAGTGCCTGAATGAAAAAAAAAATCTGACTCCCCTATTTGCCATATAAAATTATTCAAACAAAAATGAGGTCCTGAGATTCTTTCAGCTTGTGCAGCATAGCTCAGAATAAATACTCTCATTGAATTATGATACTTCGCAGCCCTCACACACAGAATCAAGGTCATCTCTAGCAGTTAGCAAGAGAGCTCTGCTCCCCGATCTTTGCTATTTCAGCATACACTTTTTTCTTTTGCAGCAGAAGTTATTGTTAAGTAGAGGCTATCTGGGCTGTCAGGAGAGGGAGCATGTTTAATATGACCACAGCCATCAGCAGTACTGCTGCATGGAAAACATAGCAATGCTGTTCATGCTCGGACTCCGATAAGACCAGCAAATTATAAATCATTTTCGCCTGCTGCTCATTTCTGCCCAGGAACCACAAGCATCTTGTCACTCGCCCCGAGTTCTCTGCGTGCCTGCGCCACTGCACCCTTCAGAGCCAATGCTTAAGAGGCTCGTGATTAAATACGCAGGGCTTCAGGGTCACAGCACTGCCTCCACTAAATCACGCCGGCAGCGAGGGCAGTGCCTGTACCTCAGCTCCAACAAAGAGCATCTGTTTTGTCAACGAAAATGCAATTCAGCAGTGAGGAATCCAGGCGCTTCTGTTGCATTGTGAGCTTTATCGCTCTCAGCAACACGAGCTGCTTTTCCGTAAGCTGGAGCAACCATACGTTTTCCGCCAGTTACCTCTATTTTATAGAGAATAATTAAGACAAGCAAGGGCAAAGAAAAGCAAAGCTCTGTGGAAAAAGAAAAGCTCTGTGGAAAAGCAGAATACATGGCTCTCTGCCGCAGCACAGCACACCCAAAATGAGCATAAAATGCCAGTGTCTTACACAGGTGATTGGACATTTAAAGATCTAACACAAACAAAATCACAGCAGCTGTCTGTCTTGCCTGCGATATGGTAATGTCTTCAGATCCACACAATTCTCACTTGTTTTAGCCAAGCAATGACGCAAAGGGGAGACAAGACAAGACATTTTGAAGACCAATTTTCCAAGGAGAAAAGCAGGATCCTGATTAGATGCCTGTTCCTTGTCAAAGAAAATGTGCACCCAACCCTACATTGCAACACTCTCCATTGTCTTCCTACCCCTTCACTTTTAGTTTTTTTAAGTAACAGCCTCTAGCATCTTGTCAGATCAGTGGGCAACACGTCTACAGACACCATAGCCTCATTGCTGGATATTATGCTGATGACGTTTATGCAAAGCAGTGAGCCTACATTCAAATGTTTTGGACAGCCTTTCATAAACCATTTTCCTTGGATGAAAGCAGCTGGCAGCTGTAACCCAAGAGCTGGGCAGAAGCAGACTTTCTGGTTGCCACACAGCTGAAAATCAGGCATTATTAACTTAATGCCAGCCCTGGGTGTCTCCATTAGCTATCAAGGCCACCTTCGGCTTTACCAAAACACAGTGACTTGTAAAAGGCTGAGCTGAAACGGTATTTCATGTATTGAATTGCTTCAAATCTCCAAGGAGCAAGTGTCAGGACTTTCAATAGCTATAGTGTTAATAATAAAACAGGGACCTCTTCCAGTATCAGAGCACAAACACTAGTTATTTCTTTTTCAGAGCTTTGATTCCTAAAACCTTTCTTACATTCAGCTTGACATCAAAACACCCATCTCATTCACTCACACTATCACAGGAGAATTGTGTGCTGCTATTAGAAATAGCCCTGAGGTGAATTAAGAACAGCCTGTAATGATGTTCCACTACAGCAACTTTATTTCTACCAAACCAAATAAATGAGCAATATTTTATCTGATGTGTCTTGGCTCAGCAGAGAGCGGCAGCTGCTCCCCATATGATTTATTGAATGGATGTTTTCTAAATAGCCAGAGCCGGGCTCTGAAGCCAGTCACAAAATCTTCTATTCCTAACTGGCTCAGTGCAGAGATAGGAAGAGAGAAATTCAGTTTCTGGACAGTAGCAAGTTTGGGCATGAACCATTTTATCTGCAATTTTTCCCCCATAAACATACACACAAGAAGCTGTATAGCAAAGCCTATAAATATTGATACTCAACATCTGGCTGTGATGATACAAGGCACAAACAAGCCTCTGTTATACAAACACAGAAGCAAATCAGTCCTTTTCAGTCCAGCAAGAAGCCAAGGGGTTTGAAGGCCTCCGGTACACCGGTGGATGGAAGGCAAGGACAGGGTGGAGGGCACCAATGAACCTTGCTCTGCTTTAGGAAGCGGTAGCAGCAGCTCTCCCAGCAGCACGGTCACACGGGGGACAGGGCACTCTCACCCCCAGTACACTGGGCTGCTGCACCAGTTCCCCCAGAGCAAACAGTGTCTGGCACCAAAGGAGAGAGGGAAGAAGAGACGGAAGTAAAATTCAGAAAAAGAAATCACACACAAAAAACACCTCCAGCAAACAGGATTGCGGCACAAACAGCTAAAGCAGGGATTTGGGGCTTTTAGAGAATTGGCAGGAGGAAATGCGTTTCCACATGGGTGATTCAAATACGGGATACTCTGCCAAAGGACATCTCCAAAGCCAAGAAGCTAATTAGATTCAAAAGCAGCCTGGACATTTACACAGACACAGAGGACAGAAGCACACAGTGACCGGCTGCACGTTTCAAGGGTAGTGCGATGGGCTCCACCTCCACACCAGGCTCCTGCTCCCAGAGGCTTCCCGAGCCCAGAAAGGTGAGGGCAGGCAGTGGGCTTTTCCACCTGAGCTGCAGAGTGCTGGTACCTTCCTCTGAAGGGCCTGTGAGTGACAGCTGTCAGCAGGAATCGAGTCTTGTACCGGCAGAGATGATCCATCCTAGGCATTTTAATCCTTTTAATACCTGACGTGGGGACCAGAGCAAAGGGAAGAGCTGACAAGTGCAGAGTGAAACCCCAGCAAGGCAGCGAGTGCCCAGCTGGGCACAGGGATGCTACGCAGCACTAGGATTCCTGCCCCGAGACATGAAAAAAATGCCCAAATATTTATAGCCCAAGGAATGCCAAACGCCTGGTTCTGCTCTCTAGCTAAATGCTTGATCTGGGAGTAGAAATGCCATCATTGAAATGCTGGGGATAAGAGAGTGAGGGGCCCACTGGACTTTATTGAAAAGACACTGGCTCCAAGAATTACCATCTGTGGAACTGCTGATTAAATATAACCAGGCTGGGAGAGAAGCTTAAACGACATTCTTTTGTTGGCTTGTAGTTAACATTAGCCCTGTCTCTAATGCAACATCAGTGAAGCCTTACAGAAAAAATAGCTTAAAACTTTCACAAAACACTCACAAAGGCTTGTCCTGATGCCAGTTCAAGTCCCTCTGTGTAGATTCCCAAACCAAATAAACCTTTGATGCCAGCAGGGCACACATTTCACAACAATATTCCACTCCATGGCAAAAATAAAGAGATTTCTCTGATACTTTGCCCTTGACTAATATGCACTTAGAGAAATAAATAACCACCTGGCCTTGCCACTGAAGAGTGGCGCAAACATTGCACAAGCAGATTATTGACCAGAAGTACAGACGCCAAGATATAAGCAAGTTAGCAATTCAACAAACAAAAGAGTAAAGCATTTCAAAATAGATCATACAGACCTCATTTTACCTGCCCTCCTAGAAAAGTAGTCAAAAATCTATTTATGAGATTATAACTACCTATTTTCTATGCCATTCAACAGAAAGAAGAAAAAGAATCAAGATAAAAAGGGAGCATATTTTAGCTGTAAAGGATTTATTCATTCAATTTACATTTGAATCAATTATCCAGGCAAAGCTCAAACAGTACCAATGTGATTTAGGTGACTGAACACACATCATAAATAGCATAGCATTCAAGTCATATAATCCGTGTCTGCAGTTTCTGGATAGCTTCACGAGCAGGAAGAATATCCTGACTCACAGCGTACCTTTATTTCCAAGTAGCAGCATGCTTTGCTGTGGCTGGGAGCAGGCCCTCTGAAATTTCTCATTCAAATAAAACCTTTAGTCGTGCATTTAGCCCCAGCAACAAGGGATGAGATCCCGAAAGCTGACTCCCGTCGCACTGAGTCAAGTGTGCCAGCCAGCATCCACGCCAAGCACAGACCACAAGCCAGAGAGCCACGGGGTCAGCACAGAGTGGGCCAAGCTGGGATTCTTCCTTCCCACCCAGCAAGATGGACGGGGAGGTGTTGCAGCTACGAACCTGCTGCTGGGAAAAAAGACCACAAGGAAAGTGCTGGTAAAGTGTAGGCATCTATTCCCAGCGATCAACAGAAAGCAAGAGCAATAATTAATGTTCCAGACTTTCCCAAAGCACATCACCAAAGATGACACTGATTTGGAAAAGCAGCACTAAGTAGAATGCATTCTTTTAACACAGAGACTGTTTAGATCCTCCATATTTCCTATCTGTATCTCCTTATTTCTATATCTGTAACTCATATGTAGATGCAGGATCTCCTCCTCCACTCCCCCAATTAAAATAATCAAAGATTTAGAATAAATAATCACATTAATTAAAATATATTCATGATGGCCTCTCTTCAGTTCAGCATCAGAGACATGACAGCAAGCAACTCATCCTGTACGTCAGATTTTCTTTTTTGTGCTGTAGTTACAGCACACAATGCAGGACTAGGAGTTGAACAGATGAAAAATTCTCAACTAATTTTGCAAACAAAGGGTGAACCCTCTCTTCTGCTAAGTGTCTTTGCTAGTAAAACATATCTGCTCTGTGATAGGGCTTAGCCTTATACCAACGCAAGAAGAGACAAAGAATTACGAAGCTATGCATCCTATTAGTATCAACACACAGCTTATGGAGACAAGGGGATTTTATGGAAATAAAATATTTTTTGTAAGTGCATTGGGAGGAGGAAAAAATTGTTTTACAAAGCAAGCATTCCTCATAGACCTGGAATACACAGCACATTGTAAAACTGAATTTGTTGCTGTTGTTTTTACTTTACAGCATTAATCACTAAAGGCTTGCTTAGGTGGGCAGAAAAAATCCATTTTCCATTGTATTAACTTCATGGAATTTAAGAAACCTTTCAAGGCCCACGTAAATGCAAGTAAAGACTTCTGAGTCTGGCTGGTGCTGGTCTAGTCTGGGCAGGTGGCTGTGCTGGAGCACAACCAGATGGATCCACCTTGTCCTGATACACCCAGGCAAGCCTTAAATCAGAGCAGCTATGTCTAGCCAGAATTTGATTTAAAGCCCTCAAGAAATGGGTATTTCCAAAACACTATTTCTAGCCTTGGAGGGGTGTTGTCCTGTTTAATTCTAGGTCCTTGCACAAGTGGCAGAGCTCACACTAGGGCACCCGCACTGTACAGAGGCAAAATCAGCCAGGAGAGGCTCCCCCGAGGCACGGCCTGGCTGCAACATGCAGGACACGTCCGAGGACAGCAGCACCTGCCCACAAATCCTGCTGGCAGCACAGTGGGCCAGCAGCAGCTTAGGGGCAGGAGACCCTCCTCAGAGGTGTTTGGCTCTGCACAATTTCCCCTGGAAAGGTATCCTAAAAGGCAAGGTGGTCAGAAAAGCCTCTGCACACTCAGAGTCAGTAGGAAAGGCACCAGTGGGAGAGGAGACTTGCCCTGTATCCCAGGGGGCTCACCTGTGTGGGGTGCCAGGCCTGGCATCCTCAGCACTGCAATTTTTCCAGCTTTGGGCACGCTGAATAAACATGCACAGAGATCACACTTGGCCTGCCTGATCTCCTCATTGAGGTTTGCCCAGAACCAGGATGAGAGGCAAAGAGGTTTAGCACAGATATTTTAAAAAAATATTTTGTATTTGTGAAAGATTAAGTTCATTTACAATACAGGAAAACTTCTCCAGTGACAACATGCAGCCTTTACTTGATTTTTACTATAATTATTTTATTACGATGTGAAGGAACAGATGGATTTGGTGCGTGCATCTGGAGATAAACAAACCTAAGTCAGGTGTATGCAGAAACACGCATTAGGACTTTTGGATTTTACTGTTCAGTCCCCCAGACACCTACAGCTTTGTACAATATATATACACATTGCTTTAGCATATAAACATCATAGTCTAAGACCCAAGCTCATGGTTGTTTATATACAAGATTCCTAAGACCCAGCTTGCCTTTTATGAATTAACACATGTAGAATATGCAATTGATTCAGGGAAGAACAGACTCTTAAATTGCTCCAGAGGGAAAAACAAACAAACAAACAAAAATAAATAAATAAATCAAACAGAAAGGAGGGGATAAAAAACACACACTCTACTCTTGGCTTATATACTTTGGATTTGACTAACAAGACATCAGGGAAGAAAACATCCCTGTGGACTTAGAATTGATTTCATTTATTATAACTTCCAGAACAAAAGCTCTCAGGGGTTCTTGAAGTTTGATCTGAAAAGCAGAAATGACTTCACAAGAAAACCAAAAGAATGCGTTGCTGAAATCCTACGCCTTGTCATCGAGTAGGAAGCGGATCTCTACTGGAAGGTTTTGCACCTCACTGCCATGCTAGCAGGAACCGGTGTGGAAGCTGTTTGGGCGTCCCCCATGCCAGCCCCAGAGGAATTGGTGCTGGGGGAATCGAGGCCTGCTTGGCAGTAGGTTAAATGATGAGGTGTGGGATGCAGCAGGGAAACGACCCCCATGGATTTAAGCTGGGCTCACCTCAGACACAGCGGCATTGCTGAGGGCCATCTCTGCAGCGAGAGCCTCTGTGAGCTGTTTGACATAAAGCCAAACGTCAGCTGTCAATGCCAGCTTGTCTCAGAGACCAAGATTAAAGATTTGCACACAGTCTGCCTCCTCTCTGAGGGGCAGGGTGGGGAGACACCACTTCCCACAGCCACGTGGAGCTTTCGAGGCCATGCTGATAACAGGACCACCACGATGTCCCACCGGTACCCAACCAACCTCCCCTTGCAGTGCTTTTTGTTCTTATCAGTGGGGTTGGAAGGAGCCTGTGTGTTTATTATACAACCAAGTCTGTTTTTCTTCCTCAATCAGGTTTTCTATGGCTTTTCAGCAGCTGCTTCCAAGCCCTTTCAAGGCAATTGAGGAATATATAGAAACCTAAATTAGAATAGATAGCTTTGCAATACACTCCCTGAACTCTGCAGCAGCTGCACAGGTGTTCAAAGCTGCAACTCCAGAAAATCAGAGACTTTATGCAAATAATTTAGTGCCTGGAAACACAAGTTTAATGGAGAAGCAATAAGCATTGGAATGCTGCTGGCCCAATAAAACCAGGAGGCAGAAGCAGGTACTTAGGAGCAGCTTTCTGCACTGGTCCAAAATCCTGTGGCAAGAGCCACGCAACAGAAAGCCAAGCAGCCTGTGCAGTCACAGCACTCACTGTATCATGGGTGAAAGGGGTGGTCTCGGGTCTCCCAGAGACCACTCAGGAGAGAATACTGGTAAATGTTTTTTCCCCAGTGGTCTTGGTTGTGCCTTTCATTGCCGGCATCACCTCAGGGCTGGCTGGCAGAGATGGAAGGGGAATCCTCTTCCCATTGCTGGCCTCATATTGTCTGAAAACAAAGATGGTACCACACATTTACTATCAGAGAAAGCCTGTAATTACATAGATCTCAATGAGGAAATGATGCCAGTAAGAGCAGCAGAGCCATTCTCCATGAATCCAAGCGGATCCTGGCAGCTGAACGGCACAGCAGTGTTTCTGCCAGTTGTTTCTGATTCGTGTTGCAGGAGGAAGAAGCTCTAAAACAGCCCAGAAACCACCAAGAAAAGAGTTGAGAAACTTCAGTCTCAGTAATGATCTCAGCTTGTACTTACCTCTAGAGGTATTTCAACAGAGCAATTATGCACTTTGGGTGGTTTGGGCACATATATAATTTTCCCTTTCTCAAATGCAATTACAGCTGCACAGAAACAGAAGGAGGTTTACAAACAAAACACCAGTACAATCAATGTATCAGATCAGATGGAAGACTGTGATTTTAAGCTGCTGCCGAACTGTATTAAACCACCTAAATTAACTTAACAAGGTGTCAGAACAAGTTTGCTTGGTATATATGAGATACTTTTTTCTTTTTTTTTAAGAATGTCTCAGTCTAATTTAAAAGAGCAGGCTCAACTCCCAATCAACATAGCTTCTCCAAAAATACAATACTTTACAAACTGCACACATCTTGAGATACAGACCCTTTCTGTATCTCAGGAACATCACTTACATAGTGCAGCAATCTCCTACATCCAATGGAAAAGCAACTTGAAAGTATTTTAGCTGTCTGAAACACAAGAGAAAGTTATTCCATTCCAGGCACAGAGATCTAAGCATAAGTCAGTGAAAAAACAGGTCTGGATTGCTTTTCCCTTTAGAGGTGGCAGAATCCCCCCGTGCTGTCACACATCGTTTCAGAGATGCCATTATTCGTTAGCACTGCAGAACTGAGCAGCTGATCTCCTCCTGCGGAGATGGGTCACGGAAGGATGGTGCACACTGCTCAGAAGGCTTGAAGGGGTAACGAAGCTACTGTTCACTCCCTGCTCCTGCAGGGAGCCATTTGCTGCAGCCCTGGAGAGCCGACATCTCCACTCATGGTCAGGAAGAGAAAAACGTGGTTCTGCTCTGCTTCAGCAGAGCAGCTTTGTAAAAGAGCCTCACAAAATACACACTCCCTGCCTACACCTGGAGGAGCTGAGTGAGAAAAGCTCTCATTTTTCTCTCTCTCATGTGGCTCTAGGGAACATAATCAGAAATGAGCTGTGCCTTGTTGAGTTTTTGTTTGGTTGTTTGTTGTTGTTTTGTTTTTTTTTTTTTTTCTTTTTCTTTTTTTTTTTTTTTTTAACTCAAACAGGATGTTGTTTCTTATTGTGGCTTCTATGCTTACGTCAATATTGCTGCAGACAAAATGAAACTATTATGAAACAAAACAAACCATTGTCAGACAAAAGCAGTGAGAAAAATGAGAGTGCTGATCATCAGGAGATGATTTGAACCTAGTTTCTTGTTTTTAAGTGCTGCCTCCAAGCTGCTGCCTCAGGAGAGGGCAGTCTTAGCAAGCAAATGCACCATGTTCCTCTCGTGTGAAGAGGAAGCAATGCAAACCTCAGCAGGCTTCATTTCACAGCTGTCTCTGGGCCAGCCAAGTCTGCAACCAGAAGACTGGTTCAAAAGGCTCATTCCTGAGCACCTGCCATGGCAGGGTCTGGACCAGGCAGCCCGCATTTGAGAAGCTACATCAGGCAGCCTCTGCTTTGCACTGGCAGCACGAGCATTAAGCCCAGGTCTCCATGCAGCAGCACAGACTGTGACTGCCAGATCCCAGCTCCCACATCTGCTGCATCACCCTGTCCAGGTGGGAGCTCTGCATTAACCTAAGTAAGGGCACTCTCCCCCTCTACAAGGGCGTAGCTGAAGCCTCTTAGCAAAATATATGGTTGTAAATTACTCTGAAATATAAAATGGTTCACACCTAATGAAAGGCTGTGGAGCAGACGTGGTAGGACAGCATCTTGGTGAGCTGGCATCTGTGCAAGCCACTGCTGGTGGAACACCTGCAGCCCCCACCACCAACAGCTCTGCTCTCTGGCGAGCAGTCTGCCAGCAGCACCACGCTGCAGCTGCCCCTCACTTCTTGGCCCTTCATCATCTACCATTTTTGGGGACTCTGCACAGATTTCAACAAGGAACCTGGAAATAACATTTTATTTCTGCAACATTTCTTTACAAAAATTTTCATTTCTTCTCCCTCCCTCCTTTTGCCCACGCAGAAGTCTCCATTATACTTTTCTTATGCTGCTCAAAGAAATTCACACTCCACAAGAGCCTTCACAGCCAACACTCACTAAGTACCAAAGATACCGAGAAGAGCAGGGAAAAACACCTTGACCCCAACTCCAGGGATGCACTTTACTGGAAGAATTGTAAGATCCATGATGTACAACCTGTGAAATGAGACAAGAAAAAATGAAAAGATGAATTTAGTATCAGAGCATCTAGCAAAGCATCTCCTGCAGATCTCTTTATACGCTTTTACAAACATGAACAATAATACAAAAAAAAAAAAAAAAAAAAAAAACCAGTTAAATGTGCAGAATAGGAGGAGGAACTGTCCTTAAGTAGGCCTGGCAGGAAGCGAAACACAGAGAGAGGATGGAGAGAAGTGAGGCTGGCTTCTGCAAGGTCCAAGCCTGCATCTTTTCTTGTCAAACAATAGACAAAAAAATGAATGCTTTTGGTGTCATTCTGTCTTGTCATTTCTCTTCAGATAATCCCTTGTAGATTGGGCCTCACCTTAAAGTAATTTGCAAAAGCCTCTCTCCCCCTCAGTTACCCTGTTGATCCTGTAGGCAGGCTGCAATGGGTGTACTTCACACACCTTTAGCTACCACCCATGTTCCTCCTGCAGCCACCATTGTTGCTATAAATCTTACACTGCCTAGTCTACAGGTGGGCCTCTCAGGACAAAGAATCATGCAGAAGCCTTCATTCTGTTTGTCAAACCCTTTGATAGGTGCTGAGTCCACCTTTAAATCTGCAGATGTGAATTTGCTCATTTCAAAGGCTGTTCCTTGAATCTTTACAAGCTGTAAAGAAAGGTGCTGCCATTATAAGGCTAGTGCCCTGGATGCTGACCTGTAACTGTAGGAAGAGCATCTGAGCTGTCATTTTCTCACTTCGCCTCTCACTTGGGGCAGCATCCAAATGAAGCACTGTGCAGGTGCTGCACGTTCAGCAGAAGCTGCTTGCAGTAGAAGTTAGATGCCCAGAAGCATGCAGGTGCACTCAAGGGAGCAAAGAGCTTTCTCAGTTTATTAGGGGTGGAGGGAGACGTTTCTGGGTTTAATTCAAGTGGACTCCAGCTCAAAAATAGCTGATACTGGGGGAGAGATGGAAAAACTGAGGCTTTCAAAACTCAGCAGGGCTCAGGAGGTGGGAGGCTACAGACAAGACTAGCTTAGTTTTCCAAAACAGAAGGCATTTTGAATGACTGAGGGCTTTAACAGAACATACAGACAGCAGTGAGGAAACAGACACAAATGCTTATAGAGTGTGCAGAATGGCTGGGATGAAACTGGAGAGGTTTTACTCACCCTCTCATATGCTTCTTGAGAGACGACATTGCCTTCTGCATTTGAATTTTGTGGTGACATCAGCAGACCGCATAGAAGAAAGCCTAAAACCTTCAGCATCTTCAGTCTTACCCTGCCAGCAACACTCATATCAGTACAGACAGAATTTTCCCTTTGCTACCTTTTCTAAATGCAAAGCTTGCAGGTCACATATCACTAACAGTTCAGACAGAAGGACAAGCATACCCAGCTACCCAGAGAAGTAAGGAGAAAACTCCACAAATATCTAAGATACTGTAACTTCTTTTCACTTTTTCTCTAGAATAATCCACCCCACATCAGCAATTTCAGGCTCTGAAATGGTTTCCAAGGCAATTTTGAGTTGCTATTTGAAGCATACTTGTAAGTAATGTGAATCTCTATTTTGCACACATTGCTCTGCGCAGGGAACGCTTCCTTACACAGGGTAGCAGCCAGAGGTCCTTCCCCCTGCCATCCACCACGAGACACAGCCCTGGCGACAGCAATTCACAGGGCAGCCATCCAACAAAGTGCTCTGGTGTGCCTTGGAAAACACAATCCGCAAAGCTCGTCTGTGCAATGTTTCACCGTGTGCTGTTACGGCTCTCAATTCCCCAAACAATGAAGTAAAGATCATTTGGTACACAATATTCATAATAAACACAGCTAACATTCAAAAATAAGGACCTTGCCCTATTGCTTTACACTCACCTGTAACGATCAGCAAAACATGCTCGGTTCTCCACGCTGGGATGCTCAGAGGCAGCCTCATCACTGACATTTCAGAGCCCCTCCAGCCACATACACCCCCGCCGAGCTCCCCTCAAACCCCTCTGGCTGCACCAGCAAACCAAAGCCCAAGCCAGCAGCCCCACGCTGCCTACCTTCCCCCTTCCCTTCCTTAATAAAATGTGAAAACAAGCACGCTCCAGTCAGCAGCATGAACTCTTCACACACATCCCATGCAGCTGGTGTAGCACCACATCCCACAGCCCTTCCTCCTCCTCCCTGCCAGCTCCAGCCTGCACCAGTCGCAGGAATCCCCCCTCAATAATTAGCGACTATTCTGCCCTGGGTTCCTGAGGCACAACAGGAGCTGCTGGCTCTGCAGGGACCCCACCAGTGCTCCAGTCTGCTGAAAACATGAGAGAAAAGGCGGCCTGCAGGATCACCCTCAGCACAAAGCTTCTCCTGCCGCAGGAGGGGACCCTCTTCTTTGCTAGCTCCCAGCTCCCTGCCCTGGGGAGGCTGCTTGCGACTGCTCTGTGCTAACTCTTCCCAGGGCTGCAATCCCAGCCTTGCTGGTGCTCACGGTGATGATGTCGTGGAAGCTGCCACATGTTTAAGCTTTCCTAACTGTCCCCCATGGTCTACTAAGCATAATTACCAAATAATGTGCGTGAACGTGAAGGCATCCCTGGCAACCAGGGTGCCGCCATGGAAGGGATATCAGCCTCTCAGCTGTCCCTCCTGCCAGGGGTCTGCCCAACCACCCTTATTACCTCTCATCGTGCACATTTTAGTGGAGCAACAGCTCCATTTCCCTCCAGCCAGGGCTTTCAGGACCGAGTGTTCAGAGGAAGGACTCTGAGCCTGTATGAATGATGCATTTGTGCTGCACCAGCAGCTCCCCTGCATAAGCTGGTGTGCCCAGTTCCCTCCCATTTCACCAAGCCCCCCCCGTGGCTCTCATCTCTCAGAGCTTGTGGCCCCATTTTGCTCCCCAGCCAGGGGCAGAGGACGGAGCCATGGCAGACCAAAAAGGAAGACCAGGGCCAGAGAGAGGACTGCAAAGGAGATATTTCAGCCGTTGATAAAAATAAAGCTTTTGAGTCTTTTTCTTGCTGTCACATCCCTGCTCTTTCCAGCAGTCCTGTACCTGCCAACAGATTTCATTCATGGAAAAAGGAGGCTGCAACACGCCTACACTGTTTGTCAGCTTAGAGAACTGCCTCAGCAGGTTGCTATGAGCTTTGTTTCCATTGTTTCCATTTTTAAATAGTCTATTTCAAGGAACCCCTCTGCTTTCACAGGCTTCTGGGAGGCCATCACACCCACACCGGGCATCCGAAAACCCAGGCAAGGCAGGGGAAGGCTGCAGTGGCTCTAATGATGCTGCAGCATGCACACCCACTTTGGCACCAGCAATGACATCCCTATGGACCCTGCTCCACCTGCACATAAGCTCTTTTAATTATTTTTATACACTTTTAATTGTATTTTGGCCAGGCTGAAATTTGTAGCTGTGATAACTCTAAAATTTAAGAGTCTGACCCTAAAATGTGGCTGGACCCATCTGCACCAGATCAGAAAGCAACAGGCCTATGTCTTAGGAGAGAAAAACCAGAGATCAAAATAAGAAGCACTTTGAGGAACAATGGGATTTAAAAATAAACAAACAGGTTTTTTTGTGTGTATGTGTGTTTATTTATTTTGAAGATCTACACGAGTAGGAACCTACCGTAAGGCATGTCAGGGAGCTGCCCTAGCCAGGGGCTGATCCTGCAGTTGCCCCATTTCAGCCCTGCTGCTGCTGGCACTGCATGAGCTCCCTGGGCATTGCTGGGGCTGCACCTGAAGGCAGGTCCTTCTCCCTGCTCGCCCACAGCTGACCACAGACTAGAAATGCTTCCAAGAATGAATCTCTTTTGTACAGGCTGGGCATCCTCTCACGCTTTCAGATAGGAGCACATGGAGCATAACAAAATCACAAGTTACCTACAAAAGCAGCTGCAGCAGCTAACAAAACACTAGGTGTGTATCTGCACCGATGAGATCGTTCTGCCACAGAACCAAGATCCCACTGCACAAACATCCAGCTGATATTAGTGGTGACTGTCCCATGTGGCTGTACCTGTGCATCTGCCTGATGGACCCCCCCCCCCATCATACTCTGCAGTTGCTGCTGAAGTAACCATAGGCCTTATTTTTTATATACAGGATGTGAGAGATGCTCTTCAAATGACCCTCCAATTGCTCAGAAGCTCTGAAGGGACCAGGGATGAAATCCAACCATTCACAATCTGCTGAACAGAGAAAATAAAATTAATTCACCGAGATTCTCACTGAGGATGAGCTCAACAATTTATGGAGGTTCTTGTCAGCTTAACCTTTACATCTTCTCCACTACCTAAATTATTTCTGTAGGAACTGTCACTGTGACTTTAAGGAACTCCAAGAAAGTGATCAAAAGAAAAGGACTTTCATACCTTAGGGGGTAATGGACAGCAATAACAGTAAACAACTTGTAAGGTTCAATAGTTCACAGCAACTGTTAGACCAAAATCTACACCTCTCAGACATGGTGTGCATCAGCTGAGCACAGCCTTGTTTGGATCACCTGGTGCAGGGCCAGGACCCTGCTGGGCCATGTTTCTGCACACAGCACAGGTGGCTAGTTTGGTTCATTTTAGCTTAGTTCTTCATGGAGAGATGCTGTCACCTTAATGAGTGGGTGAGGTGAGAGCATTGCCCAGCCAACAGGATCCCAAGCACTGGCACCTGCAGACACAGCCTACAGCATGCTGCTCAGGGTTCACACAGCATCCCTCCTTCCTTACCCACTGATGAAGCACAAATGCAGCCATCCTCAGAACTGATGATCAGGAAAGTTGCGGCAAGGTTTTTCTCATGTTTCTTTAGCAAAATTACCTAGAAGAGAGGAAGGACAGAGAGCAACCTGCACACTGCCTGTTCTCCCTCCTCTGAGCAGTGGGGAGGCTGCAGAGCAGGCCTGACACTTCCAACCGTTTCTACAGCTGCTGCTTCATCCCCGAGATCTTCCTGACAGTTTTATTCATTTAGTTTTTACTAAAACTTCAGATTTAGCAGCAGCTCTGTGGTTCTTGGGATAATGGGGACACATTTTGAAATGTTCACCTTCTTGTGCTGGTTGGGCTGTCTGCAAATGTCAGAAGCACCATCACATGCCCAAAGCTCCTGTACTTCAAATCATATCCCACAGACCATTACAGTCCACTTGTATCTGAAGTACATTCTGCATGTTTGAACTCTCTGACAGCACTTTTTGAAGGGCATTATTTCTTTCAAGATTAAGCATAAGAAAATGTCTTGTGAAGACAGACTCTACAGCAACTTTACTGAGGTATAAAATGGCCCAAATGAGAAAGGTCTGCTGCTGACCAAGAGAGGCAGAGAGAAAAGCAAGAAAGCTACGAGACGATGTACAGATGATTGCTGATGCCCTTTTGCTTGAGCAGTCTCCTCTCCTTTGTTTCATTACAAGTGACACAGATGCCAAGTCCTTGCAAAACTAAACGCAGGGAGCAGAAGTCTCTTTAGCACTCTGAGGCACCATTACAGATCAGCTGTATGAGCCCACCCAGCATGTTTTCCTCTCATCAACCTCACTCATAGCTTGCACAAAAACTTTCTGTTCCCTTTGCATACTTTTCACGACTTCCTCTTGATCCTCCATAAATGTCTGGCCACTGGAAGCAAGTCACGTTTCACCATGAAAGCCTCTATTGATGCTTCCTACCATCTTTCTTACATCATGCTGCATTGAATACAATCCGTTGGCTCCAATAATAAGCACCAAGGGCACAGCAGTATCCACTGCTAGAAGCACTTGGAAAAGCCAAATGACTCGTTTAGAGACACGCCTGGCAGGATGGCTAATGCAGTTTCCACTAGAGACAACTTGTAACAGCTCCACTGAGAACAGGACAAAGTCATCAGCTTAGCACAGGATCAGCTCCACATCCAAACAATATTCATTAGAATACCAAGTACATGAAATCTCCCCCCACCCACCCAAAAATAATAATATTAATAATGATAATAATAATACTTCTTTGAGAAACCTGTGGTAAATAACATTTTATGCATTTGTAAAGTATACAGCCATCCTGGTCAGGCGCTGGCGGTGCCATCTGGAAGCTGGAAGAGGTTCTGTGTACCAGCAGGCAAATCAGAGCAGCGAGCAAGTCAGAGTTTCAATCTGCTAAATTTCTTCCATTAATGTGGCAAAAGATTTGTTCCGCATCAAACTGCTTATGCTATGACGTGCAAGTCAGTAGATTTAGTTCATGTTCCAGTCTACTAGAAACCAATTCTTAGAAACATGGTCCAGCTAATTCCACTTTTTTTTCCCCTATGCTGCTGGAGTACTGTTAACGTGCATATTGTTTTTATTTGGATAACTTCTCCATCACTCTTCAACTAGGTTCTAGTGGGCACTTCTCCAAAGCCATTATACCCCACCCTGCAAATATTCGTCAGGGTCCCAGTTCAGGAAAACCTCAAGGGAGACAAGCCTGCAGAGCAGTAATGAAGTACAACGTAACAAAGTCCAGATCCATGTGAAAATTACTAGCACTGATGAGAAACAAACAGAATTTCTTTTTCCATCCCCCTTTTTTCCAGTTTTGTTTTTTTTTTAATGTAAACAAAAGCATAATTTATGACCCAGACAACAGATAATTTCTGTGCCTGTAATAACCAAACGAACCACTCAGAGCAAGTTCATAATGTCATTGTGCACAGAGAGAGGGAGCAGCTACCTGCATATGATCAGGTCTCAGATATGCCTATGCCATTAGAAATGCAATGATTTCTCCTGAGATGAGCTCATCTTTCCAACACCAAAAGACATGCAACTTGCACAGTTTCAGGCATGTTTAAAGGAATGCATTTGCATCCCAGATGGATTGTGAGGGTAGGACTTGCACAAGCTGTCCTCAAGAAGACAGTGAGCACTCCATCACTGTGAGATCTTATCAGTTATGCACCAACTCATCATAATCTGTGACTTCAGAACTATTCATTACACAAATGTATAAACAAGAACAAACTCACTACTAGCTCTTGATGAAAACAGGATCTGATAGCTGTCAGACAAATGTAGTGGCAAGATAACTGGATTAGGAGATCCCTAAATGTCGTTTGTTGGAATTGGAAGCTCTGTGACAACTTTAAAGGAGAAAGGAAACAATGCCTTAAGGAAATCTGCAGTGCTGTATTGGTAATGAGGCTGCTATTAAAGCCTAGCATATACTGAAGTACTTTATCATGCAATCTTTCTAAATTATCATCTCCTTGCAGGTACATTGAGAAGTGTCCCTCTCCTCCCACCAATGCCCCTCTTTCACTGGGAAGGCGATGCACATGAAGAAGCCGCTTACTGTGCTGTAACAGACATCACAAACAGAAGAGTCCATCAATACATTCCTACCAAGAACGGTTTGCAAAGTGATCTATCAAGTACAGCACAGCAAAATTGTATTAACATGCAATAAACATCAGGGTGGGGGGGAGGAAGCAAAAGGCAGAAAAATTCTAATTGCATGAATGCTACTTAATTATTTTGAAGGTTACAAGAGGACTCTGCCATAATATAGGCTTTATATATCAGTCTTCAGAAATTTCTATCAAATGTCACAATTTTAGCCTACTACTAGAACTGCTGTGCCATTAATGCAGACCAGCATCAACTGGCTGATTAAGACACAAGTCTCCATATTACTAATAAAACAGCAAGTATGAGAAATAATAGACATTGTAAGCATGCATAATTTCAGCTACAGAATGGTGAAAAAAAATTTTACTGTCTTGCCTATAACATTCATCTCTGGGGAACCATTAGAACAGGGGATGCCTTTCTCTAAAGCAATCACTGATGGTGTACGAGCAGTGCAAATACACAGCCATGCATGAAAATTACAGCAGGTCATTTGAAACACATTGCAGATCCCTAGCAAAGGCTGCGTAGGACAGGTCTGTATGTCTGTCTGAAAGAATCTATGCAAAGGAGGAGAATTCCAGGGTGGAATTATTGGAAAGAAGTTATCTCCTTGCACTACAGAAAGCTGCTTTGCAAGCAGAACAGGCATTTCTAGAAGGAGCCTCTCTTGGACTGGCCTTCTCCATCCCTTTGCCATGAAACGCACATGAGGGAGGGATCTGAGGAGCAGTTCTGGCCCTGCAGCATGACCCAGGCTTGGTCAGTTGCTTTAATAAATAAATAAATAAATGAAGTAGTTTGAAGAGAAGCAGGTATATGGATTAACAGGAGCAGCAAGCCTCAAAAGAAACAAATTAAATCAACAGTATGCCAAATTCTGAGTATTTGGGAAGTAGTCAAGAATTTGCAAGCCACTCACATGGCGAAATTCCTTCGTATACAAGGCTTGTGTGTGAATAACGAAACAAAAAAAAAATCCGCAGAGATGACCCAGGTTAATCCTGCCGTATAAATCTTCAGTGAAAACTGTACACAAAAGCCTAGGCTGTTTACAACACAAACGAAAGCCCAACAGTACCACCTGGCGGTAGTCCTCTTCTGCTACACCCAGAAGCAGAAAAAATATTAAAACCATTTAACGTATTAAAACCAGCTTTTTTTTAAACAGTGGCAGAATGTCACACCACCATCAGAAGTGACTCCTGTACACCGGGAGGGACAACCAGAAACTCTGAGTTTAAAGAGTGCGAGTTTGTTAAAAGCACAGAGAAATTACATTTTCTAGAAAGAAACAAACCCAAATGAGGGGCAAATCACTGCATCATGTCCTTCAAGTTCATCTATCCAAATGCAAGAGAACATGTGAGAGAAAGATCTATTTTCTTCAGTAAGACACAGCTAAACTTACATTTTGATAAGTCGTGACAGTCACAGAAGACTCAATGTTATCATACCCACCAGCACAAAAAGCAGAGAAGTTTAAAAGTTCGGGTGCCAGCAACTGGGATTTTAGACCCCTGAAAGTGGTAATTTAACATTCACATCTTTTGTTATTGCTGAGTTGCTTGGACAGGCGAAACCACGGTTACAGAGCCCCTCGGTTTCCAAGCAGACGTTTATTGAGCTTGCTTTGTAGAAGAGCAGAGCGTAACCTGTATAGGTAAAACAGAGAGGAAAGAGCGATTACCGAGGCCAAGGAAAATCACATAAGTCATACAGCTATAGATAAAAAACATTGTCAGATGTCTCCCGACTTTATAGCACATCAGATACAGAAACGCGTTTGGACAATTGCCAGCATGCTAAATAGCAACTATGGGGCTTTCTGTTGTACCCCATTAGCTTTCAGGAGATGGTGGATTGCTGCCAGACTTAATGCAGTATGAAAGCAGAGAAGGGGGATGGGAGAATGCAGGGAAAAAGTGAGAAACAGGCATATGAGCGAGAGGGATATAAAGAGACACAGTCAGTGAGTGTAAACAAAACAGGGGAGATGAGGGGAAAAAGAAAGGGGGAATTCAAGTGGTGGGGAAGGGGCTTGAGTAATATTTGCAAGAAAAGAAACTGAAAAACTGTGGGAAATGAACGACCGGGAAGGAGATACCCGACTCACACAGGCATGCAACGAGACCTCCAGCTGCTAAACTGGCTGCCTCTTGCCTGGGCTCCTTCCCACTCCACTCATCCGGGCAGAGAGAGCCCAGCCATACCCATTCTGGATGGCTCCTGTCCTCTAGGAACACACCAGCTCAGCCCAATCCGCTCTGCCTCCAAGCGATCCCCTTCCAAGTCAAGGGAAGTGGGCAACGCTTCCTAGGGGCACTGATCCTGTACCCAGTCACTGAGTCGCTCTCCCACCACAGGAACTAAATTCACACAACCTAAAACAACTTTCAAAAGCTTCACTTATTGACAGGACAAAAAAATAGAATAAAAGTGAGCCTCTTCCACATTTTCTCAGCAATTCACATTTCCCACAACCTGACGTTTTGGTACTAGTAGGTTTTACCTGGAGGGAAGGCAATGCTGGAATGGCAGCAGCATTGCCTGATACCATTGTGCAATGGATGAATTACAGAACAGACAGAGACCTGTCTTACTGGAGTTTGCCTCTGTTTTTTCATGGAAGCCAAGTAAGCATCATGTCTCTTATCAGCCGCTGAGCAGGAGGCAACAAGCTTGAGCTCAGGAATGAACTTTATCTGGTGGCACCAGTTCCCCAGAAGTGCCTGGAATAGAGAAAGATTTCAGGCGATGACATTGTGCTTTGAGCCTCAATGTGTTTCTGAGCAAATGCCTTGCTTTTAGGAGAGAAGGGATAGGGGCATCAGATTAGTCTAGTCCCTGTTTCTGGTTCTTCAAAAAAGGAGCCAAGTGGAATATAGAAGGCAAATTGCAAGTCTGAGGGCAAGCAGAAAACAGAAGAGAGTAGAGGGGACCGGCCGCAGAAGGTGGAGAAAAGAGAATGCCACAAAAGAAAGCCAGAAGGGAATGGTGGAGACACAGCATTTCCACACATAATAGTAGTCCAGGATGAAGAGAAAACCAGGTGTTCATCATTTACACCGCATAAAATTCACAAGAGCAGCTTAACTGCAACAAGAGCAGTAACATTCCCCCCAAGGGATTCCTCCCTCTGCAATCCAGTGAGCAGAGGGTGCTGTGCACAGCGGAATCATGACAAAGTCACAGCTCTTTGAGCAGACGGCCCCAGAGGGCTGCCAGCAGAGCTGCTCAGGGCACTCACCTGGTCCCAGTGACCGCAAGGTGTGGAGGCAGCAGCAAAAGTACCTCTCCCGTTTCATATGGGAAGGAGGAAGCAGGGAGAGAAGTTGGAGTGCCACTGACCCACGGTTATTAATATTTATGTTACGCTGGTGGCTTACGAGCAATAAAAATACTCAAGAACAATTTTATACCTAAGATTCACTGCCCCTTTGAGACACGCAGCGACAACAACAATTTACTGCACTGCCTTACAAGAAAAGAGTCTGGGTTTGTCTCTTCCAAGTACAGAGATCTTGGAGAGATGTGTCAGGTCTCCTGGCAGGGTTACACTTAACAGAAACACCCAATAAACACATTGCTTGAAGGCCTAAAGGAAAGTTACAAACGGTTGAAAAATATATACCTGAAGTGACAATCAAACGTCACTTTTTGCCTCGATACGTTTTAGTAGCGGGAATAAAAATGCCTTATTCTTGCAAAAGATGAACAAGCAACAAGAACCTGAAGTAGCCCACAAGGAACACACTGGTGATTACCTGGGGTTTGGCACGGGGAGGCTGCTGCACACTGCAGCCACCCAGGCCAGCACGGAGCTCAGAGCCCACACACTGACAGCTCCCACCTCCGGCACTGAGCAGCATCATCTCTAGGAGCAGAGATCCCACAGGCAGCAAGCGTCACTTTACACCCCAAGGAATGCAACCAGAGCTCATGGGCAGTGTTTTTTTCCCCTCAGGAACCTCTCTTGCAGAAGGGAGGCACAGGCCTCTGATCCGAAGTCCTGCTGTAAATAAGTCATTCACCCGCCTGGAGAAGCATCCTGCCAGTAATCCAAGGCCGTGGCACAGCTGTCCCCTTCAACAAGGCAAAAGATCCCATCACATTTGTTGCCACTGATACCGAGGAATTCTGTGCCAGATCTGTGGGGAGATCCCATGTCACAGGGCTAATGACACGCTGGTGGCACCGTGTCTTCACATGCTTCTAACCGAAGGCATGCACAGCCATGCAGACAGCGATTCACAAGCATGCACAGTACTAAATATGCTGGCAACATCCTCACCACAAACCAAGGATTAATTTCCTTTGACTTCCAAGGTGAAGACAGTGTGCACAATCCCAGAACCCATAGTAATTTTTGTACTTTACCAATGGTTTCATCAATAGCTCCTATCACCAGCAGGCTGGCATTGCTCAGACCCACCACACCAGTGACCCCCGCACAATGCACTCCCTGGTGAGTGTAGCCAAGCTGCAAAGAAACCAGTTCCAGAACACAGGCAAACCCAGTGCCACTGTCTGCTGCTCTGTCACCTTCACTGTCACTCCAAGGGATAAACGGGCTTCCTTGTGCCTCTGCTCCAGGATGAACTCCACCCCAGAGAAGCTGCAAGTCAGATACTTTTCATCTGCAATAGCCTTTAGAGAAAACTAAGAAGTTCAAGAAAACTCTACAAGAACGTTCGTTTGAAGCTCGCTAATGACAAGATGGAAAGAAACAGGAATCAAGGGTCTAATTGCACCTCTCCAGCGCTCAGCCCTGATTCATTAACTTGCACTCAATCTAGAAGTTGACTTAGCAGGCAGCAATTTGAGCCAAGACCAGATGCTTCTGTTTAAACAGACTCTCCTGGGAAACCAATTTAAAATATTCCTTATACTAAATTTGATTGTTTCCCCTCTTAGGCTCCCTAAAAATTTTTCAGGAGAGAAGCAGCAATATGGAGAAAAAGTAATTTTCACAGATATCTTCAACCATCAAGTCCTGCACACTTCCACCACCTCGCAGCACTCTGGAGGGGGGGGGAGCAGAAAACCTCCCCATTGCTGGGCATAATCTACTAAATTCAGGGGTTTATGTACAGCAGTCAAACCAGATTGATTAAACCCAAAAGAGAACCCAAATTTGCTAACTTTCAGATCTGCAGGGTTTCACCCCAAAAGCTCTCTCTGGATGGAAAGTTGCAAGGCTAAGAAGAAAGATGGCTTTGAAATGGAGCAGGAAAAAGGATACTCTGCTTAGATTAACAGGCAAGCATACACAAGAAGCACATCATACATGTACTTCACCTCAGTGAAGACCTCTACAACTCCTAAAAAATCAGAACCAATTGTCTTTTGAGTCATAGATTCAAGAGAAGTAGAAAAACCTCAGGGCCGGGGGGACCTAACCCAACCCCTGCCTGCAGTGGAACCAGGATCTTTACCTCTCAGCTAAACGTTTGTGAAACCTTTCCACTCTTCTTAGGTCACATTCTGCTCGGCCTTTGGTATTAGAACAGGAAATAAAGGTCTGTTAAATATGAATACTTTAAGTTTAATTCCATGAATTTGTCCTTTTTCACCACGGACAAAATCAGATTCTTTTCTTTGCAACAGCCTTATGCATACAGGCTTAAGTCTCTTCCTCCATCCCCAGTGCAGTCTTCTCTCTAGGTTAGATCGACCTCAGTTCTTTTAATCTTCCTAAATAGGCCATTTCACCTTTGTAAATCTAAACCTCATGAAGGAGAATAGCTGCAATATCTTATATCCCGGTTTGTCTTGGTAACAGGCACAATCTTGCACAATCTACTAAATTCATAGTTTTACATACAGTAGCCAAACCAGACTGATTAAACCCAAGAGAACCCATCTCCAGGAGTCATTCATCAGCAAATCTATTATCTTATAATAGACACTGTTCTTAAATGAGGGACTGGTTTATTAAGCCAATTTCATCTGGGAAGATGTTCACGTTTTCCATTTGATGTAAAATGAATGCTTAAGTAGTAGACATTTTTCATGGCTTCACAGGAGAGCCATTAAGTGGAAGATAAATACAAGCAGCTCTTAATGTAGGATTGCTCCTCAAAAATATCTTACAATGGGATTACGTTGCTGGGCATCTTAGAAAGCAGGTGTGATTTGTTTTCCAACATGGTAGCATTGCTTCTGAATTCCTGTAGCACATAGTCCAGATACTCTTCCTACAAGACAGACACTGATCTAATTTGCACAGCAACAAAAGAAGAGCAGAATTAATTATCTCAGGTTCTGTGGTGTTGACAGAGTGAGAATTACAGTAGATAGCTATGAAAATAAACACTACCCTACCACCAGTAATAAATGATGTTCGATTTTTCTTTTAAATAAATCAGGAAATTACTTTTGCATCTGCTATTCCTTAACCCTCATCTTTCATCACAGAGGACAGTGTCATTACCCAGGCTATGAAGCATCACAATCAATGTCAGTCTTCATAACATATCAAAGTCTTTATTGTTCATATTATAGATAATTTCTTTCATTGCAGTGCAGAACTCATTCATATCCAAACCTGTGGAAATAAGCATCACAGATTGACAACCTGGACTAAATCAGATAATTCATTTCTGAGCAAAAAGATCACAAGGAGAGCATGCTATAAAAACACTGTATTAAAGGTGATCCCAAAAAGAGCCCTGCATCAGATTTCTAGCTTCCAAATCAGCAAATATGTTTACTGGAAGTCTAAACTTTGCAAATAGTTTATAACTTTCATGCACCCAGACATGTCTAGTATGCATCTTTTCTAAGTTTGATGATTAATACATGCACAGAGATGCATGCATCTATTCTGCACAGAGATTCTGATAACCGTGTCCTGCAGAAAGGGAGGAAAAGCTGGAGCAGAGCAAATACACTGGAACACTCTTACAAGATTACTAGTTCTGGCGTATTATCTAGAGCTATAAGAAACTCTCTGCTTCAAAACCTTTACCGCCCAAGTTAACCAAGCTTACACCTCTTGCTAAGTGTAAGCAGACTGTGAAGATAACAGCACTGTGAGATCAGGGCTAGCTAGGAGACATTTAGGATAATGCGAGTGTTATGATTTAATTTTGACAATGCTTTATAACAAATTCTAATCCATCTTTAGTAGCACAGGCTTCAATCCATAGCTGTGGTGGAGCTGACAAATTTATCAAGACAGAGAGAGCTCCCAGCCCTTGTGGGCACAGCTGACGTAGGTGGCTGTCCAGCCACCCTGCTGCAGCAGCTGAAACAGTGGCATCTTGTGGCTCGTTTGCCCAAACAGCAGAGTGAAAATAGTAAAAGCATAGATTTGCTCAGTACTGAAAATAAAGTCTCCTCTGCAGAAATATTATGTAAACTTGGATGTTTTCCGCTCAGAACAGTTTCAAAGGTAGGGGTAGCTGGATGCACATATTTCAGAGCAGAGAGAACTGCAGGAAACTCCCAGTACAGAAGAAAACTTATCTCCACTGTCTCTCTTCAGGACCCTGAAAGCATCCCCTTTTCCTGGAGATTAGGCTGGAAGATATTACAAAATATTGATTTCATTGATTTCAATATATTTCGCACAATTTTTATAGTTATAAAAATATAACTTAAAATATTAATGTTTATTAATATTATGGGTAAGTAGTTATATAAAATACCCAAAGCAGTGATCAGAAGTTCCAAAGTGTCTTCAAAGCACCAAGTGACCTGCTGCAGTTTTTTCACTTAGCCCATCAGAATTACATTTTCAAGCTTTCTGCCCTCTATTTATCTGCACCACGGCTGCTCATTCACATTGTGCTGGTTTTGAAGACAAAGTGATCATTAAACAGGAGCAAACGTGTGTGGATGAATGGAAATAACCTTTATGAACACGCTCTCCATGACAATGCCTTTATTGCAGCTCACACCCATGCTAGTTTAAGATTAGCCAGCTCAAATAATACTATCAAGGTAGCCATGGCAGCACCAAGCCCCACACGTGCTAATCACCCCCACCCAGCCTCCCAGGCCCCCAGGACTTGAACTAACCTTAATAAAACTGCAGTAAGAGGGAAGATCTCATTCCTTTGTTACACCAAGAGCCAAGCTCTGCCTACCCACCCAAGTATTTAGTAAGGATCTGCTGTGACTGGGACTTTGAGGAGGCTCCAAGAGAACAGCCTTATCTGAGAAAGGAGGAAATGATCTGCCACCAGGTGCTTGTCTCATCTCTCAGCACTGTATCAGAGAAAGTTGTCACTTCTCCTGGTGCTACTCACCCTTGTAGCAGCACACGTTTATTTCATTTGCTCCCACATCCACTGGGAACCTGCCTGTGAAGCCATCAGTGAGGTCTCTTATTTCATAATAGACAAAAAACAAAGGATGCAAGAGAACAGCAAGAAAGGGGGAATGTCTCAGGACCTATTTGTCAAGGATGCACCAACCTTGCCCCATCTGGTCCTGATGGATGAAGTGGTTCCTCTCCAGCTGTTCTGTAAAAGCACTTTCATGTAATGCTAAGTAGTCATGGGATGTGTCACTGCTCCTGGGGTCACAGGGACAGTCCCCAGGGTGACTGCTCCACCTCTTCACCCTGCTCTACCTTTACGTAGGGCTGCTGCAGAGCCACACAGTAACTGTCTCAAACCTCTCCATTTTCCCCCTCCTCCTTCTCTCAGAAAGCCCTTTTTGGAGAAAAGCCAAGAAATATGGTTTTGTATTCAGGTTTTGAAAATGCACCCGCCTTCACTGTCCCCCCCGCACCCCCCTTTTAACTTCATCCGCTTATCACTTCATAAATATCAACCTGCAGAGCTTTGAATACATTGAGATTTATATCCAGGCAGCCCCATGAGATTTAATGCTTTCTGAATGTCCATTCAGCCTTATGCGTCCCCTGGGGACAAGATCAGAGTCAGAGCACTATCAGAAGATTGGCAGACAACCATTTTACAAAATTACTTTCAAGAGAAAAATGTCTGCAAAACATCTCTCAGAAGAAAAAACAAGAACCACATCAGGTCTTGTTTCCCAAAGATCTGATAGGTTAGCCAAAAAATTTTAATTGACGTATACATACATGTTTTGCATGTTTATATATACACTTATATGTAATTTTCCTGAAGTATGTATATAAAGGCTGCAGTTCAAAAAGCTAGCCAGCTGTGCGGAGAAAGAATTTTTTAATTTTTTTTTTTAAACAGAGATTGGCTTTTGTGCCTTCAAAGCTGGAATTGCCTTCTGTAAACTTTTATTTTTACCTTAGAAAATGTTCGGGTTGAAGTTTAATAGAGAAGGAACAAAACTAAAGAGAAAGACAGTTTCTTAGAAGACAGATTGTCTGTCTTAATGAGGGTTTAAGCATGCGTATTTTCAGAAATACCATTTCCTTTCTGATGGTCAAATCATTCAGTTTAACAGGCGTTACTCAAAAAAGAAAATACTTGTTTTGTGTCTTTGGATGAGCATTGCTTGTATTAAAACTCTAGCCCGTCTCCTGCAGTACTGTTTCCTAACCACGTACTGCCAGTCCAGTATTTGTGTACTGATTATTCCTCTTTAACCCCAGAATATTCCACTACTCTTTCCTTAAAGGTGTTCTCCCACATCAGATTCCTTCCCATTTTTTTCCTACCATTTCATGGCATGATTTTATTCACTCTTGGTCCTTTTACAAATGCAACCTTCTCTAATTTCTACTTCCATATATACCCCTCAATGTTCTCTAGTCACATTAGTTTAGCACACTTCCTTCCTCTAATTCTAAGCTTATTAACTACCCAAATACACTTTCTGCAAGGAATTGACAACCAGTCACGAAATCTCATCCCAGGAGCTCTTACTTACCAACCGAGTTCACTGAGATCCCTTTTCTGCCAAACCATGGTTGTATCCCTGTGTTCTAAGCATTGTCAGCTACAGCACTGTACGCTCTCATCCAAACAGTTTGCAGTTTCATATTCCAGTTAGCCAGAACTAGATACACAACAACTTTATCTCCTTGTTTTCTCTGCATCAAAAGACCAGAAAGTTCTTCAGCTGTCCTGCCAACAACGCACAGGTTCCCTAATGCATTCCCTTACATCCACCAGTAGCCTGAGTAGCTTGCAGCCCCTGTAACAGTTTAGTACATTCTTCCAGTTGTTCACGAGGTTGCAGACACCAAACCCCCACTTATTTGCTGCCCTACAAAGAAGGGGAAGTTTTACTTTAGAGCTATATTCTTTTTCCATCTTAAATCAGTTTACACTATTTTATACTTGCTCAACTCTGAAAGAGATATACTTGACCTAACACTCAAGCATGAAGTCTTTTAGCTCAACCCATGCTTTGCCAAGAAGCCACTACCCTTGATTTAGTTCTCGACACACAAGTTATCCCAGCAATGCTGCTAAGCCCATGCTACTATCCCCTGTATGTCTTCCACTAGGTTTACAAACTGACTTGCTAAAAATACCTCGTGAGAAGTAGATTCCAGCCTTACCCTTGGAAGGGTATTTTAAGAAAAAATCCCACTCCTGAAGAACATGGATATTCTTGAGAATGGACATTTGACTAGACAGACTACAAGATCACCGAGTGCTCCAACAGTCACACTAAATAGTGATATGATACAACAGTGAGTAAGTTTTTGGCCTTTATTTGAAGGCTTTTAACAGTTACAGTAAGAATTGTCATTGCAAACCAGGAAGATTGAAAAAATTGAACAATAAGAGTTAAAAAATATTCACAAGCCCACCTGCAAGTAAGACATACAGAAAGGAGATGTGAGCTTTTGGTTCTTCCATTCTGTTCATTTTTCAAATATCTGATAAAACCAAGATACTAAGAAAGGTTGGATGCTATCTGAATTGTTCCAGTAGGTGAGCATTTACTATTTAACAGCATATACTGTACCAGTGTAACAGAGTAGCTATATTAAATCTATGGGTTTGAGTTGGTTTCATTGTCATTTGCTTCCCAAAAAGGACACTAAAAACAGATTATGCCAAGATATCTGAGATGCAGTCATTTAAGTTGACCACAAGCTTGGCCCCATTCTAACTCATCTTGGTAGCACAGAACTTATTTAAGCAATTTTAAATCTTACCAACATTTTACTTACAAGACTGCAATGTCAATTTAGTTTCACAATGCACATCCAACAGGTCCACACATTGTCTCACAAAGCGCACTGACAGTTTTTCTGACTCATCTTTCTCTCAGCATAAAAGAATATTTGCTTGCTTTTAGCAGCAATTGCTTGCAACAGCAGAGTTCAAAACTGACCTAATGCATCCCATCTGATGACCTGGTTGCCTCATAGCCCCAAACACGCAATCTCATTAAAAAGAGACTTTAAGCAACCATGTTCCAGTGTGCAACTGGACTGCAAGAACGCAGACACCCCAGAAGCCACCTCCAAATTCAGCCACATGCTATCACCATCTTTTGCTTTGAGCTGCTGGCATAACTGAGTATTTGGAGTTGATAAAAGCATGCTTCTGACCTCAGAGCAAACAAGTAATGGTAAAGAAGATTTTATGTGCATCAAACACCCTGTTCTATGTCTGCACTTCCATAGTCCAACACCAGTTTTGAAATACCAATGATGCCAATTCTTTAGAATGAGGCATCCATGGAGTGCTTGGGCGGGCCAGGAGGGTGTTCCCCAGCATGACAGAGAAGCCCTTCAGGGATCACTTCCAATTCCAAGGTTAGATACATCACATAAGCACTTCTCTGAAGAAGCTGGTCTGCTCATACATCTGAAAGAGTAACATTTAAGCTCATTTATAAAACATAATCCAAAGGAAACAAGTCAACTACTAGAGACTGGTGACAGGTGCAATTAACATCATTTGTTTATAGAACCACAGAACGGCTCAGGTTGGAAGGGACCTTAAAGATCATCTTAATCCAACCCTCTGTTAGTTATTTATAGCTAATAACCAGTGTTTTAGCAACTTTAAAACACTTTAGTCATAAACTGGCATTTCTGTTCTCCAGCCCTTCTTACACCGTTAGGAGGAAGTCAACAATACACTCATATTTCATCCACTTGTGTGGAGAAAAAAAAACTCTAGCAATGTTTTCCCCCAGCACACTTCAAAGAAAATTTAAACATTGCTGCTACTTAGGTTAGAAATGAATATAAGTAGGACCAGAAAATGAAAGCTGATTTCCAGGTCCTGCAAGCTTCATAACGAAAGCCACCACGATCTCTAGCTTTGCCTAATCATATCTGAAAGTATGAGAGACTCCAGCAGACATGACACTCTTGAAATACAGAACTTTATTTAGAAACTGCATAAAATAGAAAAACCCTGTCAAGAAAAGTCCGAGTCAAATATGGTTTCTCAGTAAAATGGAGTTTTAGGGCAACAAAAGTCTAAAAGGCCACAAGAGAAATAGCACCACTGCAATTTTAAACAATGGCTAGATACTTGCATTTTTGGCATTCACTGAATTTGGGTTTTTCTCTGAATTTCACAAAGATTCATGCACTACACAACAATTACCATAAAATGCTCTCCTACACACATTTTAGGACAAGCTACCACCAGGAACAAATGAATACAAGCACAACAGGACTGATCAATCTCAGTAGTGAAGGGGAATCAGAAGTCTTGCAGGATCTTGCCAAACACAACAGTAACGCGGGGCATGATAGCAAAAAAGAGGGACAGTTAAAGAAAGTACTTTAAATATTAATATTTAAGTTAGTCTCAGTACTGTATTTTCTGCAGGAACATTAGCTCTGTTAGCCAGCATCTTTTAGTTTTGACCCCAGAAAACTAGTGAAGTGGCAAGTATTATTATTAGATACGTCCTGGTTTAAAAAAAAATACAAAATCATCCTCACGTGCTCAATTCATTTTCATTCTAAGAGAGTTGCACAGTGCAAGTCCCGTTACAACCATTGGATTTGATAGCACTCCTTGGGATGGGAAAGAGAAGAGAACCAGTGAGAGACCAAAAAGCATACCAACAAAAATAAACAGTAATAGAAACAAGAGCCAGAAAAGAAAGTTACTTCTGAAGAACCTTTTAGGCAGTAAGACTGGATGCCCTTTGCTTTTTGTTGTTTTTTGTTTTGAAACAGAAAACACAGTACATTTTGGCAAAGTCATTAGCCACAATGCCATAGAAAAAGGCTTTAGCACTCTTCAAGGTAATTTATGTGTCTCAGCTGTTCATACTCCCTCTAATCTTGTGACAGGCAACGTTAAGGCCTATTTCATCGAGAACTAATCACTCAGTAAGCAGCTTTACATAGGAATGAAGTTTTGTTTTAATAGCCCCTTTTGAGCACTTGCTGACAAAGTGAGACTGCCATGCAAGGCCTCTCAGACAGCAGTGAATGGAGTTAAACAAGCGTCTACCCCAGTATGAAGCACATAAAATCTCCTGTCACATTACTTCAATTTGGCATATGGAAGCATATTAAATACTCTTAAGGCATTTTATAATTTCTGTGCTGCAATTTCACATTAACTCAATCTTTCTGTGAGTCAGAGTCTTTAAGTTCTCTACTACACGCCACCTTAGATACAAAAAGAGTCTTTCCACAAACCAGTGTTTTACCAGCAAACCATTCTGCAACAAGTTCCAAATATTCAGCCTCTTGCTCCCTAAATATACCACCTAGATGTGAATACTGCTCTGCTACAATGTGAGAAAGAGCTCCTAACTCAAACCCACTGTAAAAAGAGTGAAACTTCCGCAAAGTGCACTTTAAGAAGAGGTACTTTTTTTTGCTTATGAAAAGAAACCAGTGAGTCCTCTAAGAATAAAGTGGAGTATTTTACAGTTAAGCACATGATCTGGGGCAAAGAATTCTGATGTTGCTGCTCTGCTGGTACAGTATGTGGTCTGTTAATACTCTTCTTGTTCTTCCTGCGGTGCTCCTTCGTCAGGTATCACAAAGCCTTCCTGAAAGGGGATAAAACAAGTGCTTTAATGAAAAACTTATGTTCAACCAATTCCCAGCTACTCTGTACACTCCTTTAATGTATTTATTTATTCTTAGAACATTGAAAAGGAAGTACCCTTAAGTCAACCATTTACAGTGTCAAGATAAGTTACAGAAGGCTTATTTTCCTCATCTTTGATCTATTTGTTATATACTCTCCATGAGAGCCCGATCTTGTTTGTTGCCTGACTATAATTATGTTATCTGTTCCTTTATTACAGGAAAAAGCTAGGCCATAAACCTAAAGGAAAAAAAAAGTAGAAAGAGGGAGCACTGTAAAGCAAACCAGCTCCCAGTAACAAGGCGCGGTGCAGGGAGAACTATGCAATACAATTCATACAAGATTACTTACATCTGTGGCATAAAGAATTTCCACAATCCTCTGCAATACTGGATCATTCTCCCCTTCATTCTCCTGGCAGATCAATTCAATGTTCCTCAATTTGCCAAAGTAGAAGTCTCTCTCCTTCTCCAGATCTTCAACAGTAAGTTTCAATACATTGATCTGTCACAGGACATCAACAACAATTTATCCACCAAAGAGAAGGCAGTAGCGTCTATTCAAAAGGCAGGATCCCCAACATTCTCAGAAGCATGTTTATATGCAAAGCACTTCAGAAATAACCAAGATGTTGGAAAAGGCAGGGGGAGGTCTTAAGAGGAAGAAAAGGTCTATTTCTTAAATTATAATAGTATTTCCAGAATAAACACCCAACCCAACACATGCAATACCACTTGAAAATTCCAAAGGCTTAGTACATGACATAGGTAAAAATTTAACTGCCTGCAGTTTTCTTTGCTAACACATTCCTTCAAGACAACTCTCTCACACTGAGGGCTGTTCTAGTTGTACTACATTCAGTATTTCACTGAAGTAGCAGCTGCTCATAGCTCAGTTGGAATGCTGCAATATCTGCAACACAGCTGTGGAAATACTTAAAAACAATGCTATGCATGATATGGCACACACTAGATTTAAATGCCTGGGCACTCATGTACTGCATAAGCGGTTTCGCTATCAGGAGAGCGAGACCTTTATAACGAAGGCTTCTGATTAAGTGATTCTAAATGAACTTAATAGATACAGATCTTTCTGCTATCTCCCTAACACAATCATTTCATGCTATTAAAATATATTTATGCATACACCATAAAGCACAGGGCAGTCCAGAAGGCCATTTTGGCAACACACCTGCTCAATCAATCCTGCTGATTCATCATCTCCTGCAGCCTTTTTCACCATTCCAGTCCCAGTTTTCGCAGTCGTTGGGGTCCTCTGTGTAACAATCGGCCTCTGTGGGGCTGCAAGATTGACTTAGCATTAGCTTTTCCTAGAACACCTTTTTCCCCTGCCCTAAAAGCATTGTCCCCCTTCCAAGCATGCTTAGGCACGTAAAACTTTGAAGACATGTTTGTATATGAAGTATTCCTCCTTTACTCCGTGTGACGTGCATTTTCTTTCACGTCTTGGCACCAATCCTAGCTGTTTTCTCTTTCTGTAGCTCCAAGATAACTGGGTACAAAAGCAAGATTCAGAGTTTGAAGCCTAGCATCTCAGAAATTAGACACAAAATAATACAGTTCCGTACCCTGATTTTAATTAGCAACCCAGTCTTATTTCCCCCAGAGTTTTTAAATGATTTAGATAATTTTTAACTGTCTTCTCTACCTGCACTGCCAGAACCGAGAGATTTCTTGGGTTTGTTCACAACTGGTGCAACAAGATTTGGTGCTACTGTCTCTTGGCCTTGCCGGGCAGCAACGGGATCGTATTCCTTCCCATCATAGTTCGCATCAAAAAATTTTTTGAACCACTGAACAAATTCAAAGTTGTCCTGAAATTTTCCTTTCACTAGTTTGTCCACAGGAATTATCTGGAAAAAAAAAAAGATTACATTTGTTTTAAGGGTAAAGAACCTCTTTCTCCCTTACTACATAAGAAGTTTTAAAATAATAAGCATATGCAATTCTTTATGCAGTCTAGAGGAAATCCTCCTTGGACATAACTGTATGTAACACAGATTTTTTCCTAATAGTTAGAATTAAAATCATGGTTTCACTGTGAGGGCCCAGCTAGTTTGAAGTAGTTCTGCAGCAAGGTTTCTGCTGCATCAAGTTCCGTTGACAAACACTTATCTGTAAATTTGAAGGTGGCTCACCCAGGGCTAGCTCTCATATACTTGAACTGCTGACAATTTCACAGCCTGCTAACACACAGAACTGCTACAAGGTTGAAACATTACCTTTTAGTTTATTACAGTGTCTCTGGAATGAGGAAGATTATTTAAAAAAAAAAAAAAAAAAAAAAAAACAGCAAATCATGAAGATCTGTCTGTAGGCCACAAGCTTTCAGCCTGACAGTGGCCAGGAATCATTACTGTTAGGTGATCGTTTGGCACTTTGGGCACAGCTGCCCGGGTCTGGGCAGGCTGCACAAGTTCTTTCCCCAAGGTATAAGACCGACCAAGCACGTGTTCAAGCTGTTAGCCAACAAAGAACGAGATGCCTTCTTAATCAGAAGTTTTAACAAGGGAATGCTCTGCATTGTACCAAACATGCTATCAGTAACTAGTAACTAGGTAAAGCACGCTTCTGTAAGCATAACACACACTTGATCTATGAAAAAACTTACATCTCATTGTCACCACTTTAAAGTTACATATACCTGTAAAGAGGAATTTGAGATCCTTAAGACTACCATACCAACGGCTTATGGGAACACACTGTTTGAACCATCTTTGTAGTGTATAAGATCAAGTAAAATTCATCTCAAATTTCAATACTAGTCTGTGCTATGTTGTGCTACGTTTAATATTAGTCTGTGCTAAGTTGTACGGAACTAAAATGGAAGAAATCATCTCCATCATTAAGAAATGCACACCTAACCTCAACTGGAGTAGAGCAGATTATATCAATACAACTGAGGACCCCAGTGCAAACCAACACTTTTGAGATTTGCAAGCCAGAAACAAACTGTCCCCAGATTTATTCAGCTCCAGATTTAAAAGCACATTCCATCTACTTGGTATTAAGAGCAAGGAGAATCAGTTACAGTCCAGCTTACTTTGTCAACACCCATTCGTTTAAAACCTGCTTGTAGAACCTTGAAGTTTTGAATGTATTCGTGTTCCAATTTTGCTTGAAACTTCACTTTCTTGAGCGCTACAGAACCTGGAAAGAGCATGTCCATAAACTGACAGTACGCAGCACCTGCCGAGAGAAGAACACAGCTGAGGATGAATCAAGCCACCTCGCTAGCCTACACAAGCTGGTTTTCAGTCAGATCAGCAAACTGACCTGACTCATTCTGTAGCTACACGTTCCCTTAAAGGCAACAACAGCAAGATAACAGAACCCTTTGATCTGTTTTGGTGCAGCATGGCTGTCAGTAAGCTTAAGTGAACTGTAGAACTAAACTTTTGGTCTCATGGCTTCATGTCTCACAAAGAAGAGCAACATCACCTCTATAATTCCCAGAAAAAAAAAAAAAAAAAAAAAACATGTAATTTCGTTTTCCTTTACTCATGGATATCAGCACAGATCTGTTACATGTGTCTGACAGGCATGTGATCTACTCTCATCAACACCAACAAAACTAGAAAAAGAATTATTCTAAAATATTATATTTAACCACCAAAATAGTGTCATTTACTTACTGAAACCAGAACATAAAATTCAAGGTGCTCTCAAAGTTGAGAGGCCAAATTAAGCTGAATTATATTTAAACCAAGCTTTAATCAAAGAACTGATATCAGACTATTTCTTTCCATTCATTTTAAATCCTTCATGTCCTTCAGTTCAGGAAGAGCAGGATTCAGTTCAGCCACAGTGAGCGGACAACTGTACACATCTACTAAAGAAAGACATTTAAACCTGTATTTTGTTGCTCTACAGCGATGATGTGCAACTGTGTGCCCCTGAAAATACACGCATCACATTCCGAGCATTATTTCCCACCCAACATCAGAGAATAAAGTGCACAAGGAGAGTAACGTGAGCCTTAACCTAAAGCACCAGGCAGCTCCATGAGAAGCCTTTTTTGTGAGACACACAAGGTCAAGCAGTAACACACCCTGACACTGCCCTGAACTTGCCTATTCATCTCAGCCACAGGCCTGTACCACCCCTGTTCTGTCAAGGTATTTAGCAGGTTGTTTGGAGCTCCTGCTTTCACCCTGTGACTAGAAGATTGCTGCTCATACACTGGCACAAAGAAAAACATTCCCCATCTCAAAACAATTTGTAATCTGTAAAGTAAATATGATTTTTTTAGGCAGCAAGGCTTGGAAACCTCTGCTCTCACAGGCCTGCGGCAGTGAAAGCCACCTCCACACCTACATAGGCTTGGAGTATTTTTGCAGGCACTGGAAGCATACTGACAGTTCCAAACTTATTTCAAGCTTTTTCCTTTTACTCAGCTCCCAATTTCCACATCCGTCGTCCTCTGAACAACATCTTATCTCAAACTTACCACACGAGACACGCTTCCACTCTTCACCAAGTCCCTTTCATCTCCCTGCTGCAGTTATTCAAATCACCATCTTCTACCTAGGCTGCATTTTTAGCCTTAGGATTTTTTTTTCTGCTGTTCCTCCACACACTATTATTTTTTATTCGTTCCTACAAGCGTCCTCCCACACACACAAACACACACACTCCTCCCTGTGATGACATGTGACTTCATCTCTGCAGCGCAGTCACTTCCCCTTTTCTGCTCACAGCTATCAGATATTCATCTTTGATGAAGTCAGCTCAATCCACACTAACTCAGGGTCCCACTGACCGATGGGAGAGCAGTTCACTAAAAGCAGCTGCAGATTCCTCAAGGTGAACCCAGGAATTACCAGGATGCTTTGTCTCACGCCTCTCCTCCAGCCCAACCTGAGCCTTTAGGCACTCCCCAAACCTCCTCGTGCTTCTCCTCCAGCAGTCACATCTGCGTACGCTACTTACCGTCCTTGCAAGGCGTTACATCCCCATCAGAATAAACTCCCTAATAGAAAACAACTTCTCCTAAGAGTCCTTTATCCACGTTAGCCCCTGTCCCTTCTTATTCTGTTTATGCCGCAGCGAACCTGGAGAATACACCTTTTTTAGCAATACACTGCTAAAAATCAGCTTGAAAAGCTCCAGTTTTAACCAGACCACAACAGCAGATGCTAAATAAATGTTAACCTGGAGCTGCTCCTACCCCCAGCACACAGGGCTGGGGAGGGCTCAGTCGGGGCAGGTTCACCCCGGTCCCCCCCGGTCCCTCCCGGTCCCCCCCTCACCTGAGCAGAGCTGCTCGATCTTGGTCAGCGCCAGCTGCAGGGACTCGTTGATCCACGCCAGCATGTCGTGCCGGCTCAGGTTGTCGCTCGTCACCGACGTGGAGTACACGTTCACCGCCATCTTCTGCGGGACACAACCGGGCCGTCAGCCCCCACCACGGCCTCGCTCCACCGGCACCGGCGCTCGGGGGGGGGGAAGAAGGCTCCAGAGGGGGGTGGGAGCAGCCCGAGCGCCTCCCGGAGCCTGCCCAAAACCGGGCCCGGCCGCGCCCCCCCCCCCCCAGCCCGGCCCAGCCCGGCCAGGCCAGGCCAGGCCAGGCCCGGCCCGGCCCCGGGGCTGCTCCGCGCCGCTCAGGGCCGCGGCCCGGCCGAGGGGCGCGCCCGGGGCAGGCGGGGCCGGGCCCTGCAGGCCGCACGCTGGGCCCCGCTCCCCTCCCCGCTCCCCTCAGCCCGTCCCAGCCCGGCCCGGCCCCATCCCCGGCCCCGGTCCCGGCCCGGCCCCGCCCGTTACCTGCCCGCTCCGGCCCCGTCTCCCCCGCGTTCAAACCGGCCCCGCCCGCCTGCCCCGGGCCCACGTCACGCGCACGCTACGCGCTCACGTCACCGTGACGTCACGGCGCGGCGGCCCCCAGCGCCGCGCGCAGCAAAGAAAAAAAAAAAAAAGGCGGGGGGGGGAGGGCGGGGACAGGCGCCGAGCCGCTACCGCGCGGCCCCGCCCACCCCGCGCGAAGGCTCGCGTCTGATTGGAGGAGTCGGAAGGCCCCGCCCCTCACCGCGGCTCCATTCATTAACTCCGGCCGCGCGGCGCGTGCCGGCTGGGAAGCCCCGCCCACAGCCTCAAGCCCCGCCCCCCGCCGTACGGAGCCAGGCGCAGCGGAGGGCGAGCGGTGGCCGGGGCTGGGGGGGGGGGACGGAGTCCGGAGCCCCGGAGCCCCCCCCGGGCCAGGAAAGGGCTCGGGCAGGGCCCCGCTGTGAGTCCCCAGAACATTAAAAAAAAACACACAAAAGGCGTTGAACAGAACACTTTTTTTTTCTCTTATTTTCAAAGCTCGTATAAAAAACCCGCAACACTTTTGACATCAAAAATCCTTACTCTAGAAAAATAGCACCGGGGAGAGTGAGAGGCCTTCACCGTGTGTTCAGAAGGCTTTTCGGGGATCCACCTCTCCGTATGACATCTTTACACACACGCAGGAGGCTCCGGCACCGGGACCTGGCAGCTGCAGCTCCCGGGCAGCCTCACGCCGGGCCCGCTCACTCCCGTGGTCTTGGTTTGCTTTCCCCAAGTCCTTTTGGATTTTTTTTCTCTTATTTTTCTTCCGATCAGACAGGAAGGGATGCAAGATGTGGCACAGGAGATGTGGCTGAGTGGAGGTCAGACGTTCACCTGCTTTGGAAAATAAAGCTCCCAGGCCTGAAGAGCAGCGGGGCAGCAGGGGGGCTGCCCAAACCCCCCCGGCACCAGCAGAGCCCCCCCCGATGTGGGGCGGGTGCCGGGAGGTGCTGGGGGGCCTCGTCCCTGCGGGGTGTGCACACGGGGGAGCACCACGGGGGGGGGGGGACTCAGGAGCGACCCCCAGGCAGCATCAAGAAAAACTCCTCGGCCTTCAGCGGGGTTTTCAGCTGGGCTTCCCCTGCTGCAGAGCCCCGCAGGCAGCCTCAGCGGGGGACAGGAGCAGGCAGCAGCCACGGCACAGCCCAGGCACGAGGGGGGGGGACACCCGCGAGCCACTGGCCAGAGAGGTAGAAGGAGAGGGGGGAGCCCTTGGTCCCACGGGTGCCACAGACCCCACGTGCGTGCGGTACTGGCTGCTGCCTGCTTTGACCGTTCATTTGGGAAACAAATGCTCGGAGAACATTTTCCTTTGTGGATGCTGGAGCCCAGATCCTCCCTGCTCTGCTTCCTCTTTAACCTTTCAATCCACTCAGCAGGAGTTTGAAATGCGAGGGGAAAAAATGGAAATGCTTTGAGAAGGACGTAGTGAATATTCGTAAACTACAGCCAAACATAGAAAACAGTATCTCCCTGTAGAAATATTTTCTAACTAGAAAAGTAAATCTATCAGCTCACAGTTCAGTTTCAGCTACATTCAGGTCTAGGAGTCTCCACATTCTTATGTAATGCCTTAAAGCAGCAACAGACGTTAAACAAAATTAAAGTTTATAAAAAAAAAAAGTCTTTAAAAAAAAAAAGATTTGGTTTGTGTGTCCTGCATGTTCAGTGTACGTAACCTGACCAGGGTCCCTTACACCTGCTGCTGCAGTTTGGGGTTTTTTTTGGCAGTCATTTCAAGAGGTTTTGTTTGTTTAGGAAAAGCAATCGGCCTCTACAGTCCGCGTTTGTCCGCAGCACGCCAGCAGCTGCCTCCACCACTTTCTCCTCTTCAGCTCTGGGGTAAAATTGGGATATTTAATGCTCTGGAGGAGACTTCTTGCCTCGTCAGTGATGCACGCAGCTTCCTGGGCTGGGTAATTAAAGCTCTTTTGTCCATACATGTCGCTGTCATCGGTCCCTTAAGGAAGGGTTACCCTGCCAGGTTCTTTGGTTGAAGTTCCCCCAGCCCTGCTGCGGGGCCGTGCGTCCTTCCCGCAGCACAGGGACAGGGACGGGGAAGCTGCAGGGCCCACGGGAGAGACTGGCGGTCGCATCCTGCCCTCTCCCCCCAGGCAGCTGAGCTGCGTCGTTACCCGAGAGCCGAGGGACGAGCCGAGGGACGCTCCGCTTGCTATTCACAGGCAAAGTAATCCTTGAGCGGGGTGAAGAGGTGCTGGATGACGGGGATGCTCCAGGACCTCCCGAGCAGCTTCTGGCGAGCCCCGCGGCTGATGTTGGAAACGTCGGTGTAGTGGAGGGGGAAGCCGAAGATCCTGCGGAGCAGAGGCACGGGGTGATGCTTAGCAGCTGGTCCCCGCCAGCATCCTCTTGCCTCCCTTCTGGTCTGTGCCTCCCCACCAGCCTCCTCTCCTCTCTCCTCCCTTCCCCTGCCCAGGGCAGCCGTTCCCCACGCCTCATGCTCCCGAGGAGCCCCAAAGCACCCGCAGAGGTGCCACTGGCAGGGCCAGCAGGGGCAGAGAGCCTGCACCTCCTGAGCCTGAGAGCCTCGCTGACCATCCCTGAGCATCAGTCACAGCTCATCCTCTCGGGACATTTCCCCCAAGAGCCTCGACACGCAGCCCGTCAGATGGAACAGAAGCACCCCGTGCTTTCCCGAAGCACAGCAAGGAATTCAGCTCACCAGAGCAGAGCTCAGGCTGCTCGGTTAGAGGGAGATGCTGGCAGGGATTAAGACCCTGGGATGCTGGCTCTATTTTAGCACTGGATTACAAAAATAAAAGGAAAAGCAAAACTGAAGAGCCACCAATAACGTCTCAGCCGAGAATCAGCACTAGCCTTGAATACCAGCCAGTGAGAAACAGACACCAAAGGGCTGAAGACAATAGACCGTCCCTGCTCCCTCCCAGCTCTGTGGCAGATCCTCCTACAGCCTCAGCCTTGCCCAAGGCCAATAAATCACCCCCGCGTGGCGCCGAGTTGTTGGAGGTCACTTGCCAAAGCTCGCACGCTGCTGCCCACCCGCTCCAGCCAGATCAGAGCGGCTCCTCCCAGGCACAGAGCAGGAGCTTTTACCCAGGTCAGGGTAAAAAAGGCCTTTTACTCAGGCCACCCAAAGGCAATTTCAGGAGCCCGTGGGTCCCTCTGCTCCCCACGGGTGACCCGAGGCAGGCACACACAGCTCTGCCTGGCCGCAGCCTGCCCAGGGCTAGGAGCTGTGAGCCTCCCCCTGCTCCACTGCAGCAACCTGGAGAATCCTGAGCACGATCTCCTGCAGCACCACTGGGACAGGGAGATCACGCTGGGGTTCAGGAGCAGAGGCACGGCACGGGTCTGCCCCGTGATGCACACAACAAGAGGCCAACGATGGCTCCTGCAGCCTCCTCCTCAGCTGCTAAGGAAGTGGCTGAACTCGCAGGAGGTTTTTGCATACATGTGTATGCACGGCAATAATCCAAATACTGCTCCCCAGCACGGCTTCTGCCATGTGCACACCTCACCCCACACGCCTGCTGCTCTCCAAGTGCACGGGCAGCAGCTGTGGCTCTTCAGGGAGGTTTAACCCAGCACCGGCTGCCCCATCGGCCCACGGCCACGGCAGGGAGGTCATGGCCATGCCTCCTCCTGCTGTGATCGGACCAAGCCCAGGTGCCACCTCCAGCAGCACGAGGTGACAACAGCCCGGTAGCTGCTGTTTAACTTCCAAATCCCTGCATGCCTCTGGCTCAGCTTTCATTAGCTTTAATTCCAACAGATATTGGCAATTTAAATATAAACATGGAAAAATACTTAGCATGAATCCGTGTTTACTGGCTGAGGCCTCGGAGTGCCAAACCCCACCTTTTGCTGCTAGGCAGGCGCAGGGTGCAGGGCTGCCAGCGACCGGTTTGCCCCCAGCCATTCTGCTGGGTTTTGAGGTGAGCTCGGGGCTGCACCGAGGCGTGCACAGGGCCTGGAGCAGCGCAGCCAGGCTCGGCTGAGCACCCCCGTACCTGGGCAAACCCACACTCAGCTTCCCTCCAGAGGCTGCAGCCCTGGGGACAGGAACGTTGCTGCACTTCTCATCATCACTCGTTAGCAAGCACATCACTACCCGCTGCTCCCCGTGGGGAAATCACCCCGCCTGTGCTCCCAGGCGCAGGGCTATGAGGAGCACCACAAAACCAAACCAAACCACGGCAAAAAAATTACCTGTTCATCCCCGGGAGGTTGCCCCAGAAATAGCGAGCTCTGTGGGTAGCAGAGATCTTGATAGCGTCGATCATAACCGGGTTACACTGCAGCCAGAAAGAAGGGAGAACAAATTACGGGGGGGTCAGTGCACATCTTCTGCTCCCATGGGTGTGTGGGGGTGCGATGGGTGAGCCACGGGGATGTGGTGGAGTGAAGGTGCAGCACGGCCCTGCCCCGCATGCAGGGTCCTGCCACGGCGCTCCCTTACCTCCAGGAACCGAGAGATGTCCCTCTTGTCGTTGACCCTCATGGCCACCACGTTCTCAAACATCCAGAAGAAGGGGCGCTCCTCGCCCGCCTTGGGCCGGGCGTAGTTGAGCAGGTGGTAGAACTCGAAGAAGAGCCTCCCGGTCCCTTCTGCACGGGGGGAAGCGGGAGTGCTGGGTGGCGACCGGCCGCGGCCCCGCAGGGGAGGCTGCGGCGGGGGCGTGGGGGCCGGCGGGCCTGGGTGGAGACAGCGTTTGGAAGGTGGCCCCCACGCTCTGCGGCTCAGAGCGGGGCCACCAAGGACCGGTCAGAGACGTGTGGCCCCATTTCTGAGCATCCCGGGGGTACCCGGCCCTCAGGGAGGAGCAGCCTTACCGTACAGCGCCTTCCTGGATGGGCTGACGAGGGACAGGTCGTTACAGGGGCTCCCGCCAATCACCAGGTCAAAGGGACCCCACTCCTCGATCTGAGGGGGTGGACAGACTGGGTTAGGGGGCAGCAGGCGGGTGACCCTCCCCGTGTGGCCTCCCAGCGTGCCCCCAGGGCTCACGTTTCTCTTGGTGATGTTCCGGACATCGTGCACGTAGGTGATGTTGCCCTCATGCCGCACGGTGCCCACCGCGATGGGGTCCTCGCAGATCTCGGAGGCGATGTACTTCTCCACCTGGATGCCCAGGTCCTTCAGCACCAGGTACCCTGCGCCGGGACACACAAAGGGCTCTGAGGCAGCTCCACTCTCGTCAGCCCCCCAGCCTCCCCCAGGCAGGTGCTGGCCCAGATGACTTCTGGGCGAGCAGCCCCCTTTTTGGTGTGTTCTGTCATGTACGTTTGCTCCCAGAAAGCAGAGCAGCCGTGCTCAAAATTCCCACCCATTCCTTCCTCTCCTCCCTGCCTCCATCCCCATCCAGCAGGAAGGGAGCTGCTGCCCTCACCCCTTCTGATGGGGACCCGCCTGTCCCTTGTCCCCTTCTCCCCACCAGGTTCTCCAGGACAGGCTCGAGGCTCCAAAACACCCAGGGCTGCGAGCCCTCGGCACAGTGCTCTGCCCGTGCCTCACCTGTTGCTATGCCATCAAACAAGGAGAGCACTCTGATGGGCTTCCTCTTGGCCGGGGGCACGGCTGGGTAGATTTTGGGTGCATCCTGCGATGGAAGACAGCAACGGATGAGTGGGACCAGAGCAGAGGCTGGGGGATTTTGAGCCGTCCCCACGCCCTCGTCAGCCCTCTTCCCCCAAGCCCTGCGTGCCAGGCTCACTGCCTCAGCCCTTACGTATTCCTGGCCCTTGTCGCTGGTGAAGAAGTCCTGTAGACGGGTGTTCCAGTCCTGCCGGCGCTGCAGCACCCCGTAGCTGCGCTGGGGCTGGCACATGTAGCAGTTCCAGGGCTCCTGCTCCTTTGCCTTGGCCGACGTCCCTCGCCCCACCAGGACCTCCAGGCACTCCACGCAGAAGCACCTGCCCAAAGCACACCACCTCGTGCCCGTCACCGCCAGAAACCCCTGTGGGGTCACCCCAGCCTCCCCTGCAGCCTCCCCTGCCCTATGCCCACGTTGCGGGATGCTCTTTGCAATGGCACCCTGGCATTTAGGGCTGCTGACAAAAGCTGGTGAGCCAGGCACAGGCAGAGCTCCTGCCATCCTCACCAGGATCTATTCAGGTGCAGCCTGGCCCTGAGGGATGGGCAGGCAGCACTAGGAGGTGCTGGTGGCACCGACCCACGCACAGCCCCGCACCGAGCGGGGGTCTCACCTGCAGCAGCTGGCGTTGCTGCAGAGCAGCAGCTCCTTGCCCTCGCAGCAGACGGTGCAGTAGGACTGGTAGCCGTCTTCATCGTACATGTAGAAGAGCTCCAGGAATCTATCCTGGCAAAGCAGAGCCAGGAGGAGGGAAGGGCGAGGATCAGGATCCGTGCTTAGTGCCAGAACTGGCACATGCTGAGAGCTCGGAGATGCCCACCCTCGGGGCTTCACATGCAGCACCCAAAGCACATGGGAAGCAGAGAGGAGAGCATGCAGAGGCACAACCCCGTGGTGGATATGGGGTCCAAAACGGATTTCCCACCCCGTCCCATCCCGATGGTGCAGCTGGAGCCCTGCGCCCCCTCAGTCTTGCACTCAGCCCCGGCACAGCGCCTCTTACCCTGCACGTCTGGCACAGGCCCCCCTCGAACAGCGGGTGGAAGGTGGCCGGGTTCCTCCTCCCGCAGGACAGGCAGCTGTCTGAGAGGCAGAGAGCTCTGCTCACCCAGGGCTCGGGGTGCTCCTCACCACCGGGTGCCCAGGGCACAACCAGGAGCGCCCAACCCAGTGCAGGATCTGCGCCTCCGGAGCAGGGCTGGGAACGCCCGCAGCCTTTTTTGCCCCGCTGTGGGCAGGTCCTGGCCCAGCTGTGGCTCCCCCAGGGAGGATCGGAGCAGCTTGTCCATGAAAACAAGCAGAGGCCCATGGATCTGCAGCACCACCCCCGTTTCTGCATGGTGCATTTCAGGAGGGACTGCCGGGTTTTGTCTAGTGCTGCCCTCAGGCACCCACACCCCCAGGCCCCCTACCAAGACAGGACAGGCAAGCGATTACCTTCGAGGCTCCCGCTGTTGTTCGTAACTTCGGAAACCATTTGCTCTTTATAAAATAAAATACAGAAACATAGATTTAGCATTCCTTAATGTAACAAACTGGAACTGTGCTCTACTTAGAACTGACTAATTGTGTTAAGACTGCACAGAGAGGGCAGGCTATGGGCATGTTAGAAATTTGGGGTGTACCCAGGGTGCACCTGCGAGAGGCAGATGGAGGGGAATGTCCTGATTGCTAAACCAACCCCGTTTGCAATGCCACAAAACGGAGCTGGTCTCCAAGGTGAGCAGTTAAGGGAGCCCAGCTCACCGTGTGGTCTGCTGGTGCTCTGCAGGGTGCATGCAGGCAAAGCGAGACCACGGGAGCTTTCCTTTTCCCTTTTCTTTTCCCTCAGGGTACCCCACACAACCCATGCTCCTGCCAGCCCACGCTGCACCCCGGTACCTCGGGTCTGGTCCTCCTCCACTCGCTGCTCCTTGTTGCTGTTGCAGAGGGCGGCCTTCAGCCTCTTGGTGGGGGGGCACTGCTCGAGGCACAGCACCTCCTCCGTGCCGTTCCGCAGGGCCCCGTTCTCTGCAAGGGATGGGCAGCCTGGTGGGGACACCTCAGGGACACCTCCTGCCCAGCCCCACAGCCAGGTCCCACCCCACAGAACCCCACAGCCCAGCTCAGCCCCTGGAGGGTACATGGGGGGTGCATGGGGGGATGGCAGCACCCTGCACTTTAGGGGAGGGCATCCCTGCCCCATCTGCATCCTCATCCATCACGGTGCAGAAGATGGGTGCTGAATTCCCATCCCTGCTCCTTTCCCTTTCCCATCCCAGCAGTGACTGCCCTTCTGCCCTGTGCCAAAAAGGCTCCAGGCCGGGGGAAGACCACTGGGGGAAGACCCAAGTGGGACCCTGCCCAGTATTTCCTTGGAGCTGGCAACCTTCCTCCCCTCCCCTCCCCATAGGAGGGCTGGTTCCCGCTGCTCTCCCCAGACCCCACAGTCCCCAGGGAGCCACGGATCACATCTGATCTCCAGCAGCAAGGTTTCTGAGGGCTCTTTACAGGGTTTTCTGGCAAAGCTGCCCAAGGCCACCCCAGCCAGGCCGGCTCCCCCAGGCCCCCACACCGAGCCCAGCTCCTGCCCCTGCACACCTGAGGTTTTGGGCGGCCGCAGCCCCTTGAGGCCCAGGGGCTTGAAGCCGGTGAGCGCCCAGTCGATCATGGGCTTCAGCTGCTCCTCCAGGGACTCCCCGGGGGTGGCTGCAAACGTCTTCCCCGACCGGCTCCGGGCAACCTGCCGAGACAGGAGGGGTGAGGGGGACACAGTGACTGAGTGCCGAAGTGACCGGTCCCCTCTGCTCCCTGTGCATGGGGCTGGGCTGGCCCCGGCATGGCAGCAGCTGCCAGATTCCTGTGCTGGGTGTGCTGTGGCCACGCTGGCCCCCAGCGAAATTAAGCAAAGAAAAGGCACAAGAAGTGCCCGCAGGCTTGCGGAGCTGCAGCCAGGAGCATGGCTCATCCCCTGGATGGGGATCAGGCCCCCGGGGCTCTCCGTGCCAGCCCGTCCCAGGAGTGCAGGGAAGGATCCCAAAGTGCCAGGCACATCCCAGTCATCAGCCCAGGACCAGCGTGCCCGGCGTGACACTGCCTGGCAACTGTTCCCAATTCCCTGGGGAAGCCAGGGCAGATTTCAGCCCCCATGTCTGGAAATGTCCCAGCAGAAAGAGGCAGAGGCTTTCCTGCACGCTTCTGTCCCCGTAACCCCAGCACGGATGGGGGGAAATGATTAATTGTAGATCGTGGTGTGGGCTCCTTTTTGCTGAGAGCTCTCAAGGTGACTCACATGCATTACCCAGAGCCACCCCAAAGGCAAAGCCAAGCCACGTGCCATGGCAGAGCAGCGAAGCCCCAGCCCCAGCCCCCTTCCCACAGCGCCTGCACGCACCGGGGCTCGCTGCTCGCAGCCGGTGCCCAGCTTTCCGGCAGAGGCTCCTCTTCCTGCCCTCAGCCAGCATTTCAATCGTTTCCTCAGCACCGAGCCCCCGAGGCAGCCACCCCAAGCCCCAGCCCTCGCCGAGCCCAGCTCGCTGCTCCCCCAGCCCCCGCGCTCCCCGCAGAGCCCAGCGCTTTGCTTTGTGCCCTCCCCAGCCGCAGACCCAGCTCTGCTCCGCGGTTACCTCCAGGGCATGGAATATGGCTCGGCGATAGGAAACCAGCTTATTAAACGTGGCAGAATTGAAATGCTGCCTAAAGGCCATCAGCCCCACCAGCTTGTCTGCAGAAACCTAGGACAGAGCGACAAAAGCTCAGCGTTGGGCACGGACACAGCTCGTTCCTGCCCCCGTAGCACGGTGCCCTCGCGCCCTGCAGCGAGCACCGCTCTCGCGGGGAAGCCAGCGCCGGCTTTGCACCGAGAGCAAGCCAAGCTGCAGAGGGGAGGGGGCAGAGGCATCGCACATGCAGCTAGGACAGGCTGTTTGCACCCTCTGCTGGCACCGCACCTCTGGCAGCGCAGCCGAGTGCCATGGCAAGGAGGGATGCCGGAGGGCATCGCACACCAGGGCAGGGAGCGACCGGGGATGCCTGGGACAAGCCAGGACAGAGCCAGGTGGGGTCAGGAAGGGGATGGGATGTCACCCTGCCCAGCTGCTGGATCCCGCTGCCAGCCCAAGGGTGGTGGTCAGGCACTGGTTACCGGCACCAGAGCCGCGAGAGCACCCCAGAGCCTGAGCTCCAGGCAAAACGCGCTGGATCCCTGCCCTGGGGAGGCAGCAGGTAGGCACACGCACCCCACTGGGCACAGAAGCAGCCCCAGAAAGGGGCACAGACTGCACGAGGAGACCTCAGCCCGTCCCCAGCCAGGAGAAGCAGCAGACTTACCTCGGAGAACTTCCCATCTCCAAACCACTGCACCCATCGCATGCCCGAGACCGCCTGGCGCTTGGACGTGGCTCTGTAGGAGACGACAATCGCCGGCCACCAGGAGAAACCTTTGATCTTTCCCCAGACGAGTTCCCCAATTCCAAATTCCTTCCCATCCTGAAAGCAGAAGATAGAACAGATAAGCAAAAGAGCAAGCACCCACCCATGCCTTATCCCCGCACGCCGCCAGCCTTGTGCCGAGCCTGGCACGCCGATGCATGCTGCCTGCTCCGTCCTGCACGGCGGCCTGGCACCCGCAGCCATGCGTGCCCACTCCTGCCTGCCCTCACGGGGTCTCTGTAGGCAGCACAGAGCCCATTCCTGCAGAGCCCATTCCTGCAGAGCCCATTCCTGCACTCACAGGAGCAAGGAAAAACTCCAGCTGTGCCACAAAGGGCTTGCACAGTCCCAGCAAGGGGAACGGGCAAGGCAAGGGGGCAGCAGCTCCCAAGCAGCACGGACATCCCTCGCCCATCACAGTCATGTTTGTCCAGACAAACTCAGCTCCTGAGCTGCAGTGCATGGCCCATATCATAGGAGATGCTGCAGGTCCTGCCTGGCTGCAGGGGCTTGGTGTTCTCTGGGCTCCTGAGCAGCCGAGGGCTCCTTGGCTCAGCAGAGCCCCTCTCGATGGGGCCACAAAGCAACCCCAAGGAGGGGGCAGCCCCCCTCCTCTGCTTCCCCCAGGGCAGAACAGAAAACAAGGCAGAGCTAAAACCAAAAGAAGTGCTGGGAAAGTTGGTGAGACCATGCCAAGGGCCCTCAAGCTGCAGCCCAGCAGGGAACACACCGACAGGGCTGGGGCTGGGAGTCCTGCACAGGAGCTGAGCGCTCCTTGGAGCTTTGTTCTGCAATTAGGCACCTAATTATGCAGCAAAACGCAATTGCCCAATTCCTGCAAGTCTCAGGCCCTGCCCTGATGCCCGCAGGCACTAAATCATTCTGCAGCTCCAGCAACTTTGCTCCCCTTCAGCATCTCCGGACAGAAACTCTTTCTGCCCGTCTCCACAGGGCATGGCTCCCAGCCTGGCGCACGCCGTGCTCGGGGGCTGTTGGCAGCTTTGCAGCCCCATGCACGGCACAGACAGCTCGGTGCTGCAGCAGGACCCATCCTGACAGAGGGGACAGGGACCCACTGCCCTCCCACTGCCCTGCACACGGGGAAGGGGAGGCACACAGAGGCGAGGCTGCCGAGCACGGTGCCCCCCGTACCTGGTACTCCAGCGCTATCCCCGCCTCTCGGCTCTCCGGTTCCTCAGCCGCCAGCTCGGCAGAGCCGTTCTGGCCCTCCTGGGAGCTGCTCCCCGAGAGCGTGCTGCTGCTCTGCGACGAGTCCCGGGAGTCGTCCTCCGTCAGGTCGATGGTGGTGAGGACGGGCATGGCCGACCGCCTCCTGGAGCTCTGCGCGGGAGAGCGAGGTGTGAGCACCCGCGGGGAACGGGGAGAGAGGAGCAGGAGGGAGCAGGCCCCTCGCCTGCCCCTGCAAACAGCACATCCCCCTAATCCCTGCAGCCAGGGACTGGAGAGCAAGGAGCAGGGGCACTGCTGTGGCTGGGCACGGGTGGGAGGAGAGGGCCCAGAGCTGGGCACATCTACGGGAGTGCTGCTTTCATTTGTAGGACACACAGACAGCAGGGCCACTCTTGCTCTCTTCCCTTCTCTCCCCAGGTCATCCCAAGCAGTCAAAGCACCCAGCACAACACAGAGGCAAGCAGTAGCACACACACACACTGCCTCGGAGGGAAACTGAGGCATGGGGCAGCTGCAATGTGCCCTGTCAGCCTCCAAGCCATGCACAGCAGGAGCACACATCACCAGAGCCCCGGGAAGCCCCTGCCCTGCAGGGCCCTCACCCGCAGCGGCGTTGGCAGGTCCCTGAGATTCTCCTCGCTGTTCGCTTCCTTGATTTTCATCTCGTGCCGGGTCTGCCCTGCCTGGAAGATGAGGCGGACAGGAGGCTTCTGCCTGAGGCTGCTCTCCCAGCCAGCGCTGCCCCGTGGTCGTGTCTGCAAGCAGAAACAAAGAGGTGTGTGGCACAGCTGCCTGCAGGGTGCGAGTGGCATGTGGGGACAGGCACAGCATCGGGGACAAGGGCCCAGGGAAGGCAAGAGGAGTGCGGTCAGCTGTGGGAGACCCCCAGGGTGCAAGACGCTGCCCTTCACCCTGCACTCTGCAGCAGCCCCCCTGCGCCAGCCCTGCACCTCACGGCAATCCCCAGAATCCTCCATGTGGGTTGCAGCACCAGAGGCCACTTAAATCAATTCGTGTTTCCAGGCACCGTGTGAATCCTCAGCTGTATTCTCCCTCCTCTCCCCTACACCCACAGCACCACGACAGAAAGCAGAGGGAGGCAGTGCCCAGCGGAGCTCGCACAGCACCCTGCTCACACGGGGGTGTGCTCGGTCCCACAGCCCAGCCCTGTGGAGGCTCCAAGGGCAGCTTTTCCTCTGTGGTTTGCAGCAGCCGCAGTTTACAAAACAGCCTAACCCAGGCATGCTTCCGGCATCCGGCCTAACAGTTTCAAAATGAAATGAGATTTCTGCAGTGGGCTTCGCTCGCGAGCAGCCCCTGAGCCCAACGTAGTGGGAAAGCAGAATTTTCACCCGGCTGAATTTATGGCTCTCTCTTTTGGAAGCCGCATAGTCACAGGCAGATCTCCAACCTTGGGGTTTTATTTCAAAGTCAAGACAATAAAGCCAGAAGGCAAAAATGCTTCCAGACCCTAGAGGTTTGTCAACCTAGTAAACAAAAGGGAGGGGGAGCAAAACTGGGATCCAGCCCCCCAGCTGCTCAAACCAGGCCACCCTGAGAGTGGGAGACACGAGATGTTTCTGTCCACCAACACAGCAGAGACTTTTTAAGGAAAATATTCACACAGTAAGAGCTTAGACTGCTGCAACACAAGAGTGGGCATCACTACATTACATACCACACCCTCCTGCTGCTGCCGGCATAATGTAAATCACAGAATTTCAATATGAAAACAAACATTATGCTCGTAAATGAAAAATGCATCTGCTATCGGACCATTCCCTGGCACTGCACGCAAGAGCCACAGCAGCAGGGCCACGTTCCCAGTTAAGACAGGAGGGCGAGGGCCCTGGCCGTGAGGCTGGCACCAGCTGCCCCCAGTGTGTGGCTGCCTGCGGGCAGCGAGACCCCAAAGCAGCCTCGGTGCACACCTCCACACTCACCTCCTGAGCCTCCGAGAGTGCGAGTGGCCAGGACAGGTCCTCCTTGGAGAGTTCCTTGCTCACCCTCTTGTTCTTCAGGGTCGGCAGTCCCAGGCTCCCAGCGTCTGCACAAGAAGCCAGAGCAGGCTCAGCTCCATGAGCCGTCCTGTGCCTCTGCCCGTGAGGGCAGCCAGTCGTGACCTGAAGAGACTGAAATCTTGCAGAACCATGGCCAAGAGCAGAAGACAAGTGGTGTCCTCAAAGCTGCCATGGCGGTGCTACCACCACAGCAGTCCCAAGCCCCAGACCTGCTCTAAAATCTGCCAGAGACTTGAACGGGGATCTCACAGATCCTTGTGTTTCTGAAGCTCAGAGGAATAATGAAACTGTGCACCCGCTATTCAGGGCTTCACCAGTTCATTTAAAGCACTTTCTGGAAGAGGCAGCTTCTGCCACTCCCTCCAGCAGGGCAGAGCTTGGCGAAGGGCAAGTGGTTTCGCTGGTGCTGCCTGGGCTTCCCTAGGGCCAAGGGCCAAAGCATCCTCCAGGCATGGCCCCACCAAGCTTGGTTTCCACTCCCTTCGAAAGCAGAAATCCCCTGGCCTCGTGAGCCCGAGAGCCAGGATCTGGGACCATGCCCAGAGCATCCCAAACCCAGGACACAGCCCCTCCGTGGCAGCAGGCAGCTGGGACACCCCCAGCCCCGCTCACGGCATGGCACAGCGGGACTCACCCGGAGCACTGGGCGTCCCGTTAGCCTCCAGAAGGGCCGGTGTGTCTTTAGCAGGATCAGTGCAGTCCCCGTTGAGGAGGATCAGCCCTGCCCTGCAGTCCGCCTCATCCCGGCTGAGGTTCTCCTTTTTCATGGTTGCCTGTGGAAGCATCAGTGGAGAGAAAAATCAGCCACCCAGAAAGCCCCCAGAAAGGCAGAGCAGACGGCGTGCGCCATCCAAGCCAGCCACAGCTTATTCCCTTTGCAGCTCCCCTAAAGCACCCGGGGGGGCAGGCAGAAGGCTCTGCTTGGAGATGCATCTGGAAGTGCTGGGTGCTGATGAGCACCTGGACAAAATCTCCCCAACACAGCCCTGAAGATCCACCAGCTTCAACGATCGGAGGCCCCAGACACAGCCCGCTCACATCCCTGGGGAAGCACCGGGGCTTTTCCCCAGGGCTGGCCCACTGTGGCCAGTCAGAGCTCCCCAGCTCCGGGATTTTCCTGCCCCCAGCCTCACTGTGCTCTCACCACCCCACAAACCTGGCAAACCCAGCAGCGGGGCGAGCGGTTACAGAAGCAGGTACAGCAGAGAGCAGGACACGGGGGAGCAAAGTCCTGGCGCCTGCCGCGCGTTCAACTGCCCTGAAGGCCAAAGGGGCCCGGCTGCAGCAGGCTCCGGGCAGGAGACACAGAACCCGCCTCAGGAGATGGGCTCTTCTGACACTGAAAAAGCAGCAAAAGCCACTTACACACAAGCAGGGCGCGTGGTGGGGAGGGCAGCGGGCGTGCAGGCAGCACCCACGCAGGGACGGTGCCTCCTGTCCCCATCACGGCCCCGGCACTCGCTTCTGCACCGCTGGAGCCCCAGCAGCTCCCGGAGCCGAGCTGGCCGTGGGCACGCCAGCTGATGCAAAGGTCTGCATTTACAGGCATTTGCACTTTTGTTGGCACTGCTCTTCGCACGGGGACAGGCAGCTCTGCGCAGTGCGGCCGGTCGATAACCTCCCCGTGGCTGCGGTAACGATGTTTTCAAGCCCGCAAAGCCAAACCCGCTGGGCACTTCTAGGCCTTTATGCGCAGTCTGACCCCAAAGGAGCAGAGCAGAAAGCAGCCCAAGGCGGGCGTTTCCAAACCTCTCCCCCCTCCCCGTGCCGCCCGGCACCCTCTGCCCCGGCGGAGCAGCCATTTCGCTGCCGCAGCCCCGCAGGCCGCGCATGGCGCTGTGAAGAGAAGGGTTCCCGTCTGCCGCCACCAAACACAGCTCGGGCACGTCCCCTCCCCAGGCACACACACACACACCCCCTACAGCCAAGGGCAGCACTGCCTGCTCCCCGAGCCCCCCGGCCGCCTGCCCCGGGGCCGCCCGGCCCAGCCCCAACGCCCCGGCGCAGATAAAGGCTGCCCAGGCGCTCCCCCGGCAGAGGTGGGGCCGCCTCGCCTGCACCCCGCCGCCTCTGCCTTCCCTCGGGTGCCCTTCCTGGATCCTGTTTTCGGAAGCGGGAGCTCCCAGACTCTCCCAGAGGCACCCAGGGCTGCGCTAACGAAGCTGCCTCATTGCCGGGCTATGGATCTGTGCTGCGACTTGCCCCTTCGCCGGCACAGTCATTTCAGGAGCACGTAACGCAGCCCGACGAGCTGCGGAGCGGTCGGCGTTACCCCTCTCCAAGGCCCTTTGAGGAAGGGCAGGCAGCCCCCCCCCCCCCCAAGCCCCACGCAGACCCCAGGCCCCGGCCCCACCGCCCCTTCCCGGCGCTCCCGCTCTCGGCATCGGCTCCAACTGCTTCGCTAACAATTGAGATTTCTGCTTTGAGATCATCTGTCAGCACCTCTGGCAAACAAAGACCAGTCGGGGTTTGATGTTTCAGATGCAGCGGGCTGCGTGAAAACCCTGGTAAAATCCAAAAGTTGAGGGAGGGCAGGTGGCCGCCCGGCACCCACCTCTGCACACCGAGACCCCGGCTGCGCGTCCCCCCCGCCCGCCCGAGACACACGGCTCCTTAACAAAGGGACGGGAAGGGGGAAAATGGCACCGGCAGAAGCCTAAAGCTGAGTAAGCCCCTACAGCTGTGTGCAGAAATCCCGCTGCTGCAGCACATCTGCTCCCAGACCCAGCGAACAATTCCTGGGAGCTGCCCAGACTCGCCGAGCTGCCCCAGACCAGGCTCCCAGCCCCAGCCCCGTGCTCCCCAGCCCCGGATGCCCCTGGATGCAGCAAGGCACCACGGCACCGCGGCACCAAGCCGGCTGCTGGAGGGGCTGCTCCCTGCCCCAGCCTGCAGAGAGCAGGGGCAGCGACCACAGGCAGCAGTGATGCTGCCACAAAACCCAGCGCATCTCACAAAACCCAGCCCATCTCACCCAGGAGTCCATCCAGCGAGGTGGGACAGGACACGCTGCTCTCCTCTCAGCGTGGGAGCACAGGGAAGGGATGGGAATAGCACTAGGCTAGCATGGCTGCTAAGGTCCAGGGAGGAACGCAGCAGGCATGGCCTCCTCCCAGCCCCACTAAACATCCACAGAACCACACCAGGACCTTGAGGGGAACCTCGCCTTCGGCCCTCCCTCAGGAGCCCATTTGGGAGAGAGCCCGAGCACAGGAGTTTGCAACTTGCAGCCCAAAATGGCTTTTCCTTTCTCCTGGGGCTGCGCAGGGCCAAGCACTACAGGTCCACAGGCAGCGTGCTGCCCCCGCCAGCCCCGCGCTGGCCACAGCCACCACGTGAGCCCATGGCAGCGGGGCCACCACAGCCACGGGGAGGGCGACACAGCGGCCACCTCTCATCCCACCCCACGGGAAAGGCCAACTCATGCGGCTGTGCCATGGGACACGCAGCCGGGATTCCAAGTGCTTCCCATGTGCCTGGCTCAGTTCTGCTGCCTGCGCAGGGAGCTCCAACTTTTTCTTTTGCCCAGTTATAAAGTGGAAAAAGAGTTGTTACATTGACTGGGCGCAAGCTGGAGGGCTCTGCCAGCCCACGGGCCTGGCTGCAGATGCATGCACAAGCGCAGACATCTCAGCTCACCAGGTACGGGCAGGGCCTGCAGTGAATGCGTTGCTTGCTCCGTGCACTTCTCCAGCTGCACAGTCTGGGATCGCTCAAGGACATCCCATCACCGTCCTCTGATACGCAAGCAGGAGAGGGAACATTATACCACAACCCAAACTGCAAAGCTAGTTAACGCTTCATTTCCGAAAAATCTTCCCCTAGGCAGCAAATACCCATCCCTTCTCCTATTACTGCTGCCTTCTGCACCGAGACACGAAGCTGTGCACCCGAGACTGCCCAGCTTGCTGGTGAGGGCAGCCCAGCGGGCAGCTCCTGCAGCAGTCGCAGCCGTGGTGAGCCTCACCAGCTCCTGCTCCAGAGCAAGGCTCAGCTCTTTGTCCTTGCCTCCCCTCACAGACACACACCAACATGTGCACGCAGGGCATTACGAAAATAATAAGAAACAGAGCACTCCCCTCGCATGCTTCTCTCTCACGGGGGGAGGAGAAAAGCAGCACCAGTGTTTGCATTGCTTAATGCACTACAAGCACGCAGACATACGCGACGGCGATACAGCTCGTGGAGGAACCCATGAAGAATGAAATAATCCAGAATTCCAGCTCGGATGTTTAAAGCTCCCCGAGAGGCTGGCGCTAGCTGCAGCCCATGACACTGCCTCGGTGACCAGGACATTCCCTGCAGCGATACCCCATGGAGACAATGAACCCGCTGACTCCAGCTCCCGCCCTAGTTTTGCAACACCAGTTTCTTTAAAGTTTGCCAAACTGGTTAAAGACCATGCCATAACGTTAACTGCTTAGAGAGCCTGCTGGCCACAGGATGCCCGCTCGCTGCCTGGCCAAGCTCGCCGCAGCCCGGAGGCACAGAGCCTCTGCGCTCACCTGCGAGGCATCCCGATGAGGCTGAGCCTCCCAGCCCGGCTGGCCTCGGGGACCAGGGCAGCTCCCCCAGCCCGGCCTGGGCAGCTTTCAGTTTTCCTTCTTGAGAAAACAGAATCGCCCTTATCAGGTCCGTTTCCCCAGTAGGTGGAGAGATTGCAGGGGAGACAGGCGGACTTTGCCTCCAGACAGGGGCATGCATATCAAAAGGCTGGAGGAAAGCATTTTACATGATGGCTGGGATGGCAGCCATCACCCAAGCCCTGTTTGAATAACAAAAAGAAATAAAAGACCCCAATGGCCGGGGCTAGCTCCCTCCAGCCCCGGCTCCTGACGAGGGCTCTGGGCTATCACGCACACAAATGGCCTTTAACTGTCCCCAAAACCGAACATTTCCCTCTAATCCTGCGAAGAAAAGAGTCGCTGGGTTGGCAGTTGAGTAAGAAAGGGAGCCCATTTTGGCAGATATGCTCATTAAAAGGCCAGCCTCTCCCCTCCCCTGCCCTGTTTCCTGTGCCTGGCCCCTCTCCCCGCTCAGGCTCTCCCTCCGCACGCCCGGGCTGCGGCACTTCCCTCCATTTTCCCCCCCGTTTCCTTTGCTGCCCTCCCAGCCCCGCCGCGCTCCCCGCCGCAGCCCTTTTGTGGCCACCCCCGGGGTCCAGCAGCACGGTGCCCCTGCGCATTCAGCGAAGCTGGGTTGAAAGAAAAGAAACAAAAAACAAACCGGCCCCTCCTCTCCCAGTGAAGACCAGGCCTGAGAAGTCTCCTGGGCAGCCACCATCACAGCCAGCCGCTGCTCCAGCCGCTCTAGGCTCTTTACCATGCTCATCTCGCTCTCGTCCCGCCGGGCCGAGCCGCTCCGGCTCTGCCGAGCCCCCTGCCCGGGCCGGTGCTGCCTGCGGGCAGGGCTGGGGCCGCAGGGGCTCCGCCGTCGCGCAGGTGGGTCTCGGGTCTCGCTGGGCAGCGGAGTTCCTCCGTCCGGAGCGCCTACTGCATCATCGTTCCCCTGCACAAAAGGAAATAAAGTGATGACAACGCCACCTCGCTGTCCCCGTCTCTCCCCCCCACCCCGGCTGCTTCCAGCAGGGCACAAGGCTCCAGCCCCTCCCAGGGCCGGGACCCCTGCACCCCTGCCTCGCTACCCCATCACTTGGTTGGAACCTAGGTGGATAAAGGCAGAAAGCGCTGCCTTTATCCAGACACCTCGTTCCTCCTCCTGGCCCATTCCTCTGGATACAGCATCACTGAGAACTCCTGGACCCCCACCCCGGGTGCCCACTGCTGCCCCCCGGCACTCCAGGGGCTTGTGCCCCCCTCCGGGGCCACCCCGCGCCCCCCTGTGCTTTCCCGATGTGCTCCCTCCCCTGGCCGCCTGCTGAGGAGCTGCTCCGGGCTCAGCGGGAAGAGGATGAGGAGGAAGATGAGGAGGAGGAGGAGGAGACGGCAGCCCTGCCCTGGGCTCACCCGCTCGCCCCCGCCGCTCGCCGCCGGTGCCCGGCAGCCCAGCGCCCCCCGGCTCCGGCCGCCCGCTGCCCTCGGTGCCCAGCCCGGGGGTGCCTTCACGCCTCAGCGCCGGCCGGGAGCCGCCTTCCTGCGAAAAGAGAGAAGGAGAGGGGCTGATGTCCTGACAGATCGCTGGCCCGAGGAGAGCAAAACAAAGGTGCCTCTGCCCCGCACGCCGGTGGCACCGCGGGCTCCCGGAAACCCTCCCGGCTGCTCCCGTGTCCGCGGGGAGCCGCTGCCCACCCGGGGCCCCGCCGAGAGCCGAGCCGGGCATTCCCCGAGCCCCCCCGGCCCGGAGCCAGCCCGTGCCGTGCCGCCGTCGGGGGCCTGGGGCCCCGCGGGTTCGCCGCGCTCCCGCCGCAGCCCGGGGCTCTCCGGCGCCGTCGTCCCGACATCGCCGGGCTGCGGGGGAGAGCCCGGCAGGAGACCCCTCCGTGACAGCCCCGGGACGGGCCCGGGCTCCGCCGGGAACTCCCGAAGTTGCGGCAGGAGCCGGCAGGGCCGGGCGGCACCGGCGGGGCGGGGAGGGAACGACCGGGACCGGGGCGAGCCCCTCGCCGAGCCCCCGGGGGCCGAGCACCGGCAACAAGTGGCGGCGGAGCCCGCTGCCCCCTCCCGGTGCCCTCCGCCCCCTCCCGCCGCCCGCCGCCCCCCTCCCGCCGCCGGGGAGGCAGCGCCGCGACCCCCGGTAACCGGGCGCGGGGCGGGCGGCGGGGGCCACTCCCGCAGGACCCGGTGCCGCGTCCCCGCCCGGCCCATTGTCCCCCGCCGCCGCCGCCGAGCTCAACAAAGCCGCCCACGAGGATGCGCCGCGGCTCCGGCCCCGGTAGCCCCGGTGGCCTCGGCCTCTCCCCCGCCGCCACCACCGCCGCCCCCCGCCCCGGTGCCCGGCCCCGGGCTCACCTGCGCCGCTGCGGGACGCGCCGTCCAGCGGGGCCGCGCCGCCGCTCGCCGCCGCCCGCGCCCCGGCCGGCCCCCGACAGCCCCGCGCTCCGGTTACATGGCGCTTTAACCCTGCCCGTGCTGGGCAGCCCCTCCTCCTCCTCCTCCGCCGCCGCCCCACGCCGCCCGGCGGGGGAGGGGAGGGACGCGGGGCCCGCACCCCCCCGGCCCCCGCCGCCGCCGCCCCCGGGCCGCGCATCCCCCGGGGCCGCGCCGTGCCCCGGAGCAAGGCACCCCCGGGGCTCCGCACCCCCGCCGCGCCTCCGTTTCCCCGCGGGGCCCCGCATTCCAGCACTGCCCCGCGCCCCCCGGGGGCTCCCCCGCTCCGCACCCCCGGGGCTCCGAGCACCCCCCGCCGCTCCGCACGGAGCCCCCGGGGCTGGCAGAGCTCCCCTGCCCGGCCGAGCCGCCCCGTGCCCGCGGCTTTCCATCAGCACTCAGCCCCTGGCCGCGCAGCGCGGCGCAGGACAGACAAAGCGGCGCAAGTTTTACAATAGTTTTTCGTTTGTTTGTGCTTCTCCTTTCCCGGACGGAGGCGAGCACTTGCGAGGGCTGTGCTGGGGCCGAGGAAAACAGGCTGCACGTCCCCTGCCCGAGACAAAGCATCCAGAGTCCACGTGGGGTATAATCTTCTCCGCTCGCTTGTTATTGCTTCTAGGTACAGCAGAAAAGTGTATATCAGGAAGAAGCAGGAATAATATTATCCCTCTGTGATAGAAATAAACTTTCAAGGCCAGGAGGAAAAATGAGCGAGCCAAAGCGACAGCAACCTGTGGCCTGGACCTGGACCAACCCACAGGCCTGTACAGCAGGTTCCCCATAGCACCCCTCCAGCCATGCAAAGCACGAGCATGGAAAATGGGGGTGCATGTGCAAAAAAAAAAAGCCCTGCAAGTGAAAAGAGAAGGAGCCGAGAAATCTGGTCTGGACAAACCTTTGGGAACGCGGCAGATTACAGCTCAAATAAACACACGGCAAATAAACCTAAAGCTAATTTGCAGCTCTGTTGTCTAGACTAAAACCAAGCAAATAGATTTTACTCCTGTTTGGTTTTCCAAATCTGGAAAAGCAAAGTGCTTCTGCGGGTTGCACTCAGGCAACTTTCTAGGCCACTGCTAAGAGCAGAATTAGCCCTTGCTTCAGGGATCCACAGGCTCCTCTCCCTTTCGAGGGAAACCTTGCTGCTGCTGTTGGCCCCACTGACCTGCCATCAATCTCCCAGCCAGTGGAAACGCCCTCTTTCTCTCTCTTCCCCTTGGTTATCATTTAATTCAGGAGTGCACTTCTGTGCATACTGTTTGGAAAAGGCATGGTACCAAACAAAGCAGCTCTGAGCAGATTATGAGCTAAACCCTGACCCTTTCCTCTTTCTCTGCTACACACAGCCACAGAGAGATGCTGCGAGTTTATTTCTTAACTGTCAAGAGTTTGTGTGCCATTTCACAGGAGAAAAAAAAAAAAAAAAAAAAAAGTTCCTCTAATGGGGATTTCATACTGAGGCTCCCTCCAGGCATTTCTGGTGCCCTGCATCAGGCCCTCAGCCATCCCTGCTGTACAAGAGCTTGCAGCCTGCAGCCTGTGCCAGACCGGTGCCAGAGTGACTGCGTCACCTCTCCCACCAGCCTGAGATTCTCCAGCATCGACAGGAGGGGAGATGTGGCTCTGGGAACAAAGCTCCTCTGCTCTGTCACCAGAGCATCCGTGAGAAGATGTGAAATGTGCCCAGGTGTTGGCTATAGGAGCAAGGAGCTGGGGCTGGGGACAGGTGGAGGACACAGCACACCGTGTCCTGGATATATCCCTGCCCTGTGATGGAGTTACTCTCCCACCGGCCGCACAGCCGGATCTGCCTGGTGCTTCTGCAGGGAATCATCCCAGCCAGAGCCACGCTCACACCTGGCTGCTCTTCCTCCACCATCATTTCAAAGCGATGAAGCCCGTGATGGACCAGGTGAAAGCCACTGACTGCCACCATCACGACAGAGTCAGACAGGACTGGTAACATCCATCCACGTCAGAAGTCACTCCTCATCCTCACCTTCCACCGTGAATGCTTACCAGCATCCATGCCAGCCCTTCCTCACGTAACAGCACTGCTGGCCCTGAATCCTCCTCCCCACCAAAGGCTACTCAGCTGCTGCCTTCTCTGCAGTATCCCCATGTTATGGCACCAGTCCCAGATCTGCTCTGTCCGCCTTATTCTCTACCTTCAGTCCTCTTCCCCCTTTGCTGTCCTGGCCAGGCCAGCTGACATTGCTTCCCCCCCAGTGCTCACCTGCTGTCTCTCACTCTGCACCAAAGTGTTTGGGTTGGAAACTGCTCCGTGTTTCGTAAGCAGCATGCCTGGAGATCCTAGACAAATAAAGCAATTGAGCAAATATGTTTTATTACCTACAGCCTTCAGCAGTGTAACCTTGTAATTTCTGGAGACTGTAGGTCCCAGACTCCCAGACCCCAGTAAAGGCTCAGTGTTTGCTTTGTCCTCCGACAAGTAGAGAGAAGTCCCAGTGCCATGAAATCCCCTCGGACTGCTGCAAGCTCTTTAGTGGCCCCGAGGCAGGGAGCAGGCTGAACTCTTCCTTTCACTGAAGGCAGCAGCAATGCTCCCACTGACTTCAGGCTTGGGGGTTTCTGTGTCGGTGTGCAGACACCACACGACACAGCGGGTCCTTCCTCAGACCGCAGCTGACATCACTTTCATTGCCTGTTACTCTTCAGTGCAAAACCCCATCCGAGCACATCTCCCGTGCTCTGTGAGCTGGCTCCATGCTCCGTGCCCGAGACCTTGCCCCAGCCCCGTGCTGGCCCCAGCTTCCCCGCCAGCTCCACCAACTCCCTCATGCTCTGCAGGGCCCGGCTGCTCCTCGCCACGCTCCCTGGAAAAGCTCCTGTGCCTCCAGATTTGCTCCTGAGCACGGCGGGGAGCCACACTACAGAGCAGCGCCGTGGCAGAGCTCAGGCTACTGAAAGCGAGGTCTGTCCCAGCTGTCGGAAAGCCTCAGCCCGCTGCCACATGTGGGAGCAGAGCCTCCAGCCTCCCGTGTAGCGGGGCTGCCTTCTCACATCTGTGGGGAATTGGTGTTTACACGGAGATAGGAAGTGTTATCCCGCCTACATGGAGTTTCTAGCCCTTCCTGTGGGCTGGCCAGGACCACATGATACAACTCTCTAATAAAAATAAGGTTAAAAACAATTATCATCTGTGTAACCAGAACATCTAGAAAGATTGCGGCAACCAGCGTGTAAACTTCAAATGAGAAAGCACACAAAGAGAAGTCTTCAATGCCTCTGTAACAAAGCCGGCCACAAAATCCTCTTTTTCCTAGAAAACAGGATGCGCCTGCTACAGCCCAACCTGCAGACGAGGCCCCCAAGCCCGCTCGCAGGTCTGTGAGCAGCAGGGTGGTGGCAGGCAGGGTGCCACCACCAGAGCCCCTCGCAGGCTGGGCTCCCCCCCTGCTCCTGGGCAGCCCGGTGGAGGAAATATTTCACCCGTCCACCAGGCAAGCACATGGCAGGGCCCAGAAGTGGTGCTTCCAGCTCCAACCCCTGCATTTTGCAATAATTTACTCCTGTGGCAAGACTTCGCTGGGAGTACAGAGTGTGACAGGAGACGGGGAGAGGCACTGAAATGCAGGAGAAAATGAAATCCGGATCTCAAAGGTGTCACTTGGGTGAGCCTTTGTAGGAACAGAACTTCCACCCCCCCATCCAGCAGTGTTTCAGCTGGGCAATATCCATCACAACAGCAGGCAGGGAAGTTTCAGCATTCCTCAGCTCTCTAGACAGATGCTCCCAATTCACACAGCCTGGAGGGACACGCAGTGCATCAGCAGAATAAACAGAAGCCACAGAAGTTGTGGTCCTGGTGGGGTGAAAGGCAGAACATGTCATTAGGAGCCTGCCCAAGGTAACCTTCTCCATGTGCTGAAGAAGGCCAGGCAGAAAGCTCCTCAAGTTGGACAGGTGAAATGAAAAATGCCTCTTGAAAAGGGCACATCAGTCCTGTAGCTCATTTTGGAGTGCACCATTTTAATACCCTATTTCCTTGCGTCCCCCCACAACTGCTTTTTGTTGCTGCTTTTGCTCCAGTACTTGTGGTTGACGAGAGCACCTACCCCATAACACAGAGACGCCGTCCTCAGCCTGTCCTCAGCTCGGAGGAGCCCATCAGTGCCACGCTCTGCATGAGAATGGCCCCGCTGCAGCACCCTGGGGCTGAGCAGCCCCAGCACCCTGCGCCCACCATAGCCTGGAGGGGGGAGCCCGGGGGCTCTGCAGGCACCAGCCCTGCCCTGGCACATAACTCGCCCCCACGGGCACCCTGTGGCCTTCTCTCCTCCTGGATTAAGTCCTTTTGGGGATGCCTGCTGCCAGATCCCAGCCTGGTCCTAGTGCTGCGGGAGGGCTCGTGGCACTCAGCTGTGTGCCATGCCTCAATAAACCAGCATCCTGCGAGGTGGGATCGCCGAATTTCCTGTTGATTGTTTAAACAGGATGTTATGAGCACGTACCTCAGTCTAAACTCTTCTTCGTGAATCCTGTCACTCAACTTTCCCCAAGAATTTGGTTTGCTGCCTGGGAAGTTCTTCGCCACCACTGGCTTCCCCCTTCTGCCATACCTCATGCATGCTCACACAGGTACACACCGTGCACCGAGACCATCCTTAACTAGTTCCTAAATCATCACCCTAGAAAGACGTGGGGAATTAAAGATGACTCACACACTGCTACTGCATGGCTAATCCTGGCACACAAACCAGACAGAAAATTGTCTCTTTCCTTGTTTCATTTTTTTGGCCACAAATGAATTTTGGGTTATGGAAGCGCACCCTTACCTGCAATTATTATTTTACACTTAGGAAAATGTACATAGGACTTTATGTGACATTCTAAGGCCAGAAAGGTGTACCGTGTTCACACGCACTGGCACCCATAACTACATAGTCTGTAAATAATCCTGAATTAATTTTAGTAAAGGTTAACTATTGTTTAGAGACAAACATATCCCTGTGGTTTTAAAACTGACAGTGTCGCCAGTTCACCACAGAGCCTGATAAATTATTCCAATAGCTAATTACCTACACTGTGAAAAATCTGCACCTTGTTTTAAGGTATACTGAATATTTAGGGTCAAATCCTGCAGGCAATCTAACGTAACTTTTTCGCCTCACCAATCCTATTAAACTGAGGCACCCAGTTCCACCCCACTCAGCATGTACATGAAATAGAAAATCTCCTGGCTGAGCTAGGAGATGGAGGGAGAAGAAAAGGAAGTGCAAATGTTATTTCCAGCCAGACCACCAGTAAATATCTCTTAACTCCTCATCTTTACTGGTACTTTGCTGCTTTACTCCTTGTTTATAAACCACTGGTAGGATATCTTCACAATGAAAGGCACTATAAAATTTCTGTGCTCTCATTTGCAACTGAAAGTTTCAGTAATAAACCAGCAGCCTTGTGAACTGCCACAGTTTTACCTTTCACAGGGGCTTTCGTATGCTATTTGCTCAGGCAGCTGGTGAACACCTTGCAAGATAAAAATGGGTCAGATACACTCACACTGACAGAGGAATAACTTCTGCAGAACTTACTTTGCTGTTATTGGAAAGCTGCAAAATAGCAGCTTAAGGCAATGGAGTCCTTAAACTCAGATCAGCCCCATTGTCCTCTGCGGAAATACATCAAGTTTTAATATTTTCTGGATCAAGGCCTTTCTCCTGAACACAAATGGAAACTAGACCGTGTAACAGGATGAGAAAGGGCTGATTTTACATCTCACCTGCCCTTGTACATGCCCATGAGTCAAGGAGACCTCCTGCTTACTGTTTGTAGTAAGAATCGGCTTAAAATCTTCCTGTGAAACCCTGATCCTTTTGAAACACAGATACTTCATGTCACTGGGCTCTCAGTCCCAAACTGCCTCCTCTCCTGCACAGGACCTGACCACACCACGCAGCCTGGCTGGAGATGAGCTGCTGCAGACAGACAGTGCCACAGGCATGGGGTGGGCTCAGGAGCAGGGCTGTGCTAAGAGCAGAGCTGGAAAACCACAGCTGAGTTTTGTGTCCTGCAATCTCCAGGGGAATAAATAAATAAATACATAAATAAATCACTCTGTAAACTATGGATTTTCAACAATTTATTTGAGGTTTTTGTACAGAAAAATAATATACACCATTTGGCTCTCATCCAGACATCAGCAGGTGAAGTTTAAAGCCTCTGCTCACCGAGGGCACTCACAGCTCTCTCCCTTTTCACCTATACTTTAGTCTCCACACCCCTACAAGCAATCACACACTTTACTTTCCATGGAAGGAATCAGGTGCATAAAATCAAACACATGGGTAAATAATTATAGGATAAAGATCTTAGAAGCATGAAGACGAATAAATATTTATCGGCACAGACAGACAAGCAAACGTGCAGATATACACATAGCGCTTTTGGGTAGGAAAGCAAAAGGCTATCCCAAACCCTTGCATCAAAAGCAATCGTTTTGTTTGACCCATGCACGGAGGATGAGCATGCGTTCGGAGGTAAGCCCTGGCTACATTTCCTTCGTCCTGCACAAGTGCAGCCTGCAGGCCGCATGGTCATGGCACAGCACCTTGTGTGCAAGCTGGGGGGGGACCAGACCCACCGCCCTGCTGGCTGCCTCCCCCAGGAAGCACAGGAGCCCCCCAAGCCCCTTCCCTGTCTCAGAGCAAAGCTGTGGAGGCAGCAGGGTCCCCCCAGAGCTGCAGTTTTGGGTGCCCAGGCTTTGGGAGCGGGGCCGAAGCGACTGCTCTGGGGTACCCTGGGGGGTGCAGCATGCCATGTGTCCCTGCTCCAGGGGACAGGGAGCCAGGATCGGTGCCCTCTGCCACCTCCCCGCACAGAGCAGATGTGGCAGGAGAAAAAAGGGGTGACAAGGGGTGGCCTGCGGGCCCTGGGGTGCCAGCCCGGGGTGCAGGGAGAGCGGCACTGAGGGGCAAGGAGCCTGGGCATGGGGGCACACCACAAAGGGGCCAAAGTGGGCAAGGGGCACGGGGGTCCCGAGGCGCCCGGTTTAGATCTCTTGGGAGAAACACGTGAGGGTGACCGGGTGTGCGCTGTACAGGGCCGGCAGCACCCGGCCACCAGGGCCTGGCTTGGGGTGCTCGGCACCCCTGGGTGCGGGGGTGCCCCGGGAGAGGGGGGGGTGCCCGGTCTCTGTGCCCGGTCTCGGTGTACCGGGGGGGGGACCGGGCGGTGCGGAAAGTGCGGCCGCCAATGCTCAGGCTGAGGCGGGCGCCGGCAGCGGGGCCGGGCCGGGCCGGGCGGGCGGAGCCGAGGCCGCCATGGGGCTGCTCAACTTCACCCGCGAGCCCGTGCCGGAGGCGGTGAGCGGCGACATGCACAACCTCAACCAGCTCAGCGCCGAGGTGCGGGGCCGGCCGGGGGGGGAGAGCGAGGCGAGGCCATGGCACCAGGCCCGGCCCGCACCCACGGGGCTGCAGCAGCCGGGACGGGTGGCACGGGGAACGGGCCCCGCAGCAGCCTCGGTGCGGGACCAGAGCGTGGCACAGCCCCGCCACAGCTTGTGCTCAGGGTGCAGGGGGTGATGGAGGGGCTCGTGTCATGCACAGCACGCACAGGAGGGTTCTGGTCCCATCGAGCACTGGCTTCTCTCGCTGGGGTGCTCGGGACAACGCCAGCACTGGTGGCAGCAGCAGAGGGAGGGTGGTGGGCTCAGCGCCACAGGCAGGCTCTGCAGCTCTCCTGGCTGCGAGTGCAGGGGGCTGAGGGCAGCAGCTGGGCCTTTGACCAGTTCTTTTTTTTCCCGAGTCAGTCTGGTTACCCTGTGGCTTCCATGAAACATGAGAGTGGATGTTTGCATCCCTTCTCTCTAGCAGTTTTTGGATTACACGGGATAGAACAGCAGCTTCTGATTAGCCAAGAATCACAAAAGCCCTGTGCAGTGCCAGCTACCAGCTGCACAAACCCTTTTGAGAGTCCCTGAAAAGCATCCATGAGCAAATCCCATCCACAGGCATCTTGTCATGCCAAGGACTGGGGTACTGTACCAGCAGGGGAGATGAAACTCTGGGACCGATGTACTGGAGCCAGGTAGAGCTGTATCAAGGTGGTGTATCACCCCCGAGTCGTGGGGATGATGGGGGTGGAGAGGTGCTGAGAAATGATACATGCAGATGCACAATTCCTAACGCTGTCCTGTTTCTTCACAGCAATTCTCAGCGCTGACCGAAGTGCTTTTCCGGTTTCTAACAGAGCCCAAGGAGGTAAGGCCTGCACAGAACACCAAGAAGTGTGTGACTGCAGCTCTTGGGTGAGATGCACCCAGAGATAAGATTGTGTTGCTGCTCTTTCTCTCGAGCAGGTAGAAAGGTTTCTGACTCAGCTCTCAGACTTTGCCACCATGAATAAAATCAGCTTGGGCCCCCTGAAAAACATTGTCAAAAGTATTCTTCTGGTACCTAATGGTAAGTGATACATATGCATATGCTACCCTGAGGCCAAATGGTTGTGTCCATTCCTGCATGCTGCTTAAGGCTGTGTGTCTTCAGAACTGCAGTGCACTTGACTTACACAATGAGTGCTAATAGCAGCTAATAAATGGCTTAGCATTTAAGAATCAAAAATTCAAAAATTGCTCTCCTGTTGGAGTATCCCTGTCTGGTGACTCAGGCTTTGTCTTCTTTACACCCTGCCTGTGTACGCGTCTCACAGGCCTGACTAATCTCACTTAGGTACTTATTAAATGCAAGCACAACACTTTGTGACAGCAACAGAGCTCGGTTTAACTTCTGCCTGTAAATCCATTTTTGCTAGACCAGTGCAAACTTCCATCTAGATGATCCAGGACTGTAATTCCAACAAGGACAAAGCACCATTTGAGACAGATCTCAGTCCATTCACACCCTTCTGGAGTGGGCTGGAAACCAGCATAGTTCTAGGCAACATAAATGTGATGTCTGCTGTTTTAGTCTTGATTTAGATAAACTCATTAGCGTCCAGCAATTCCTCATTCATAAGCAGTGGAGAAGAGGGGCGAGAGGGATTCCCCTTGGGTGCCCCAGACAGCCTCCAGCACTATTTGAGATTGCTTTGATGCTGGGGCTGCCACTGGACATAATACTGCATCAGGCATCTTACCTACATGCATGTTCATGCCATGTTGATCCTTATTATTAATAGTTCCTTATAAACATCCTTCGATCCAGGTTTTCCTATAGCTTTCCTCACAGCAGTGAAGCCATGCACAACTGTTTCCTGCATTTGGTCTAAACTTTCATTCCACTACTTTAAGCCTTTTCTTCTATCCCAGAGAAGCACAGAATGATTTCCTTCCCTACGACTGTCTGGGAGGTATTTAATGTGGAATTGGTATTTTCTCCCTTCCTGTTTCTGGATTAGGCGCATTCAGCCCCACAGTTCCTGTTTGTGTGCACTGGCTCCAATACTGTTACACCTTTTCATTAGCTCTGAGATGCCACGGCCAGCATCAGAACAGATTACAGCAGATAACTTTGCCTATGTGCTACACAGACAGAAAGCCACGTGGGGCTGGCAGTCTCTTTGAATTTATGAGATTCCTGCTCTTGGCTTCAGAGAACAGAATCCTTGTAAACTTCCATGTGCTGCCTGTGCCCCAGAACAAAGGAGGCAGGCACAGCAGGGGAAAGTGTTATATGCACACGTTCACACCCATAATCCAAAACACAGCAGGTAGGTCAAATTAGTAGCCTGCCAGCCTTAACAGTTCCCCTTTAACAAGCAAAGCTTCTATAGGAGAGAAAGCAGCAACTTCAAAACACAACTGCTGCTGCTGTTACCATGGTGACCTGCAATGAAATCTCCCTCTCTCTCTCAGGCACTTCCATAGGACTGACTTTTAAAGCACTGGGCATCCGCAAAGATATCGGCAGACACAACTGTATTTCCTATCTCGCCGAGCTGTGGTTTGTTTCAAAACACAGGCCACAACCAGTCTTTCTATGGCAGGGTCTCCATCCCTGCATTTGTTTGTCTCAGTAAAGATTGATTTGACTCAGTAAAAACTGATTTTCTTTCCTTGCGTTGTTTATTCAGGTGCCCTGAAGAGAAATCTGTCTTCCGAACAAGTCAGAGCAGATTTTATTGCTCTAGGTAGGTCACGTGACTTCACTAAATAAAAGCTAATTAATATTTATCACATATAGTAATCTCATATGGTTTCTCCCACAGGCCTCAGTGAAGAGAAAGCCAGTTATTTTGCAGAACAGGTATTAATACATCTTTGCTTGTTTCTAAACTAACAAAAAGACAGTCTTTGAGCAGGAACTTGTAAAACCCCACTGAGATGCATCAGCTGCTTTCTTCAAATCCAGCTCAGAGTTTTGAATGAAAGATCCCCAGATAACCGATAAGAAACATTTTGTCTAATGATACATCTGGCTTACTGTGGCCTCTACCCCATAGGTTTAGTGATTCCTGTGGTTCTGTGTGGCTTTCATTGGATTGTTTTTCTGCTTTGCATGCTTTGAGCCCTGGGGTCATGCAGTTACATGAACACATGACTTTTTGTGCAGATATTGTTACGCTGAACCAGTGTTAAACCAGAAACAGTGAGTTTCATTTCCAGAAGTGACAAGGCAGAGGGGATTCCTTGTAGGACTCAAACATCTTTGAAACCTCCCAACCACGTTAGGTTGTCCCTTCACACACACACATTGGGCTTCTGGTTTCCAATTTATGCTGAAATTACAGGTACCGTAAATGGACGTCCCTCTGAATTGATTGTTCGTGTGTCTTGCTCTTGCAGTGGAGGCTGAATTCCCCTACCCTAACACGCCTGGCTGTTGGTCAGACGCTGATGATTAACCAGCTGATAGATATGGAGTGGAAGTTTGGAGGTAATAGAGCTAAAAGATAAACCAAATGGATTGGGAAACCCAACAGCAGCTTTCAGCTAAAGAATTTTTTATTTCACAGCTTAGCTAACGTTATCTCCCTTCTGTTCTTTCTGACTCACAGTTACTGCTGGGAGCAGTGAACTGGAAAAAGTGGGAAGTATCTTCTTACAGGTAAATCTCCTACATCAGAGAGTTCAGGTTATAGTGCAGTTAAGGAACAAGCTATGACCAGGCATGTGGGAAGTACTGGCTGTGAGAGGAAATTGAGGAAAGCCACAGCTCATAGGAGCAGGCTCTGCAACAGTGCATCTGCTTCAGTCTTCTCAGTGCAACTGCCAGCAGATAGCAGGCACGCTGCTATTTGTTACTCTTCAGAAGACATCGTGTCACAGAAGCGTAGCCCACTCTGAAAATCTGTTCAAAAAGCTCAATCTAGCAAAGGTCATGCTATCTCGGGGAGGGAGGGGGAATGCCATCATTTATAAGGACTTCCCGGAGATCCTCCCAATGCCTAATCTGTTCCTACAGTGACACTTCTTGAAAGGCCTGTCAAAGATGTGTGTGCTTTGCAGCAGTCTGCACTAAAACTCTCAGCAGACTCCTGCCTTTTCACAGTGCTTGAAATACAGGCCTCTGAATTAAAATGCCTCTGCTTTTTCTTTCCCCCAGCTGAAGCTGGTGATTAAAAAAGGAACCCAAACGGAAAACGTATATATAGGTGAGTTAACTGTTCTGGAAAAGAAGCAAGCATTCAAGAACACGAAATCTGAGCTGCAGTCAGAGCTTCTGGGCTGTTCGTGGAGGTAGGGGAGCTTTGGACGCGGACCCAGCAGGGGTCACTGTGAGAGCACTGCTGGTAGATGCTGCGGCTGCTCCCGCCCTGGCCTCTCCCAGCCACAGTTGCTCTGCAAAACGCTTACAAACACTGACTCTTGGGCAGTCTTCGCGTCTTTGCATGAGTAAATATAGATATGCCACAGAGCCCTGAAAAGCAGTCAGAGCAGCATGACAGAAGAAGAAAGTAAACAATTCCAAAGTGGCAGTTGCTGTTAGGAGAATCCTCACCCTGCACGGTCCAGCTAGCATAAAGAAACAGCTGCTGAGAGTCAGTGTCTAATCCTGCCTAGCTTAGGTGAACGTGAGTTGCTCTGCAGTAGCACCAGAATGGCTTTTCCAATGTTGCATGTGTAACCTGAAATCTAAGACTTTATGCCTCTTTTTTTCTGCAGAGTTAACTTTGCCCCAGTTCTACAGTTTTCTGCATGAAATGGAACGGGTCAAAACCAGCCTGGAGAGTTTCAGCTGAAACTACGTGGGTCTGAACTGACATCTGTCCAGGATGTTTAATTTCTCCTTGTGCGCTGCAGATCTGTTCTTTCCCAGCTGACTGTAACAGCGGGATAAGGGAAGACAAGACCGTGTGACAAACAGTAGTGTCATGGCCCACAGAGACCCATCAGTCCTTCAGAACCTGGATCTTTGGAAAGTGTTTTGAAGCAACTACAAGACCACCCATATCTTTTTTTTTTTTTTTTAATATAACTATTACGAGAAATTATTGGCAGAAATACGTGGATATTTGTAGCAAAGAAATAAATCTGTTTGCATCCTGCACCATTTGTAACAGAATTTAATTTGTTGAGAAAGAGGGAAACGGAAGCAAAAACCATTATCTAACTTTTACGATTTAAGCAGAGAAGACAGGGAAGTAAGGAGAGCATTTAACCTAGTGAATCACTTAATGCTCACTTCCAAGACTCTCATTTCTCTATTATCAAAAAATGGAATGATTCAAAGCAAAAGGCCTGTACGGCAGCCCAGAGATGGAAACCAGCAAGGTGCTCTTGGTTCCTGGCCTGCCTCTGAAGTAATTCCCCATCCTGTGGCATCCTGCAGGCCTGCTCTGAAAGAAGCAGCACTGCAGCTCCCTGGGCGTGTGCTTGCTCCCCATTTGCTCCACAGACAAGAAGGCAGTTTCTTCCCAAAGCGTCACAAAGCTTCCCTTCCCGCAGCTCCCAGGCCCACACGTAGCTTCTCAGCTTGCAGAAAAGCTGACATTTTTCCCCATTGCATTTCATGCAGTCCTGCATGAGCGACTAGAGCTGGTAACAAGGATAGGATGAATCGCATGCATGGAAAACAGAACAGGGAATCCTGCTGGCAAACCCAGGGACAGTATCTGCATATTTATTTTCCCATCTATCAGGCCATTCACAAGCATCTTAAGCTTAATAACGTGATTAAGGCGATTTAAAAAAAAAGAAAAAGAATCTTTGACAACGTCCTGCAAAATATTCCATCTCATTTTGGGTGGCAGGAAAAGCTATTTCAGGGAGGGAGAAAACCTCCGAAGGGCTGCTTTCTGAAGACAAAAGGATTTATTTTTTTTCCTTTACGTTTTCTGCTGCCTGTTCCTTTTATTTCTCCTCACCCTCCCAGTGCTGAGGCAACATCGCTCGACCCTATCCCGCCAGGGCGGGAGGTGGCCCACGGCGGTGCCGGGGCAGATGCCAGGCCCAGCCGCGGGTCAGGAACCCGCCGCCCCCTCCCCGTTTGGGATTAAGCTCCTCGGGGCTGACGCACACCGCGGCCTGCTGACCCCAAGCGCAGGGGTCGCCTCCATGCTGCTCCGCAATCCCCACGGGCATCTCTGATCGGCGGCATTACAGAGCTGCCGCCGCGCCACCGGGACGCGGCCTGACCTCCACGCTGCCACCCGCGGCCCCGCGGCCCCCCAGCCGCCCCCTTTCATCCCGCGCACTTGGCTGTGCATGAGCGGAGCTGGCAGCCCCGGCGGGGAGGGACGGGGCTCGGCACGGGGCGATGCTGACCGCAGGGGACTCAGGGCTGGCCTCGTGCCCCCGTGGCAGCTCCCAAAGCCTGTGCTGGGGTTTTGGGCGGCGAGCGCAGCCCTGAGCAGCAGCAGGGCACTGGGAGGGCTGAACGGGGACGGTGCCAGGAGCAGGGGCTGCTGCGGTGCCCGTTCCTGGGGGTTTCCTGGCAGGCAGCGGGGCCTCCCGTGGCGCCCGGTGCGCGCGGCCCCTTCCGGCTGCCCGTCAAGCCCAGCCAGCCGAGGGCTAATCTCCGCGGGGCAGCGGGCGCGGGGGAAGCAGGGGCCTCTTGCCGCGCAGGGTGAAGCCGACTGTATTTCTGCAGCGGTTTGCCTCCCCTGGGGCTTTCTCGGCCCATTTCCTCTGGTGCAGCCGCACCGCAGCCCCCCCCTGCTCCTGCCCAGACCCCGCAGTGGGGGCTGCAGAGGGGCAGGGGCAGCTCTGCGTGGCTGCAGCCACAAGGCAGCCACCCCTGCAAGCTCAGACACCCGCACAGCCCTGCTTGATGTGGTGGGGGGCACCCCACTGCATGCCAGGAGGTCTCTCCTGAAGCTGGGGGGCACAACGCAGCGCCCTGTGCTCCCACCTGCCCCTCCAGCCTCCCACAAAGCCACGGAGGGGGGACACAGAGTCTGCCCCCCCCCAGCATGGCTTCAATGCAGCTGCCGTGGCCAATAACGATGATGGAGGGGGCCAGGAAGCTTTAGGACATGGCACCCTCTCCCCTCATGGAGACGCCGCTGCCATTTCCCTCACATGCAAAGGAGCCCCCCAAGGCCCGAGAACAAAAGCCCTGGCGGCCCCCGCCGCCCTCCCCCTGCCCGGGGCAGACGCAGGCTCCGCTTCCTGCAGCCGGCGGGGAGGAAGGAACCGGGCGCTGCGGCTCCGCCTGACCTTGAGCAGGGCACACAGGCAGTGGCCGAGCTCCCGCGGGAGCCCCCCGCTTTCCCAGGGCTCGGGGCAGCAGCCGCAGGCTGGGCTCTTCTGAGAAGCCGGTCTTTATCCACGGCCAGGCTTTCCTGTTTGCAAAATAGGGCAGCGCGAGTTGGGGCTGGCCAGCGGCTGGGAAGGGGCTGCGGTAGGCGAGGATTTTGGAGGTTAGACCACAGACGAGCTGGGGAGGAGAAAGTCGGTCCTCAGAGCAGCCCAGAGCCCAGCTCAGCACCAGGCCAAGCCCTCAGTGAGGCCGTAGGGAAGTGCAGGGCCTGATGCAGCAGAGCAGCAGCCAAGGAGGGATTGCCCCCACCATGGCTTCAGTCCTGCACCGAGCACCGTGGCAGCAGCCAGCCCTGCCCCTCTGCACCCCACGCCTCCCCATCTCCAATTTCTCCAGGTTTTGGGGCCATACAGCATCTCGGTCTGGGGACCCAGCCCAGCAAAAAATCACGCTGCAAACTGCAGCTCCCAAACCCGCTTTGTTTCCCTGGGTACAGCAGCCCCAAGCACACCCCTGGGAGAGGCAGCAGGAGAGGCCCTGGGGCAGTGCCACCACCCTGGGTACAGGGACCCGCTGGGATGCATGGGGCTCCTCATGGCCAAAGCCCCAGGGCAGAGCCCCTCAGTGCCTGCCCACCCGGCGTGAGCTACATCCACTGAGCACCATCCCCTCCTGCAGCCAGGGTCTCCAGCGCAAGGAGCTGGAACCAGACCAGACGCAACCAGAAAACACAAATACCTATGGAGGAGTGCCAAGAGCTTTTCCTAGAAAGCGTTTGCTGTGGAAGAGACGGTGGCAGGGCCCAGCAGACCTCGCTGGAAGGAGACAGTGGGACTGCGGCGGACGGTGCTGCAGCACCAGCTCACCTCGCCTGCCTGCAGCAGGCAGGGCGCCTGCATTGCTAACCCAGCCACAGCTTTGTCCTTTGCTCCATTTCTGCTCCCAGGCTGTGCACGTCTGCTGCCTGCAGACGGGGCTTGGGGGGGATGCCCCCCTGGGAGCTGGCAGCAGAGGGTCCTCCCCTGGCACAGCTCCGGCTTGGTGGGCACAACTGCACTGGGATCAGCGGCACCAGGACTGGCCAGGGACCAGTGGTATGGTGAAAACATGACTGGCCCCAGCTCTCCACATTAGTCTAGAGCAATTGCAAGAACAAGTTCAGGTGCCCTAACCCCACAGATCAGCAAATTCCTTGCAGCAGAGGCCAGGCCCTGGGTTTGCACAGCGGGGCCTCCACGACCCCTATGGTAGGAAACAAACGCTCCATTATGGTGGTGACCCCACAGGCTTCCCAGGGCAGCCCCAGCTCCTCCAGCACCATCCCAGCCTCCACGGGGAGGCTGCTGCTGCTGCCTGGAGGCTGCCGTGGCCAGAGGGGGACGGCGGGGACAGCTCGCCCCAGGGCAGGCACTGCTGCACCCTGCTCCAGGCACGGGGAGAAACCCTGCACGTGAGCCTGGGCTGCCCATTCCTGCAGGAGGGGGGGAGAAGCTGGTCGTGTGCGAGGCACTGGAAATATTCCTAGCATGTCCTCCCTTCCTGAGCCTTGCCATCTCTCTAGGCATTTCTTTGTCCAGGCACACTGGGAACAATTGGGGTTGCTCAGCCAGACCGCAGGCTGTCGATCAGCAGAGCGAATGAATGCTCAGGCATAAGGAACCCATCTTCTCCCGCAGCACGGGGACGTGGCCACCAGAAACAGGGCCCGTGGCACACAAAGCAAACAATGCCCGGGCAGCAGCGCCAGCAGCAGCCCGAGGAAGGTGGTGGGAGCCCCGCAGCCCATCCGAGCAGCAGCAGAACGGGAGGGGATCGGCCGTGTCCCCGGCCCCACCGCTCAGTTTGCACCACGCGGGTGCCCAAAGGCAGCTGCTCGTGCCCCCACTGCCTGCCCCAGCTATTTCAGAGCCCCCTGATCCAGGACCGGTTGCAATCGCATCCTTTGTGGGCACAGCTCCACCACCAGCACCCCGGTCCTGCTGGGATGAGCCCGCCCCATCCCCCAGCCCCAGCTGCTCCCCACTGCAACCCCAGCCCCACTCCTGGGGGGGCTGCGCCCCATGAGCTCAGCGACCATTTCCCCGCGCTCCCTGCAGAGCACAGCTCCATTTTATAGGTCTGCTCTGTCCCAGGGGCATCGCTGCTGCAGCGCAGCCGCTAACGAGGTTATCCCCGACCACGCCACCGAGTTCGCCATGGAAAGAGAGGGAAAGGGGGGGGTTAACCCTTGTGCTGCCAGCCAGGCACCTCGTGACTCCAGGGAACATCTTTGTGCTCCTAGCAGCCCCAGCGGTGATGGTGCTGCTGCACAACACCAGGCAGGGAGGACCGTGCCAGCTCCTGCAGCATGGCATCCATCCCCCCTCTCAGAGCATCACCCACATCCACAGCAGCAGCCCCGAGCCCTGGGGCAACGCCAGCCCTTATGCAGGGTGCCCTCGGGACGGGTTTCAGGGAGTGGCCCGAGGAAGGGCTGTGCCTGCCACCAGCTATGGCCGAGCCCAAATCCTTCCCCAGGCTTTGTTCCACGCCAGCCCCTGGGATGGTGGATGACAGGAAGGACACCGTCAGCCTGCAGACAGCAGGCGTTGCTTGAACGCAGGCACCGTAAGCATCGCTACCCCGAGCACCATGGCACTGCTCACTTTTTTTGCACGTCCCTGCGCATCCACCCTACGGTGATGCCTTTGGTGCGGGGCTCCCACGCGCTCCTGGCTATGCTCCAGCACCCCCATGCTGCACGTCCGCCCCCCGGCAGCGGGACAGAGCCACATGCAGGGCGCTTTTGCTCAGCCAGGACCCCTTGGACCCAGCCACGGATGTCCCAAGCAGGCACCCCACAGCCCTAGGAGCCCCCCCAAACCCTTTACCAAACCGAAGCCATAGGAGCAGCGATGCGGCACCCCCTGCCCGGCCCTGCTCCCACCCCGAGCCGAGTGGGGGTCCCCGGGCAGGACCCTCCGGTCCATCCATCCCCCCCTTACCCCCCGCTTTCCCCACATCGAGTGCAAGCTCTGGGGAGCGGCTCTGCCCCCCTCCCCACCCCCGTGCCGCCCCCCGGTGCCTGCGGTGCGCGGTGCGGAGCAGCAGAGGGAGCCAAAGCACCGCGCAGCGGCCCCGCGCCGCCCCCGCCCCGTCCCCCGCCGCTCCCCGCAGCCCCCGGGCATCCCCGCAGCCCTGCTCTGCCCCGGCCCTGCCGCCAGCCCCCCCCCCCTCTCCCTCCCGCAGCCCCCATCTCCTCCAAGCATCCCTCCCTCTCTCCATCCTCTGCCCCATCGCTCCCAGCCCGCAGCGGTCGCCTCCTCCCCACCCGACGCCCCCCCCGGCAGCAGCAGCTTCCCCCCCCCGGTCCCCGCAAGCCCTTTGCCATTTGGGTTTCCCAGCCAGGAGCCACCCCGAGGCCACCCCCCGAGGGCACCACGTCCACTGCCTGCCTTGGCAATCCGGTGCCGTGGCCCCCGGGAGCCCCCAAACACCCTCCTGGGAGGGCAGGAGCCGTGTCACATCAGTCACCCCCTTCTCCATTTCCCAGATTTGTGCAGGATGAATAGAGCTGAAGGCCAACTGCCCCTGCTCCTTCCATCACCTGGGGACGGTGCCTTGGGGGGCCCCGTGCCACCCCACAACGCGCCACGTAGGGGCAGGTCACCCGCCAGGCTGCCTTTGCTGGGAGCCGATTAAAAATAATAACAATAGGAACCACGGGCTCTTTGGGGGCTAGCTCAAGGCATCTGGTTACTGAGCCAGGCAGGCTGGTATTTTTAGCCTCCACTACTGAGGAGCTGGCTTTTTATACCCACATATATATAGGAGCTACCACGCCACCACCTATGTAGGGCACGCAGGACGCCGGCGGGTGCCAGGGCCCCAGCTGCTGCCGAGGCCCGGCCAAGGCCCTGCTGTGCCAGGGGACGGGGCTGCAGAGCCCCCCAGGAGGAGCCCCCCCGTGCGGGGCTGCAGGCACAGAGCGGCTCGGAGCACTGCTGGAGCAGGTTGCAGGAAGGGGGAGCACACGCCTTTCCACCAGCTTTTCTGCTTGATCCATCTCACATGCAGGCGAATGCTAAGCATACAATGCAGTTATTGAATAAAATTATGCTTTTTTTAGTACTTGTGTGCATGTCATTTTTAAGGCTCTGCCTGGAAACCAAGCGTACAGACAGGAGAAAGGGCTGAGGGAAAAGCCAGGCCGAGCACAGGCTCCACGCAGGGTTTGGAGACTGCTGGGATGCGCAGAGGCGAGCGCAGCACCAGGGATGAGAACAGCTTGCGGGTGATGCGCCCGTGTCTCCATCACCCCTGGGACAGAGCCAAGAGCGCTCCTGGCTGGGGCAGGGGGAGCAGACACCACTGGGACCACCCCATCCCCTCCCCGTGCCCCCTCCTGAAGGCGTGAGTCACCCCCTTTATGCCCCCCACGCTCTGGGCAGCTCCACGCGCACAATGCAGCGAGTGCCCAGGCCCAGGCGCAGCACTCACGTTGTCTCAGAGCACAGCACACGCCACCGCCTCGCCACCGGTGTCACAAACGGGTGGCTGCAACAACAGCGCCATGAACCACTGCAGCCTCCCGGTCCCACACCAGGCTCTGCCTCCAGCTCAGCCCTCCCCAGGCCCGGGCTGTGCCCCAATTTCTAACCTGCCCCCAGGGCCTCTTCCCCTCAGCTGTGCCCCATCCCAGGTGCCCCCAGGCCCTAATTCCTCCCACTCAAGGGCTCGCCCGAAAGAATGTCTCCCTCTCGTTAGCAGTTTGGCCTTTATCTATCACTCCCCTCCCAGCAGGGCTCCCATCAGCTGGGGGCACAAAAAAAAAAAAAAGAAAAAAAAAAAGAAAAAAAAAGGGAGGGTCTGCTGCCCTGTGATAGACAGCATTGCCTAAACACAGAACAACACAAAGGGCTTGCAGAGCTTTTATTGCTGCTGATCCCTGCACTGCTACCCGAGACCTGCCTGGAGCGGAGGCTGCCCTTGTCGATGGCGTTTTGCAAACAGCCCCCCCGAGGGCCCCTCGGATGGGCCGGGGCGCAGCTCCCCGCTCCTGGCCGTGACAAACAGGCTTGGGGGCAGCAGGTCCCCCTCTGTCACCAAACCGGCTGCGGCGACGCCGGGCGCGGTGGTGCCATCTGTTCGGCAGGCACAGCCCAACGTCACGCTGTGCTGCAGGAGCCGTGCCAAAGCGCCCGGACCCTGCTGGGGCAATCGCACAGGGACTGCACGCGCCCTGGGCTGGAGCGTGGTCAGGGGCTCAGCTTCAACCCTAGCAAAAATGAGCACAGGGAGAGCAGCGGGGCCTCCCCAAGCCTGCAGATGAGCCCCCCTGGGGCAGGGGGAAGGGGTCCTGAGGCTGCCTGGTGGAGGTGGGCAATTCATGGAGTCCCAGCAGCAGCCAAAGCACCAGTCCGTCCCAGTGAGGACACGGTGTTGTGGGGCTGCAGCCACGCTGGGGAGCCTCGCGCCTGGCTCCGTCCTGCTCCGCTTGCTTGCGAGTGAAAGGATTTGTCAACAGGGAGCTGATGAGTCCCGCGGGGCCATGATCTCGCCAGCCCCCCGTGCACCTCCTGCCTGGCGGGCAGCCTGGGGAGGGTGTGTGGCTTGCGCAGGCACCGGAGAGCAAACTGGCCCTGTGCAGCCCAATGCTCCAGGTCTGCACCCGCTGCCCCACCAAGCACACCAGTGTGGGTCCTGACCCACTGCCCAGGGGAGGGCACACAGCATGTGTCAGGCTCCACCGGGTGGCTCCCGTGGTGCTGACCCCATGCACGTTTCTGAAAGATGCTGGGTGTAACCTGGGCAGCGCTTGGCACACAGAGCAGGCGCACGCCGCTGAGAGGAATATTCTTTCAGTGGGAGAACAAGAAGAGCCCTCTGATGGCTGCCTTGTCCCTTGTAAACACCAACTTTGAGAGCATCAAATTACAGCCGCTGTAGCGGCTCCAAACAAGATGGTAATCAGGAGCGCGGGAGGCACAGCGCCGTGCACAGCGGGTGCTGGAGGGGAGCGGGGGCCGGGAGGCAGCGGTGAGGCCGTGCCACTCGCTGCCATGCTGCACCACCTCCATGGCCCTGTGCTTCTGATGGCCCCGCTGCCTCCCGTCCCCCCAGCTGCATGGTGTGGAGCTCCCTGCCTTGCTGATCCCTGGGTGCCCGTGGGCGGATGCAAAGGGGGCACCCGGTGGGCACAGGGCACCCATGTGGGGAAAGCACCACGGCTTGGCCACAGCCCCATCAGGACCTGCCGCAGCCCTCGGCAGCCGTGGCTGCGCAGCAGGGGTGGCTCCCACAGCGAGGGCCAGGGTGGATGGAGCCCACGCGGGACGGGACTCGGCGTGCTGCGGCTGCCTTCCCCGCTGGGGCCGCAGCTTGTGAGATGAATCTTGCCTGCAGCCGGGGGCTTCTCCCCAGACACCACCTGCAGCAGGGCTGGCGCGCCCGGCTCTGGCACCAGAGGAAGCCGAGCGTGGGCGCAGCCGCGTGCTGCCGGGCAAACCCTCCGCAGGCGGCACAGCCCGGCCGGCAAAACCCCCGGGACTGCACAGCCCACGGGGCTCGGTCCCTGCTGGCCGCCTCCCCGGGCCCCTGCTCGCCCCCGCGGCCTCGGGCGCTCCCCGCCGGGCTGCGGCCCCCGCGCTGCGGCGCTCCCGGCCCCGGCTGCGGGCGCCCTCCCCGCATCCCTCCCTGCCTCCATCTGCTCCCGCGGCTGCCGGGAGGAGGCAAACGGCACCGCCCGCCCTCGCTCCCGTCCCCGCCGAGCTCAGGCACCGGGAGGCGAACGGGGCGGCCGCAGCTCGGTGCTTTCCCCCCCGGCTCCGCGAGCCCGGCGCTGGGGCTGTCCGGGCACCGCTCCAGCCCCGTGCCCGGCACCGCCGCACGCCCCCGCGCAGCCCTTTCTTCCCTCCCTCCCCGCAGCGGGGATTTGCTTTGCCCCCCCCCGAGCCTCCCCCTTCCCTCCTCCGGCGTCCCCCACCCTGCCCTCCCCTGCCTTCCACTTTCATTTCCCTCATCCTCAGCCGAGGCCCCTGCGCCCTCCTGGCCCGGGCTGCTCGCTCCGGGCGGGGGCCGGGGGGGGGAGAGCCCAGGGAAGGGGGGGTGTGGAGAGCCCGGGGACTGCCACGGCGGGGCAGGGGCTGCCCGGGCCACCGCCCCCCGCCCCCGGCCGGGCTCCACCGCCCCCGCTGCGGCAGCTGGCGGGGAGGGCAGGCGGGGAGGGCAGGCGGCGGCTCAGCTGCGCGCCGCGGCCGGGATCAGCTGCGCCGCGCCGCCCGCCGCTCCCCCAGGAGGGACGGGCTGGGGACGGGGCTCGGCCCCCTCCCGGGCAGCGGTGCGGGGCCGTGCTGCCCCCCCGGGTCACTGGCTGCCTCCCAGCCCCGAGCTGCCGCTCTCCTCTTCCTCCTCCTCCTCCTCCTCCTCCTCCTCCTCCTCGTCCCCGGCCCCGCAGAGCCGCCCGGCGCAGCCCAGCCCTGCCCGCTCGGAGCATCCGCGCTGCGGCTGTCGCCGCGGAGGAGACGGAGCGATGCTGGAGAGGCGCTGAGCCGCGAGATCTCTGGACAGGGGACGGGGAAGCACAAGGCAGGAAGGAGAGAGATGCTCGCAATTATTATCCGGCCAAACCCTTCCAGCATATTGCAGCCATAGCAACAGAGATGGGCTGTCCCAGCCGGAGTCTGCAGTGCAATAAAAGGAGAGAGAGGGACGCAGGGAAAGAAAGAGCCGTGCATTGCACTGGGCAATCTCCTAAGGGGTTGGCACAAACAAACAGCAACTGGAAGCAACTGGAGCCAATCCCCCAGCTCCCTTTGTAATGCTTTCTGACACAGATTCCCTCTCCATGGCTGACTTTGCAAGTTTCCCCATCCTCTCCCCTCCTTGCACGGCTTCTTTTCATGCGACTAAATTATACACGAGAGGAGGGACGTGCTGGAAATTCTAGCAAAAAATAAAATTAAAAAAAAAAATGTGCGGGTTTGTGCAGCCGCCTGCAGCACCGCTGCCTCCGGGGCTCCTCCTGCGCGTGGAGAGGGACGGGACCCGCTCCCAGGTCAGCAGCTCGGAAGCCTATGAATTCTGAAACCACGGCGAAAAAGGATCTTCCTGCGCAGGGCAGGAGAGCAGCAGGGCACCGCGAGCGTGCAGGGCAGGGCTGTGCCCGCAGCCAGCCCGCGGCGGGGGCCGGAGCCACGTCCCCTTCCCCTTCCCGAGCGGCTGCCGCTGCCCCAGCGCTCGGGGGAAGGGGGGCAGAGGCGTTCGCTTCCTCCCAGAAATGTCTTATTTAGGGGCCAGTAAAAAAAAAAATATGCAAATCTCGCAGGGATGGGCCTGCGAGGCTCCAACGCAACCTCTCCCCCTCCCCCGTCTCTGTAGTTAAATAGCAGCGAGCCGAGCCCCGGGCAGAGGGAAGGGAGCGCGGGGGCTGCGGGCCGGGGGCTGCGGCGAGCAGCACGGAGCGGGACAGCGGCTCCCCCGGCCCCAGGCGTGCGGAGAAGGCTCCTGCTCCCTCAGCCCGGGTGGGAGGAGCGAGCTGTCACTTTTCGGTGCTGGGCTCGCCCAGCATCCCTGTCGCAGCAGCGCTGCCGGGCTGCGATGAGTCAGGTCGGCGCTGCCACGCGTTCCTCCCCCAGCCCGCGCCCCGCTCCGGGGTGCTCAGCTCCGCAGCCGCCAGGGTGCTGGGCCGGCAGCCAGCCCCCGCCGGGCCCCCCCCCCCCTCCCCGGGTTTTGGGGCCGCAGAGTGCGGGGGTTGGTGCCCCGCAGCCCGGGGAGCCCCGGCTCGGGGCATCCCGCGGGACACGGGCACGTTCCCGTCCTGCGTCCCACCTCCTCTCGCAGACAATGAAAGCCTGCCCTCCTTCCCGAGCCGCAGCAGAACAAATAAAGCAAGCACCATATGGTGCCAAGACTCGTTGGAAATGGGGCCAAACCCAGGAGGCAGGGGGATGGCAAGCCTCCATCCCCACGCCAGGCCCCATCTCGAGCTCCAGGCGAGGGTGGGTTTGGGGCGAGCCCTGCACCGTGCCGGGGCTGCTCCTGCTGCCCCCGCTCCCTGCTCTGCAGGGGCACGGCTCCGTAGCTCAGCCCGGCTTTGCAGTGAGCCCCTTGTCCCCTTCCCTGCCTGCAGTGGGGCTGAGGACAGGACCGAAGCTGCCCACGGGACCCCTTCCTCCTGCGGGGGCTCGGGTAGCGACCTGGCTCACCTCCGGACCGGCACTGGATCTGCCAGGGATAATGCCCTGCACCCTGCCACATGACAGCCTGCGTTCTCCTGCCCTTCCCCCAGAATCACAAATCCAAGGAGAACTGCAGCCGGCCTCTCCCCTACAGTCCCTGCAGCCTCGGAAGCTGGCGGGGATGCCTCCCTACAGCTTCAGGACACCACAGACATCGTCCCCCGCTGTGGGCAGGACGGAGAGTGGCATCGTTTTCTACCTGCCTCAGCCATCCCCCCACCTGGACACGCTCCCACAGACCTGCAGCTCACAGCTTTACCTGGTGCCTGTGTGTTTTCAAGCCTGTCACCCCCACACACAGGCACCTGGAGGTGAGATGCCCCCAGACAGAGCTGGGCATCCCCACGGCTGGGTTTTTGGAGGTGCTGAGTGCCCGCAGTTGCTTTGCAGTCAGCTCCCTGCACATCCCTCCCAGCACCCAGCCCACCTGGGGCTAGGGCACAGCATGGGACAGAGGGACCCAGCGTGTCCTGGGGCTGGGCATGGGGAACTCCCAGGGTCAGAGGGCTCCCCCCAAACTTTGGCAGACCTCCTGCAGCTTTAGCAAACAGATACAAGCCCTGGGCGTGCCTGAGAGCCCCATTTGCAGAGCCAGAGTAGTACCTGGGCTTCCACTCTCATTTGCCCCATTCCCCCTGCAATGGCCTCATAGAGGGAAGCATTTGACTGTGCCCTCCAGGCCAAACTGAATCGAAATTAGGATCTCCCAAAGGTTTTGTAGCCATGGGGTTCACCTCCATCACTTGCTAATGTGAGCAGATCATTTGCACCTGAGTCATGCTGATGAGAATCAAGTAAGTTGTGCAAGCGAAGGGGTTTATTGAATCATACACAAAAATGCTCGGATGATAACCATCAAGCAGGGCCCAGGGAGCAGCCCACGGTCCTCCCCCTGCCCCCTTCCCTCCTGTCTAAGAGGCTGTGCGGGGAGGCTCACAGACCTCATCCTGCTCCCCCACCTGCCACCAGCTCCGAGCAAGGCGCTCAGCCTCTGGAAATGCTCCACGCTGACTTGTGTTTGCAGAGCACTCTGCGGACGTGAAGCGCTGTATGAAACGTTCTGTTATTATTTATTGCCAGTGTCAGAGATAACCAAGAAAGCAAGGGGCAGTCTTGTCCCACACAGCCTTCCTAGGCTTCCGAGCTCACACAGCCCTGGTGGAGGGTCCCTGCTGCGATGCTGTTTGTCGGCCAGCGGCCACGGCCGCCTGTGCTCATCCTGGCCCCAGCTCCACCCTCTGACTCACTATCCCTCCACTTGTTGATAAACAGAAAAAAAATGTACAATGGGCGCATTGAAGTTGCACAGTTAAGCAAAGAGTGCAGCAGTATGGGGTCAGAAGGGGAACCTCTGTCATTTTTTGCTCTATTAATTCAGAGGTGGGAATTGGCAGAAACGGGGACAATCGACAAAATGCAGGGACAGGTCTGAATTTCTGAACATCCCCCAGGGTTAGACCCTGGGCAGGCTTTAAACGCCAGCAGGCAGAAAGAACAGCAGCGAAATCAGGAACAAAGAGGCCGTGGGTGCTGCGGGCACACGCTGGCCAACTCCTGGGTGTGGAGGAAGGAGCCCGGGGGTGGTGCTGGGCCGTGCCGTGCCGTGCCGTGCCGCGTCCCTGCAGCCTGCGGGAAGAGCACGTGCAGCTGTGGTGGCGGGGCTGGGCACTGGCACCTGGGGTTTAACCAAGCAGGCAGCAGCGGGGAGCAATGGCAAGGTGCTCACCTTGCACAGCGACAACCTCCTTTGCTTGAGGTGCCTGCATGCAGGGGACAAGGGATGTACCAGCTGGTGGCTGTGCCAGCATCGCCACTGCATGCATGGGATGGTGCCCGGGCACCGCAGGGGTGAGCAGTGGGCACAGCTTCACCCAGCAGGTCACCGAGGTGCTGGCAGGGGCAGTGCAGCCAGGAGCTGCCTTGGCTTCATGCAGCAGCCAGCCTGGGCAGGAGAAGCCCGGGGAAGCTGTGGGTCCGTGCCAGGATTGGGACCCTTGCAGCTTCCGAGGCCTCTGGCTGGCGCGTTCGGCGCTGGGGCGCTGGGGTTTGTGCCAGGAGCTGCGTGTGCCCGCACGCTGCTCCGGCCAGAGCCTGCTGTCAGCAGGCAGGCCGGGGACCCACGCCTGCAGGAGGTATTTGCAGGATTGGGCCCGGAGCAATCTGTTCAGATAGAAGTGGGTGGTGAATTAATGGAAATGGGAGAACAACTCCCCTGTAGCTCCAAAGCGGGGCGTTAGCAGTGAGCAGAGCTCTGAGCCACGGAGAAGGCTGGAGCCCTCCGTGCCATTTCATCGCTGCTGCTCTGCGTCGGATTTCCCAGGAGCCCTGCAGCCTCGGCCTCATTAATTATGCAAATGAAAAGGTGTTGCCAGCACGCCATCCCGAGGTAGGATCCCTGTGGCCCAAGTTCTGCTCCCAACCTGCCGGCCGCTGCCCCTGCGCTCAGGCCAGCGAGGGTCCGGGAGCACATCAGGCAGGATGGATGTTTGCAATAATTATCCAGTCATCCCCTTCAAGTGTACTGCAGCCATAGCAACAGACAGATGTTCTGTCCCAGCCAGAGTCCGCAGCGAGCTGGGGAGAGAAGCACAAAAATTAACCCGTTCAGGCCCAGGACAATGCAGAATCCGCTTTATTCTGGGACCAGAGCAAGCTTCGACATCTCGGAGGAAATTCTAGGAAATCAGGTTAAAAAATAACAATATATACACACACACACGCGCCATGAATAACACTTGCCCCGATGCTCACTCACCCGCTGTCTTGCAGAAGGAGTTGGCCGAAGGGCAGCAGCACCCTGCAGCACCCCACAGCTCCCTGCAGGCCCTGTGGAGCCCCCCCTGTGCCCCCATCCCGGTGCAGGCTTGGCTGGCCCCACAGGAGGCGATGCTGCAGGTGCATGAGGCTCTCACTGCCCGTTGTTAACCGGCCCCTGGAGATGAACAAACGACACCGGGGCTGCTGCTGTGGCTGAGCACGATGGGCACCCAACCGGGCAGGGAAGGGAGACGGATGAACCACCTGGAGGAGCACCCACCGGTAAATTCACAGCTTTGTCAGAGTGTTTAAAGTATTAGGAGGTGGGACGCAGCCAGACGGAGAAATAGCTGGCATTTTGTTGTCCTGATTCTGCGCAGGTTTCTGGGATTCAGCCAAAGTCGCTGACATCCCACCCAGAAATGCTGTAACCAGGGCCCTCCTGCCCACTACAGGGGCCCTGACCAGCAGGCAGCCCTCTTCAGGCACAAGGTCTCTGCTGCCTTCTCCTTTCCCCACTTGCCAGAGCTTCCTTTAAGCACTAGAACCGAAGTGTTTTAAGCTGAAGGGCGGGCTCCCACCTAGCAGTGCCTTCCAAAGGGACTGAAACTGCCCAGCCTGGCCAGACCCTGCCCTCCCTTCCCATGGCAGCGATGTGCTGCGGTCCTGCAGTGGCAGCCCAGCCCTCAGCACCGCTCTGGGGATTCCTCTTGGCGGCCCGGAGCAATCCCTTGACCTCGGAGCACCATGAGCAGGCTCATGGGAAAGCCTCGTCCAGATGTCTGCAGCTGCAGATGCTGCTGGAGTGCACCCATGGTGAGGATTTCAGAAGAGGACAATGGAAACGGGGGAGGACAGCCCACGCAGATGTGCCTAGGGGAACTAATTACACCTAAAGGGAAGGAGAAAACCCTCTCCTCCCGGCTGGGTGAGCAAGACAACCCGCCGTCCTGCACCACTCGTAGAGGTCACAGGAGCGCAGTTTCACTTCCCAAACTGTAAGGCTATTTTTGATCCATATTACTTCCTTTCTCATCCTCTGCCACCCAGACAATGAGAACGCAGCTCGCAGAGGGCATCCTGGCTTCTCAACGTTCGTCTAGTGACAGCTTGTACCGTGTCAACATGGCCTACTCTGGAACTCTTCGGTCTCCTGGTTGGGGTTTTTCCTCCTTCTCCTCAAGAAGAAGGAGGAGAGCAGTAAATGTGCTGATCTTGAACGCGAGGGAGATGTGGCATCGTGTGCAGTCGCACAGGATGTGGGCAGGTGCCATCAGACTTCCCCACGCAGCTCTGGAAATGTAACTCAATCCTGATCTACAACTCCCTGGCTGTTCCTGTCCCAGGCTCCCACACAACTCTGGCAGCTGATGGGTATTTCAGTCCTAACCAAAACATTTAGGCTACTGCACTCCTTCTGCTTTCTTTTTTATCCTTTTTTTCTCTTTTCTTCAAGCACATCAGTTGAGCGTTCACGTGGTTTGATTCCCAGACCTCCAAAGCCAAGCTGGAGATAGAATAAGAAGGTGGGAGAAATGTCTATTATTCCCACAAATCCCAATTCAATTTGTAACTCCAGCTCCTCTGCTTGCTTCAGTCCCAGGCCTCTCTGGAGCAAGAGACACACCAAATAATGTTTTGGTGCTGTGACATGGACAGAAATTCAATAGGCTCCAGAAAGAATTCGCACTCTTTTCTGACTACCCTTAGCTGTTTTGACTTATTATCTGACCTGGATCTAAATTAGGTTTTGATTAAAGTCAAGAATCATTTCTACTTTGAAAAGTCTCATTGTTTAGGTTCCGAGTTAGCAAAAACTACAAGAGAATTACAACCGATTTCTCACTTTGGGGACAGAGACCCCAAAGGGCCCTGCCTGGCTGTGCCCAGAGCCCTCTGTGAGGGGCAGCTCCGCCACATGATGCTGTTCATGACCTGACCAGACTCCGTTTTCCCAGCGGTCAGGTTCTCTCCCCAGTTCTCCTCTGGGATCACTCCTGGGGAGACTCACTGTTCTGATGCCCGGTTAGCATCTTCTAATTCCGAGTGTGGCTTTCCACGCAGTAAGGTTATTCCTACTTGTTCTCACGTAGTGCTGTAGCTCAGTTCTTTTCTCTCCCTGGTGTTTATCTCCTGATTGTCCACAAATGCGTCTTCTCTCAGCATTCGTTTTGCTGAGATCAGTGAGCCGAGTCATCTCTGTAAGATACACTCCTTCCTCCTGAATATTCTAGCAAACTGTCTCCAACCAGAACTAGACAGCAGCCCGGGGCTTCACCAGAGCCTTTTATACATCACCATCTCTCTCCCAAAATGACTCTCCCAGGACAACTTGGGATCATTCTCCTTTTTCTTGACTGCATCCCGTTGGTGGATCACAGTTATCACCAGCTCCAGGCAGGTGCAGACGGAGACTAGGTGAGACAGGTAGGCTCCCTTTACAATAGGTAGAAAGAGTGAGGCACCTCCAGAGAGCAACTCATCTTGCTCCAAGACAGGCATTTAAAGCATCTGGGACGAATCGCTCCTGAAGGCGCTCATCTTCCTGCATCAACTGTGAAGGGAGTCTGGGCAGCCAGGTACCGGCTGGCCAGAGCTTGAATGACTGAAGCTAAGAGAGCCAAACCCTCACCCCTAGTGATCCAGTGAGTACCTCCATGTTTCTCTGCTATTTCGTTTCCAGAGGAGGAACTCCCAGCTCCTAGCAGAAGTGATACTACCTCCTCAGCTCACTTTGTGCTGCTCAGGACCCTGCCACATCCACTGACATGGTCCCAGTCCAGGAACGAATCCAGACAGTGACCAACACCCCCAGAACAACTTGGGACACTGCAGGGCACCGGCTGGCACCGTGCATCCCAGCAAGTCCCTGAGGTCTGTGGAGCACTTGCTGTGCGTGACTTTTTGCATTTTTTTTTGTCTTTCAGCTGATAAACTGCATTTAGAAGAACCCCAAGGAGATGGGTACTCTCCCGTTGTCCCCTTCCCACATCACTGTAAATGGGCAAGGGCTGGGAAGTGCCCCCCGCACCACCTCACCCCAAGCAGGCAGCCTGCAGCCCTTGCTCCTGGCCAGCCAAGAATGGCTCTGGCACCATCCTGCTGCACCGAGGCACGAATTGAGCTCCCATGGGAGGAGGGAAGGCTGATTCCCCGCAAGGAGCTCGCTGCCTTTTTGCTTTGCATCTCCCATGGAGGAAGTTGCCCAGTTGCCCAGGATACATCTATGTTGTGACATTTGTTTCAAAATACAACTAATCCTGCCGTGATTATTTGTTCCAAAACATCGCCATTCCTACCTGGCCAGCTTGGTGGGCACCGAGCTGCAGCCGAATGCGCCGTGTGCTCCTAATGGTGCTGGGTGCGAGGGCCCTGGCTAAGGTTTGAATACTGCAGCTGTTGGATGGGATGGCTGCAGGAAACACGGGAATATTGCTGGGCTGAATCAGCCCATCCAGGCTGCTGTGCCATCCCTGACCCTGATAAACATCAGGTACTTCAAAGGAAGGCCCGAGTGCTACAGCAAAAAAACGTGGAACGGAGCATCCACAAAGGCAGCGTCCTTCTCACTCCTGACAATTGGTTTTAGATTTATCCCCTAGAGCACAAATGTTTATCTTTCCCTTTCTCTTTCTTAAGTCTGTGCCTTCATGTGTTTCTCCTCCAAACAGGCACCCGGTCCCTTTGAATACACAAACACTCTGTGTGGTGATAAATTCCATGGGTTAGCTGTAAGATGGGTAAAAATTATCTGGTTTTATCCATCTGGGTGACTCATAATTCTGCTGATTGTCCCTTATTCTTGTACCTTGAGAAGAGACCTCTGAGCACCCACCCTTTGCCTTCTCCGTACATTCCCATCCTACAGAAAGGCATTGCAGCCTTCCCTGCTCGTCTCCCAACTCAGCTAACCTGCCTTAATGTTTCTAATTAAGTATTTCCAAGGTATTATAATCACTAATTCCTGATTTCCTTGTTTTTAGGAAGCTCCTTCCAGTGAGGGAATAACTACAAGCAGTACTTGTAAGTACCCCTCCATGAAAAAATGTTACAAAGAGAAGTGATGTCTAGATCATATTTCTTGGCAGTTACTAAGAACTTTATTTGTATGGTGTAAGTAGCAGTGGACCTCGTGTAATCTCACGCTTTTCTACAAAGGAACCTGCAGCAGATCCCCTGTGCTGAACAACTGGCATCGCTGTCATCCAGAGCTGAGAGCCCGAATGCCAGTGCCAGGAAACACACATTTTTTTTTTTTTCTTTTTCTATTTTTAAGGACAAGAGTGGCCTCAATTTCATGCATTATAATCTGGCATGTCATGAGATTACCCATGCAGTGCAAGTTAAACCCTTGTTGAATCTGTGCTGGATTGGGACCTAAAATGCTGGTCTGCACGCTGAGCCCGTCTGTGAGGGGTCTTCCCCAAACCTTCACGCAGAGGCTAACAGTTCTTCTTGTCGTGCCTTGCCTTGTCAAACTGGGGAAACTCCTGTCCCTACTCCCAGGAGAGCGATCCCCCCCCATTTTCTAGGTGGAGCCCCAAACCTTCTCAGCAGACAGATCAGAGAGATTCGGGTAGTCACATGAAAGAGCAGACAAGGCAATTAACTGCAACTGTTAACAAATCAAAACAGATGGGAGATAGCAGAGGAACCTAGCCAAAGGAAAAGGTGAGCAGGACGTAGCTCGTCACAGCTGGAATGCCAGCAAGCACAGAAATCAAGCCCGGCAATCGCTGCGCACCAGATGAAGGCCACTCACTGGGCATGCTGCAGCCTCCAGCAATTTTCTACAGGGGACAGCCACCGCCAGGGGAGACTGTTGCAGTGTGGCTCCATGTGGCTGGAGCAGGCTGGCTCGTCCCATGCCAAGGACGTGTCCCAGACAAATGCCACACTGCCGGTGACCACCAGGTCCCGCGGGCAGCACCTTGCTCCTCTGGGCAGCCCGTGCATACCCAGGCCCTTGATCCTTATTTCCTGATGTCCCAGCATTTCCCCGCTGTGCCACAGGTGAGCAGGTGACACACAGGTGACAACATCATGGCTCTAAGATGCAAATACCACCGGTGCACCTCACTTCTGAGCACAACCAGTAACCATAAGCCGTGCCGTGGCCCTCACAGCGTTGTTCTTCCTCCTCTTGACTCACCCCTCTATTCTGGCTCGCCCCACGCTAGAAATTACCTCCCACAGCCAGTGCCTCCAAGGCACGTTTTCCTCTTCCAAGCAAGCCCTTGTTGGAGGCTCTCCTCCAAGCCTTCCTGCACCTTGCTCCTGCCATCAGACAGCTCCCTGCACCTCTCTCCCCACACAGCAGCCCCGCTGCTTGTCTTGTGCCTGCCAGGTCCTTCGCTGCTTGGGGCACAGCCAATGTCCTCTGCAAAGTGCCGTGCTTGTCGGGGAGGGGTGTCCCGTAACCACCGAGGAATATAGTGCTTATTACTCTGCTTCACTGTGATGGAGCTAATTTTTGGTGGTCACCATGATTTGGCAGTGATAAAGCCCAAATCTGTGCTGTTCGTGGGAAACCATCCAAGTCCCGTGGGCAGGCAAGATCCTACTTTGGCTTCAGGCAGATCAGGCTTTTGTCCCCACCTGCAGTGCTGTGAGAAGATGTTCCCTCTCTCCTTAGCTCCTCAGTGTTTAGGTTGCAAGGTGGGAAATTCACTGATTTACTTCACTCAGGTCTGCTCACACTGAGGAAGGCAGCTCTGCCGCTGGTCAGAACAACTCATTTTCATAGCAAAAGGGAGGCTTCCTCTTACTCTTTTCCCCACTCAGATTCTTCTGTGAAGCAGCTGGACTAGTGCTGAGCACTTCTCTGACGCTCTGGACAGGCAGCGATCCCCACTTCCCACCAGGGCTATCTGCAGAGCTCTCAGGAAGCTCGCCCACCCCATTGCCACCCCACTGCCACCCCGCTGCCACCCCACTGCTGCTCAGCTGGTCACTGCTGGGCAACCACACAGCTGCAGTGCAGGAGCAGGCTGAGCCGAGCCTCAGCAAAGTCTGCGAGAAAGCTGGCCACCAAGTATGCAGAATATTTTTCTCTTTCCTGCCATTTCCATCCCCCCAACTGCTCCTTGCAGCTGTCCCCTGAGAAAGCTGTGCTTCCATGGCTGACTGAGGCTTGAAAGGATGTCCATCTTATTTTTAGTGGTCAGCAAAAATACTGCACTGCACTGGCAAGTTCCTCCAGGCATCCTGTGTTATGTGCCTTTGGGTAGAAAAACCAGAACAGGGCAGACCCTCTGCGCTCCACAAGTCCCTCTCCATCAGTGTCATGCTGGGCTCAGTGCAACCTGGATGGTGAAACTGGGAAATCTTTGAGAGCTGTCCAGAGCTGTCTAATGGGGTAGAAAGGGTCGACGTGATTCATAATGGAGCATTTCAATAATTAATTTCAGTGCTTCAGCGTGACAGACGTCACCTTGTGTTCACCGTACCGCCTCCAGCAGGGCTAGCCCACTGCTCAGGTCCTGCAGCATTTAGTTCTCACCTCGGAGACCTGGACGGGCGCAGTGTGGCCGACAGGGTGCAGGGTGCCAGAGAGAGGAGCCGCCAGCCACTGGAGCTGCCTCGCTTTTGCCCCTGCCTCCAGCCCCAGGCGTGCAGCACCGTGGCAGCGCTGTGCCCTTCAGCTCCAGCCCCAGCCCCAGCCCCGCTCCCTGAAGCATCCCGTTCCTTTGCCAGGTTCCCACAGGCTCCCGACTGCGGCTTCTACCTCCTCGGGTCGGCCCTACCCCTACCGGCACCGCAGGCAGCCCCCGCTGCGCACCAGCGCCGTGCTCCTGCATGACACGGAGCAGGCGTGTGCCCCCACGGGGCAGGGCCGGTGCACACGCGTGGCACCGATGGGCACACGCGTGGGACCAGCAAAATCATGGCACGTGTGTGTGTCACTGCAGGAGACAGCCGGGACCGGCCTTCCTGTCCCCACGGTGCCCCCCGAGCTGGCGGCACGCAGCCGTCACCGGAGCCCCCCCCGGAAAATCAAGGACGGTCCCCTCGGAGCCCACCCCCGCAGCGGCCGGGCCCGGTGCCCCCCGCGGGACAGCTCCGTGCGCCCCAGGCGGCCGCGGGGACCGGGCTGCAGCCGGCCAGGCCCCGGCGCTGCCGGAGCAGATGCGCTCGGGGCGGGGGGCGGCTGCCTTCCCCCGGTCACCGCCACGGAGCGCGGCGGCACCGGGAGCCCCGGCTGCTGCCCCGGCCGGCTGGGGACCGCCCTTTGTCTGCAGCCCCGGGGCTGACAGAGGCACGGCTGGGATTGTCCCGGGGCGGAGGCTGTCCCGGGGCGGGCGCCGCCTTCTCCTCCGCTTCTCCCCCCCCCTAGCCCGGCCCGGCCCGGCCCGGCCCGGCCCGGCGGGACGACCCCGTCCTCCGCGGGGAGCCCCAAGCCGGTGCCCGCCCGCTCCCCGCAGGCCGCCGGTCCGGGACTAGCGCCGCGGGGCGGCCCCGGCGCGATCCCCGCCGGCCGTGCCGGGGCCGTACCGGGCGGGCGGCGGACCTGCCGCTGCCGCTGCCGCTGCCCCGCGGCTCCTCCCCGGCTCTGCGGCGGCCGCGGCGCCCGGCAGGTGCCCGCCTCCCCCGGTCCGCCCGGCCCGCGGCCCCCGCCGCACACGTGCGCCCGCGCCCCGCCGCGCCGCCGCAGCCGGCCGGCCTTTGTCTGGGGCCGGCACCTGGCCCCGCGCCCCCGGCCCGGCCCCCGAGCGCCCCCGCCGCCGGCCCCGGCCGCCCCCCCCCCCCCCCTCCGCCCTGCCCGGCCCGGCCCCCGGGCGCCCCCTGGGCCCGGCGTCCCGTCGCGGCCGGCCCGGGTAGAGCCGGGGGTGGGGGGGGGGGGGCGCGGGCAACGGCCCCGGGGGCGGAGGGGTAGGGGGTGAGGGGGGGGGGGGGGGGGCGCGGCCCCGCGGGTCCGGGCCGGGGGGAGCGCGGGGGCCGGGCCGGGCCGGGCAGGGCGAGGGGAGCGCGGGGCGGGCGGAGCGGGGGGGGCGCGGGGCTGCCGGCGGCCGGGCCGGGCCGGGCCGGGTCCGACGGGGGGGGGGAGCGGGGCTCCGAGGGTCCGGGCCGGGCCGGGGCCGTCCGGGGGAGGGGGGCCCGTCGGCGGCGGCGCGGCCGCTCTAACAGGTGGGATCCCGCTGAGAGGAGGAGGCGGCCGGAGGGGGCGGAGGAGGCAGGGACGGGCGGGCGGGCGGGCGGAGGGAGGGAGGGGGACGAGCCGGAGCCGCCTGTGATCCTGTGACAGGAGCGGCTGCTGCTGCTGCTGGCGCCGCCGGTGCCTCCCGCCGCCCGGCTCCCGGGTCGCTGTCCGAGCCCCGGCGCCCCCCCCGGCCGCGGCTCCTCCCCGGGCATCGCCCCGCAGCCCCGTCCCGGGCCGCGCCGCGCCGGGGCCGGCCGGGCTCGCCGCGCCGCCTCGGCTTCCCCCCAGCCCCGCCGCACGCCGCGCCGGGACAGGGCGCGGGGCCGGGCGCCGCCGCCGCCGCCGCCGCCGCCGCCGCCGCCGCCGCTGCCGCCGCCGGCCGGGCGATGCCGAAGCCGCCGCTGCTGCTGCGGGGGAGCCGCCCCGGGGACAGCGAGCTGGGGCGGCAGTTCCGGGACTGGTGCCTGCGCACCTACGGGGACTCGGCCAAAACCAAGACGGTGACCCGGAGCAAGTACCAGCGCATCGCCGAGGTGCTGCAGGGGGGATCCGGCTCCGGCGGCGGCTCCGGCGGGGGGGAGAAAGGCAAGTTCCAGTTCTGGGTCCGGTCCAAGGGCTTCCGCCTGGGAAACGGCACCAGGGAGGCGACGAAGATGGGTCAAGTGGTGGTTTATGTGCCGGTGAAAACGGGAACGGTTAGTGCGCTCCGTGCCCCGGGGGCTCTGTGTCTGTCTGTCTGCCTGCCTGTCCGTGTCTGTCTGTCCTCCCCACGGGGGTGCGGGGAGGGGGTGGGGGGTGGGGGGTGCGGCGGGCCGGGGGTGCGGGGAGGGTGGGGGGTCCGGGGCGGGGGCGGGCACCCCGGGGCCCCTCTGCCCGCTCCCCTACCGGCCCCGTCCCGTCAGCACCGGGCGGCCCAGCCCCGCCGCGCCGCCGGCCGCCGGGAGCGCGCATGCCCCATGCGGGGCGCGACGCGGGGCCCGGCCGCTCCCGCAGCCCCCGCGGCTCCGGGCGGCAGCACCGGGACAGCCGCCGCCGCCCCGAGCCGACCCACCCGGGATGCGGATGGCGAGAGGCGCCCGCCCGGAGCCTCGCACCTTCCGCCGCCCCCGCCCCCCCCGTCCCATCCGGTGCAGCCCCGGCGGGGACGGGGCCGGGGGCGGGGGAGGGGGGGGGCGGGGGGGAGCGAGGGGGCGGCGGTGCCCCCGTGCACCTGCCCCCGCCGGGGGGGTGTCGGGGGGGAGCAGCGCCGCCGCCCGGTGCGGGCCCCGCCGCCCCCCCCGCCCCGTCCGCTCACGTTCGCCCCGCATTTCCCATCCGCCCCACGGCCCGAGCCCGGGTTTGCAGTCAAGGGCAGAGCAGCGGCGGGGAGGGGGCGCCGGCACCCCCGCCGCTGCCGCTGCCGCCGCCGCGCCCCGCCCGCCCCGCCGCACCGAGCCGAGCCGAGCCGTGCGGAGCGGAGCGGAGCGAGCCCGGCCCGCTGCGGCTCGCCCGGCCCCGCCGTCCCGCGGCGCTGCCCGCCCCGTGCGGCCGCGGCAGCCGGTGCCCCGGGGGGTGCGGGCGGCGGCGGAGCCCGGATTAGGGCTGCCCCCCCTCCCCCGCGGCCGCCGTCCCGGGAAACTCCCCCGCCGGAGCCTCATTGTTCGGCGCCCCGCCGGGCCGGCGGCGCGGGGCGCACCGGGCCGCCTCCCTCCCTCTCTCTCTCCCTCTCTCCCTCCCTCCCTCTCTCCCTCCGTCCCTCCCGCCCCGCCGCCGCCCGGGGCTGCCCCGCCGCCCCATTGTTCCCGTCCCGAGCGCGCCCCGCTCGCTCCCCGGCGCGGAGGAAAAGGCGCAACTTTCGCAGCCCCCGGCCCCGCGCGCTGGGGTGCGCCCCGGCCCCGCTGCCCCCCGCCGCCCGCCGGGGGGGACCGGGGGATTGCTCCGGGCCAGCGGGCACAGAAGGGCTCCGGGAGGGTTTTTCTTTTTTTTTTTTTTTTTTTTTTTTCCTGTCCCTCCCCTCCTCTCCCCGCTGCTGCTGCTGCTGCTGCTGCCGCTGCTCTAAAGGGTGCAGTGTTTTCTGTGCACACACAGACTCCAGCATTGATGTGGCTGGAGGATGCTTCCATTGAGGGCAGCCCATCTGTGGCAAATGCTTCTAAACGCACTATTTACCTCCCATCTGGTCTGCCTTATTATTGGGGGGAGGGGGAAGGGTCATTATTTCTCCTTTTCCCTTCGTGGTGCTCAGAGGCGCCTTTCTTTCTCCCCTTGCAGCCCCCCTCCCCCATTCCATGCCCCAAAAAAATTCTTGGCAATTTTTTTTTTTTGAGACATCTCTGCAGCCCTCCTCTACCGCTTCCCCTCCGCTCCCAAACGGCCCCTGCCGAGGGCGGATTAGGAGCCGAGCCCCCTTGCACAGATCCTGCGCTTCCCCCGGGTCCTCTCCATCTAGCCGGCGACTCTATCCCAGATCTTCCAAATGCTGCAGAGTCATGGTACCCCAGAGAGGCCACGCCAGACTCCCTCGACCCCGCCGCCAGCTAGACACCCCCTCCCCTTTGTCCGTGGCGGAGTCCCGAGGGTCAGGAGCTCAACGAGGCCGGCGCAAGCCCGCGTATTCCCAAAGGGCTTCTGCACAGATGAAGTTTCAGCGAGGAGCGTGCCTAGGCCCCCACATCTTCCCTGGCAGAGTCCCTGCAGGCTACAGATAGGAGATACACCCAGGCTCCCGTAAGCCAACAAACAAAAAGCAGGCATGCCCTCCGGGGACAGCTGCGTTTTCCAAGGGGCAATACTGCCCATTTCCCAGGGACTGCAGTACCTGCCCGAAGTTAGGGCTGGCAGTGCTGCAAAGAGCCACTGGCTGGAGGAAAGAGCTGTCATCGCTCTCCCCGAAATCCTCCGGTGCCAGGTCTGTAGAAGTTGTGGCTGCCTCTCCCCCCGGCTCCCGGGCCCCCCCAACCCCACCTGGCGCCCCCCCCCGGGAATCCCGTGGCCAGTTTCAGCCCAATGTGTGTGCTGGGTTTTGGCTTTGCCTGAAGTGGCTCTCAAATGTAGAGATAACTTGACGGGGATTCTCTTCGGCTCCTGATAATTCAGTGCTCTCCTGGTCTTTGGTGCTTTGGGCTGGTTTTGGGGGTGCATTTCATTTCTCTCGTGCATGCAGTCAAATAATTCACGACGCCAATACGAGCTTTTGGCTTGACAGTAAAGTGTGTATTCTGGTTTCGTGCCTGTTCTGCTGCTTCTCCCAAATGGTCCCGGACCGGCATTTCGGCTGCTTTCTCCTGGCCGTGCTCCTCAGCAACCCGATACCTCTCGTCCTGTCCCCCCGTCCTCCTCCCAGCACATCTGCCGGGGCGCTGGCGTGCTCGGGACCGTCCCGGGCCGCAGGGACAGGCAGAAATATACAGGCGGCCGGGGGGCAGCGCCGGGGGCGAGGGGGGGGCTTGGGCGCCGCTGTGCTGCGTCTGCAGGTTGCTACAGGAAATCCGAGGGACCGGAGCGAGAGAGCTAGAGGAGAGGTGCTAAAGAGCGCGTAGAGGGCAGCAGCGGGGATAAGATCTTTCCTGCCCCTGATAGGGCTGGGGCCACTCCTCCTCTGAAAAAAAAAAAAAAAAAAAAAAAAAAAAGGGAAAAATCATCCTAGTAACCCCCCGCAGCAACCTGGTAGAGCTGTCCCTTTTGGCTTATGCATCCTGAGCTGGCTTGTGCATTTTCTGCGCATCTGTAGTGAAAACATAATTAACATGGGGTTATTATTTTCTCTCCCGAGTAACTTTCCCTTGCCCTCCTCCAGGCCTCTCATCAGAACAGGCCTAATCAGATTTGGGTGGCTTGAGAGCTGTGACTGTGCACTGAGAAGGGGGCATCTGCCTTAGGTGGTGGTCAGAGCAGATGGTGGTCTTCTCAAAGAATGCACTGGGAATAGGAACAGCAGTGCGGACGGATGTCTGGCACAGAGACTGTTCGGATTTCTTTTTCCCAGATGAACGTCCCAAAGATGCTGGACATTTAACACATCCAATTAAAAAAAAAACCCTCAGCAGCTACGCATGGGGTTTGGCAGCGTAGGGCGTTGTTGTCCGGCAGCCCGGTTCATGCCCCAGCCGGGTGCTGCATCCCGCAGGCCAGGCACTTGGACAAATCGGCGTTTAGGCTGTGCTGAGGAGGAGGGTATCTTTGTGTGCTGCTGCAGCACAAACAATGGATATCCCAAAGTGCCCAAGGCTGCCGTTCCCTCACGTGGATGGCGTGCACTAAGGTGCAAACCACCTCGTTATCCGCCTGCTGGGCCGAACCCCGCGTTCCCTGGGCAGCGCTCCCCCCCTTAGCCCCGGCTTTGCGAAGAACTGTGGGAGAATTCGGTCGTGACAAGGTGCTAAGATGCAGTTCGTTAAAATCTCGTGTCCCTCCTGTCCTAAGCATTTAGCATCACTTAGACAGCCTCGTACAGAAGTGCAGGGAGGCAGAGGAGCGGTGCAGGGGCGCGGGCGGCCCTTGGGTGCCAGCCGGGCTGCGGGTGCCTTTCCCGGCGCAGCAGGGTGTGCTGGGGCCGGCCGTTAGCTGCGGGAGTGGTTACGCACACTCTCTAAATCAATGCCGTACCTTGCCGTGCGTGGTGTGAGCCTGTCACAACTCCGGAGCGGTGGCCAGCCTCGCAGGATGGATTCATTCTGGCAGCCCCGCGGTGCAGGCTGGAGGACTGAGCCCAGTCGGACTGCGGGGTGAGGCACGGGAAAGCCTCGCGCTGGGCTGACCCTTTGGGTATTGTGCAAAGGCTCGGGGATTGGGTAGGCTCTGCAGCACTGCCTACGTTTGATTTTGCTTTCCTGCTCGCTCTCTGTCCCCTGCAGAGCTGGCATGAGGTTCTGGAGTTCTTTTAGGCATTAATAAAAGGCTGATGACATTTGTGAGGGTGGGCTGCTATTGTTGTACCAGTGCAGTTCACCTATGCTGGCTCCCCCGGAACCGAATGTTTGAAATCATTTCACGATTGTGCCTGGTGAAATTCATCTGAGGAAAGGTACTGTGGCGGGGAGGAGCGCTACAGAGAACAGAATGAGACCAAAAAGCAAAATGGATGCAGGCCTTTCACCAACAGCGGGAAAGACATCACATGGGACACGGATAAATCTCACAGTACAGCGTATCCCTAAATATATTTTAGTTCCCAGAGACAGAGAGCGTTGTGATGCTGAAGCATGTGAAAGCCGTGATGCTAGGCCGTGGGACAGCACAGCACAGTGGCAGAAAGCTTGAGTTGAGAAGCTGGGCATGTCGGAAAGATGCTGCTCCAACAGTTAATAGAGGCTACATTTTTCCTGGTACAAGTACACTTCAATGCCCATATTCAGTGCCCCAAAAAGCTGCACATCTATAACCTCTAAGAACATTAGTCAACAGAAGGTTTTCACTATTGTGAATAACCACTCAGACTTTCTGTGGACTTCACGTGATAAAAAAAAAATAAATCAAGACTGTTCAGAAGAGCCTGAGACAAGGCAAATGGGCCTGAGGGTATTATCTGAGAAATTGTCTATTACTTCTTTAGCACGAGCCTTACTTAGAGTATACAGAGCCTTCACCTGCTCTGGAATAGCCTACCCCTGAGCATGCAGGGCAGCACTGGCTCTTCCAAGGAGCTGAACTGGTGGCAGGTTTACATTCAAATCTGCACTTAGGAGACTGGCACAGTGCTAGCTGGGTGCATGGTCCCATCCAACCAAATACAGAGAAAATCTCCTACCTCAGTACCAGTTCCAGATTCGGCTCTAAGTTTGCACAATAGCAGCAGCGGTTTTTGCTTCTGAAGACTGCTGGTGGTCAGAGTCACGCTGGTGATAACCCATCCAAAGGTTCCTCATCCCACCCCTTCTCCCTGTCTCAGCCCCCTTACGCATGCCCAGATAAACAGTTTCAAAAACAGTCATCTCTATACACCATTTATGCTGTTTGCGATACCAGCGACATCGCTGGCATTGCTGATCTGAGAGGAACCGAGATCCAGGAGGATCCGAGGTATTTCCTTGACGAAGCACTCGTATCACCCGAAAGTTACCTCCCCCTGCAACTGCTTTAAGATTTGTGTTTCTTGTTGGGCATTGCTTTGAAGGAAGGAAATATAAAATAAAATAAAATAAAATAAAATAAAATAAAATAAAATAAAATAAAATAAAATAAAATAAAATAAAATAAAATAAGCAAATGAAACACAGCTTCTGTAAGGCTGCATTAAAATAATGCTAAAATACAAAGGAAGGAAAGCCAGGTCCAGTGAGATGCTGCCGTTGGGGTGTTGGGGCTCTTCAGATTATGCCCTGTCTTTGCAGAGGAAGAGGGGTCCAAGCACTCAGGGCCCTGCTTTACCGAGGAGCTGAGAGGACTGGCGATAAGAGCAAATGTGGGCTGTGCTCTCACCTCTCCTCCAAGGGCCGTGACTCAAAGGGACTTACTCTTATTCTGAGCAGGCAGGGGAATTCAGTTGCTGACTAAGGATGGCAGCAAAGCCCAGAAGAGGTTGCTGCGCTGGTTTCACTGACAACTTTCTCAAGAATGTTTGTCCAGACCATTCTCAGCAAAATGCTCAGATAATATCATTCCTTCAGTTTTGTTTTTGCTAGTAAACTAGGACAGATATGAGCGGTGTATGAATTTATGGACAAAAGAAATTGGCAGGGAAACCACAAAGAGGCATGGGCATCAATGGACTGTCCAGCCAGCCAGCGCGTGGTGATGCTCTGGCTTCTCAAAACCTTGTCTTCATTCCTGGGACAAAGGAATAGATATTCATTTCTCTTCCTTTAGTGCAAATTAGCAATTACCTTCCCCCGATCTCATGTTAGCTGTGCCCGCCTCTGAAGAATTGCATCAAGATGGGCCAAAGTCACCACAGAGTTTTGGTGTCTCATCTAATTAGCTGATTGTAGCTAGGAGGTACCTGTTGGCCCAAATCGTTGTCTTTGTTGGAATGCTGCTGACTTCCACTTCTATGGCTGGTGCCAAAGAGGAGCAATTTATTTGAGAAGAAATAGCTGCAGAATGGACGTGCATGTATATGGGAGCAGGCAGTAACAGCAGGGGTTTGGAGTAATGGTTTCTTTCAGCCAGCAGCCACTGAAAGTAGGAGGCTGGTTATGTCTTACCAGGGCGGTACTGGGCCTTTCACGGGAAGACAACTGGGAAACTGGGATGCTGTGTAAATGTTTTCTCTCTGCCCTTGTTCTGTTTTGGCTTGATGGCCTGGAAGGACACGTTTTCTCTTCTAACGCCCAGGCAGAAGCAATGCTAGCATCTCAGATGGACCCGTTAATCACAGAATATCCTTACTGAGGATATTCTCTGATCCGTTCCTCGCCGAGAGGGAGGGGTTACTCTAGGGAAGACAGAGCGGGTCCTTGGGACTCCTGGCTTGGCTTGCATTTGGGTGAGGGATCTAACAGGCCACCCATGCATCCATGCTGCTGACACATCCGAACCCTTCTGGGTGTTGATGCTGCAGGCGCCGCCTGTGCTGGTGCCGTCATGGCCAGGGCGCTCCATGGGCCCTGTGGCAGCACCCAGCCAGGGCAGCTCCTCCCTGGGCGATGCTTTTGGGTCGTTGTTCCCACTGCCAGTTCGGGTGCCGGGTACCGCGGGTACCTCGGGTACCCGTGGGGCTGTGGTGGCGGGGAGGAGGCCGGCCTGCCCTCGCTCACCTGCCTCGGGCCTTGTGATCCAGCACAAGCCCTTGAGCTGGTGACAAAGGTCTGGATGTGGGCTGGGAAGTGCGGTCCTGTCTCTTAGCAACTGGTTCCTACCTCTGAGCTCTCGGAGCTGTGTGGGACAGAGAGCATCAGTCACGCTCCTGCTGCAGCAGCAGCGTGCCGAGGAGGGGACGGGGGGTCCGTCCCGCTCCAGCCACAGCCCTGATGCTTAGAGAAGCTCGGGCGTTTCTACCACGAGCAGTCAGCTGCGAGTCCTAATCAAAGCTTGGGTTTAATTGCTTTCCCCGTGCCCTGTCTCTGCAGGGCGAACGCGTCGCCCATTGGCTGCCTGCAGGGGCTGCCTGCCAGCTCCCTCGGGAGCAGCTCCGCGCTGCCCCTGCTTTTCGGTGGCAGGGTGGGGACCGGGCGGGGAGGAGGGAGGACACGGCCCATGTATTTCTAGAAAAATTAGATGTCACAGGGTCCTTCCCTGAACTCCTCCGCACTGCACTTGGGAATCCCCCAGCCCTCCTAGGGACATTTGCATTGCTATTTTCTGTCTCGGTGCCTTGTTCTGCTATTTCACCCTCGTGCTTCCTCCTCCTAACCAAAAGCGACTCCTCTCTGGTGAGCATTTCTCAGAGGCTCCCTTGCAAAGGCCTGTTTCATAAACATTTTCACAAATCCTCTGCTTTGTCCTCCTAATTAACCATCCAATTGGCCCCCAATGGAGCCTTCACCTCTCCTGTGAAGATCCTGCTTGCACAGATTATAACCTGTCAGCTGCCAATTTATTCCTCATGCAGAGGGCAGGTTATATTAATTGTCTGTCTTCCCTGCCCCGTTTGGTTTGCCCTCCCTTTCTTCTGCTCACCGCAGCATCCCTGTTTCAAGACACAGGCTCACAGAGAGGCAGAGGAACCCAGCAGCGAGGCAGGGTGGCTTTACTGGTGTGCCCAGCCTGCAGCAGTGAGGCTGCTGGACCGGCCGTGGTGGGATGCTGCTGGGCGGTGTCAGCCCTGGGAGGGGGGGCCCTGTGGACGGATTGCCGTGATGGAGCCGTCGGTGTTAAGCAGCACGTTTGATTTCTGATCCTCCTACACGTAGTTGCAGTTGAGAGCTCAAAAAAAAATCCATTTGGCTGGCCCAGGTTAATCGGGAATCCCTGGGGATGATTTACAAGTCAGATTTTGGAAGAGTTGGGGCTCACCCTGTGTGGTTACAGTGGAAACAAGCCAGAATTTGGAGGAGGGTTACCTGACAGATGTAGCAAAATTCAGTCAACTTCTGCCCCCTCCCAGCTCCCTCTGTGGGACCCCCCCACCCTTTCAGGTCCGTGCATGCAGCCCAGAGTAAATAAACGCTGACTGCTGTAGGAGCCTGCTGTCACCAAGGGTAGGTGCCGTGTGTTTTGCTTGGTTCAGGTGTCAGGGAAAGGGGTGGTGGAGTCCAGCATAACCCTGATGGCTCAGCAACGTCAGCTTTTGGGGTAAAGGCAGGAAAAAGGCGCAGCAGCACAGCGCAGCGCATGTCCTCAGTGCCCTTACCTGGCACGGAGGCTCGGTTCTGGGAGGGAGCTTGAGCCCCCTCGAAGGGCTGCTGAGTTGTCAGCGCTTTCCTAGAGGCACATCTTGCAGTGCCTGCGGGAGTCTCTGACTCTGGCCCACATCCTCTGCATTGCCAGGGAACAATGAGCTGACACCAGGATGCCACGCGTTCGGGGCTCAGCCTCGGCCCACCTGACCTTGATTCACTGGAGCATCATTTGTAACTTATTTTACATAATTTTGCTTGCCCCTAACGAGCTGAGCTGCTGCTGCTGCACTCTGCCTCCTCCTACTTAGTTTCATTTTGACATCACTGTGTCCTCACGGTAGGTTCGATGATGTTGCACGGCTGCCCTGACGCTGCTGGGTCTGTTCCCAGGCAGAACGAGGGGTAACCTTGCGGCGAAGGGTGACCTCGTCACTTGGTACAGCGGCGTCTCCTCCTCCGGCTTGAAAGATTTTGCTTTGGTAGTGATCTTTATTAGATTCCTGCCTCAGAGCTGGGAAGATTGCTTACCGTGATAAGTTACTGTAGGGAAGATCCACCTCTAAACACATACTGAGTTTGTGTTGCAGCTATGTATTTTCAATATTATTCCAATATTCAATATATAATTTTCAACATGTAGCTGCAGACTTGCTTCAGAATGCTATTTAATATAAATGCTCTTCTAATTATAAATTCAGTTTCTTCCCAGACCCCTTGCATGCCCCTCCATATCACCTAAAAAGATCCAAATGCCATTCAGAAATTGCTCCTCATCTTTACAGATTTATTAAAAAAAAATAAAACAACAACAAGCTTGCAACAAAAACAGCAAAAAACACTGCAGCCTGGCAGCAGCCACCAGATAATGCCCATGACACCTGCCCGTGAGCAGCCGCCCTGTCACACCTCCCCGGCTCGGCGGAGCAGCGCGGTGCGGTCCGGGGGCTGCAGCCGGGGCGATTCCCCGGGCAGGCCAGAGCTCTCTGCAGTCAGGCGCTGTGCTCACGAGGCCGCAGCGGTGTTTCCACCCCAAACTGTCAGAGACGGAGCCCTGATGCAGCTCGGCCTGCCCCAGAGCACCCAGTGGATCATTCCCTTTGACGCGGCTGGCTCGCCCACGGCAGGCAGCGCTGCCTCCCGGCTGTACCCGGCCACGGGGTCACGTTCTCCCGGCAGCGTGCACTCACCTCCCTGCGCCCCACGCAGCTGCTCCTGTGGTTTCCCCGCAGCAGGCGGCCGGTGCTCGGGGGGAGGCAGCTCTGCTCTCCTGCGCCGTGCAAAATGTCCTCTGCCTGCAGGGCATGGCAGGCGCGCAACCAAGCCTCTGCCCTCCGCCGCTGCTGCGCCCGCCACCCTCGTGCCCCATCGGCACGGGGCATCGGCACCCACCCCACCACCCGCAGCCCCCCGCAGCCCACCTGGGCCCTCCCCGCAGCCGGAGGCAGGGCTGCCATTTCCAGGCTCGCCCCTCCCAGGCTGCCGTGTTTTCATTCAGAGCCCTGGGAGCCGGCAGAGAAATAAGCTGAGGTCAGAGCAAAGGCCTGGGCTCATGGAGACGGCTCAGCTGTGGCTGCTGAAAGAGCAGCTCGCTTCTAAGAGGCGCCTGTCCCCGGTGAGAGACATACACCTCAGCTTTGTTTGCCGTCTAAAAATAATGCGCCTGGCTCCCCCTCACAAGGAAGTATTTACCTTGGAAAAAAAGTATTGTGTACCGTGCCGGCTAGAGAAACAATGCGAATGCACCGAGCACAAGGCTGGCAGTCAGGGACTCGGGTATGCTGCTCCACCAGCCCCCGGCCAGAGTCAGCGGGTAGCCTTGGGGAAATTACTTCTTCTGCCTGCCTTGGTTCCCTCTGGAGAAATTACCTCTCCTGGGCCGTGGTGAAGATCAGTTGATCAGCAGAGCCAGGGCTGGTTTTACTGCAGTGAGGAGGACTGGAGCTATAACAGCTGGATTGGGCTTCATGTTTGCCTGGTAGTTCGTGCAAAATGATGTATAAATGCTTAGCACAGAGAAACGTCATCATTTTAGCTACCATTTTTTCCCAGATTTCCAACCAGATACATTCAGAAAAAAAAATCCCAGAAAAATACTTGAGGATCAAAAGGAGCAAAATCTTTAAGTTAAAGCATTTCCCATGTTACTCTGATGGGTTCTTTTTATCATTAGCTGTACGGTTGATATTGTCCTCAGTCTAGCATTTCCCCAGGGCCTATTCCTAAGGCATGCACTGTGCCCATGGTATGAGGGACAAGAGGAAGAGGGAAGTTCTAGGAATCGAGCTCTTCTTTCTCCTCGCAGCATTAGCAGAGGGAGCCTGCTGTGGTTTAACATATCCCCCGCAAAAGCTGCTTTCATCCTACACCTAAATACCATGAGGAGTGAACTTCCTAAAGCCCTGGAGAAGTCTAAATATAGAAGCCAATCAAGCACTGACTTCCCAGAGATGAGAAGTACCAAGAACAGTTTCTTGATCAAAAGTTGTAAGAGTCCATATTGAAATAAAGCGTCTGTCTCGGTACCCAAGCCTGTGCAGAAGGAGTAATTGTAGAGGTGGGCTCGTGCTCCTCGCATGTTGGCTCCGTCTGCCTTGTGGCACCTGCAGCGCCAGGCGCAGAGTCTGGAGGCTGTGGTCTGGTGAGGTGGATGGATGCAAGGTGCGAGCCACTGAAGCACTGACAGGAATTTTTCTGACAGTGCGACAGAATTTTGCCCCTTGCTGTATATTGTGGTTTCTGTCCCTCTGTAGGTGCCCACTGCTTTTTCCTGTGTGTGTCCGCTCCTGGTCACAGCTGATCATTTTTTTTTCTGAAGAACAACAATTTCCTTAGAACAAAGCACAACCTACAGGAAATTAGAAAGGCACAACACCAAGGTTGTGAATCTCAAAGCAGCAACCTGACAGCGCCTCCGTGCACGTAGCAGAGGGAACCACCACGGGCACTGAGGACGAGCAGGGATTGCTGATTGCTGCAGAGATGGCACCGCCAGGCATGAACCCTCGCGGGGGCACGGCATGGGGAGCCCGGCTCCTGCCCTGCAGCACTGCAGGCAGAGGGGATGGCACTGCCTCTTCCCGGCGTGCAAGAGAGGTGACCTTGAGGGGCCGCTCGATGCAACCAGCCCCAAAGCTCCCATTCGGGTGTCCCGGGGATGAGTGTGACAGCGGCCCTTCCAGGTAGCCAAGGGAAGTAAGAGTTTAACGTGTCGAGAGAGGCTGTACTGAGCCGGCGGGAGATGCTGTGGTCGAGAGACAGAGACCAGCACTTTCATGTGGGACGTGCGAGGCCAGGGGAGGGCTGAGGGTCTGCTCCTCGGACAGCACGCAGCGTGCAGCCATAATCAGCAGGGCTCTGCCAGCAGGAAGTGGCTTTTTGCTCGCAGGAAGCTGAATTCGGCTGCTATCAGCCCCTTGCGTAAAGGCCAGGGTGAGCGTTTTATCTGCCGTTGAGCGCAGCAGATGGGGAAGCAGCCGGCACTCCCTCCTGTCCCGCTCCTTTTCCAGCACCCCTGCCCCATGGCCCTTGCGTGACCCCCTCTGAAAACAGCCGCTTTCCTGCGGAGCGGTGCAGGGGCACGGCTTGCTGCACCCAGGAAAGCTGCCAGCACCGCTGGAGGACACGGACATTGCCCCACAGCCTCGGGACCCTCAGGCTCCTGAGCTCCTCCTGGGCCTGTGCCGCATCCTCCAGCAGTGACCCCACCAGGCGTGCAGGCTGCGGGGAGCTGGACCCCTGGGTGTTCGGACTGAATCCTCCCAGCTTCTCTCAAACCAGAGGCTGGAGCCAGGAGAGGGGACGAGGGCACAGAGGCTGTGGGGCTGAGCAGCCATTGCACGAGGCTGCTCCTCACACATTTGGGTCTGGCATTACACAGGGAGGCAGCAGCCGGTGCGGAGGTCAGCGCGGGTGTCCCAGCACCCAGGAGGGTGCAGCGTGCCCCTCGCCGCTGTGCTCAGCCGCAGACCCCCGGCTTTGACCACTTCCACACCCCGGGCAGCCAAGAAATGGCCGCAGGGGGCTGCAGAAGCCCGGCGGGCAGCCGGGAGCAGGGACCGGGGCAGCCGGGGGCTCTCGGGGTGGCCGCTGCCCACCGGGACCTGGGGCCGGCTTGCAGCCTAGGGAAATCACCCCGGGGCCGTGCCCCACGGCCGGGTAGGACCGGGGGGGATCCCCACCGGTGGCCGCTCCCCCGCCAGCCGGTGCCTCCCCACCGTGAGGAGCCGGCCCCGGCCCGGCCCGGCCCGGGGGAGCGGATTACCGCCGGCAGCGCGGCCCCGCCGGTTGCCATGGCGACGCCGCTACCTGCCGCCGGGGCCTCAGCCCGGGCCGGGCGGCGGCGAACGGGGAGGGTGGTGGTGGGGGGCGGCCTTTTATTTCCCCCCCCCATCCCTTCCCTTCGCCGCCGCCACCTCGGCAGATGTCACCGGGTGGCCCCCGCCGAGCTGCACGGCCCGGGGCAGGGAAATGGAGCCCGGGGGGGGGGGGGGGGACACACAGAGAAAGGGCACGGCCGCGCCCGAGCCGCTGGGCCCCGGGGGAACGGGGACGAGCAGGGGCTGCCGAGGAGGGGAGGGCAGGGAGGCTGCAGGAGAACAAAGATGCGGGGAGGGGGCCGTGAGGGCAGCCCCAGGGCCGCCGCCAGCTCCCCAAGCACGAGGCTCGCCCCTGGGTGCTGAGGGGTGAGGGGGGCTGCGGGGCTGTGGGTGTGAGGTGACCCTAACCACAACGTGGCCCCCGGCACCGAAAGGAGCCCCGGTGCCTTTAGGGTTGGTGCTCAGGGGGCTGGGGGTCGGCCAGGGGCAGTGAGGAGAGGTGGGGGGCACGGGGAGAAGGGTGCGGGAGGCTGGTGTGGGAATTGGGGATGAAGGGGGCTGTGAAGTGGGAGCGGGGGGCATGGGGGGAAAGGGGGGTGAGGAGAGGAGGGAGACAAAGGGCTGTGGGGAGGAAGGAGGCTGGTGGGAAGCGAGGGGAGAAATGGACAGGAGGGGTTGGAGAGCACCGAAGGTGGCTGGGATGGTGGGAGAAAGGGGAGCAAAAGCTGTAGGAATAGCACAGGGGACAGACCAGGGACAGGAGGGGAGGAGAAAGGGAAGGAGGAGAGGCCAAGTAACGCTGGACAAATGTGGGAGGAGGTGGGATGCCTGGGCATGGCAAGGGGGCTCCCTCTGCCAAGCACCTGAGGTGCCGCCGGCTTCCCAAGCACCTGTCTCAAGGCCGACTCCTGAAATCTTGCACGTGTTTTGGGGGCTGGCAGCTCCCAGTAAAGCCCCAACACCAGTAGGGGGCAAAAGCATCCTTTATGCTCATCCTTCTTCCCAACTGAATTTTTATTGCTTTCTAAACTTAATGGCTTTTAAGCCGTTCTGAGATATTACGGGCTCTGACTCATGCCTTGAATACTCGTGAGCAATCCTGGGTGTGGAAGGAAGAAGGAGAGGGGCGTAGGCCCTTTGAGAGGTAACCTATAGCACATATGTCCTCTTAAATCCTAGGTCAACATTTGGTTATATTGCCACTGATAAACCTTCATAATCCCAGAATCACCAACTTGTTACAGCTTCTGATATCCCGTGGCTTTGATACTGCTTGCATCTCACCTGCTTCCCAAAGCTAAATAGTCATCATGGGGGGAGAGGTCTCAGCACGGACAAGGGGCTGGAGAGCCTGAGGACTCGGGAGGGCTGCAGCAGGGGACGGGCTGGCGAGGAGGCAGCTCTGGCACCCAGCATCCAGACGGGCTGGCGAGGAAGCCAGCACTGATGAGCAGAGAGGCTGTAGTGATGCCAGACCCCAAGGCTCTCCTAGCTGCAGTCATTGTAAAACCAAGGAGGAAACGGGCAACCACCGGCCTTGCAGGGATGAGGGTATTTGCCAGTTGGGATAGCCCTGGAAATAGTGATTTGCGTGGGGAGTTGTTTGCAACCTTAATTTTGAGGGCTCTGCTTGTTGTGACTGACTGTGCTTTTCTCCTGATGCAGTTTCCTTTGTCCTGTTTCTCTAATTATCCTCATTTCAACCCTGCTCTGAGGATTATTGGTCAGTAGGAAGCCTCCTAATGCCCATTCCTCCTTGGCAAGGGAATACCCATGCCCTGGATTAAAGTGAAACTCCCCGAACAGTGACAGAAGAAATTAGATCTATATTCCTCAGAAACCCTCCCTCAGGCGAAGTTTCCCGACCCCCACCACATCAGCCCTGCCACCGTGCCCCTTGTGTTCGTTCTCAATATTCTCTTTGTTACAGCCACCTTTATACACAGCTCAGAGCTCCCGAGGGAAGGGAGAGGTGGCTTGTGCAGGAAAAGCCCCGTGCCCGTTTGCAGAGCGAGCACACCCACCCGTCCCACGTGTCGATGGTCTCTGCTCTGAAATCGGGGTGAGCAGCTTCACCAGGCAGCGCTTCACGGTAAAAGACTGCGTACCCAGCACGTTGGGTAGTCTTTAGCAGAAGTCCATCCCTCTAAATGATTGATTTTTGAGATTCCCTTGACTGGAGGCTTAAGAACAGCATTTATTCAATCTGTAGTCCGTGTGAGTATATACAGCCCAAGCACCACTAACAACAAAAAAAGACAGCTTGGAAGATGGGATATTTCCTTTGCACGCAGCCCTCGGCTCGCATTCACAGATTTGAATGCACATGAAGATAGTTTGCAGGTCATTTAGATGTGCAGGTTGCTGCTCACCAGCCTGCTGCGTACAAACTGGGCTGCATCTGTGCATTTATTTTCGGAACGCGGGCCTCAAAGGGAAGTGTTATATGTGTGTGTGTGTGTGTGTGTGTAGCATATATTTATATATCCATACGCAGCAATGGCATTTTTTCAAGCAGAGGCAGAGTGACCTCCAGAAGCCTGGCCCTTTCTGGTACCCCCTGCCGTCAGGGCAGGCACCGACCGCCTCCATCGCTGCTCCCCGTGCCGAGGCTTTGTGCCCGAGCGCCGTCAGCAGCTGCCGGCTACCAAAAGCTGCCTCCCCTCCCCGGCGCTCCCTGCCAGCGTGAGCTGACACCGTTCTTGCCAGTCGGCTCGGAGGAACACTGCTCACCACACTTCCCACTCCCACCAGTCTGTCACCACTGCCGTGTGGCAGAATTACAGCCTCCTGCTCCTCAGCACATCCGAACACAAAGAGCTGTGCTGCTGCTGCCAGCGCTCAGCTGCTCTGCGTATGGGAGGGAGGGAGGGTGCCGCGGAAAGGTCAGTGCAGGGAAGGAGGGCGATTCTGACTCGTTCCTTTAGGGGCCGTATCCTGGCATCGCAGTGAAATCTTGTCCTGCTTATCGACCGTGTTCATGGGGACAGCATTCAGCTGGGGTGCCCCACACATGGGCACGCACATCTCGGGGGTTCCCAGGGTGGTTTAGTACCGCTGCAGGTCCACAGAGCTTCCTCTGCCTATTCCCAGCCTAGCAAAATCATTCCACATTATGAAAATTGAATTTCTCGATTGGTTGCGACTCCGCTCTGGACTCTTCCCTCGTTTTTGTTCCTGGCCCAATTTCACTGGCAGCTTTAGCAGCAGAACAGCAGCAGCCGCCACTGCCCTGGCTACAGCATCCTCCTCCCCGGAGCACTGTTTAATTTATCCCCCACCTCCCCTGTGCCCCAGGCGGCTCGGGGCTGGCGCTCTGCGACTCTGCCCCCTCCAACCACATTAGCCCCGGGCCCATCTCGTCACCCCTGTCACCCACCGCTGACACTAACTCGACTTGCCTGCACTGTTGTAGGGGGCAGATGGACTGTCGGAGCCCGAGGGCATCTCTCTGAAACGCGTGGCTGTGGTGGAAGATTTCTTTGACATCATATACTCCATGCATGTGGAGAGCTCGTCGGAGCCAGGCAAAGCACCCAAACATGCCGGGCAGAAGAAAACCTACCGAGCGGTGAGACCCCTCTTGGTGCGCCCGGCGGCGAGGGGATGGGTGCGCAGGGCAGCGGGATGCGCTGCCAGCGGGACGGCCGGAGGGGGAGGCTGCAGGCTGGAGGCGATGGAGGCCGCTTGCCTGTGCGAGGAGGCGTGAGAAAAGAGTTGGTTAAAGGCACAGCAGCTGCGCTCAGGAGACGGGAAGCGGGGCTGCAGCAGCAGCACAACAGTACGGCTGCTTGGAGAGGAAAGACCGAATGAATCATACAAAGGCAACTGTACATGTCTGGGAAAAAAAAAGAAAAAAAAAAAAAAGGAAAAAAAAAAAGGAAAAGAGAAATGCTCAGCATCGCTGATGTGTGAGGGGATGTTTACCCTGTCCCCTGCGCTCTGCTCTGTGCCATCTGCCTCCCCTGTGCCAGCCTCTCCCCAGGGAAATGTCAGGGCTGGGCCTCAAAGGGCAGCAGCAGCCAGGAGAGCGGACTGGGGCACAGCCAGAGCCCGGCCCCGCTCTGCACCACGCCGGGGGCTTTGGCCTCAGCAGCCCAGGGCTCGGCTCCCTCCTCTGGAAAATGGAGGCTGTTCCCGAGCTGGGTCTCCTCAGGTGCTCCCCGGCTGCTGAGAAGCAGATCTATCCATCCTGATGCCACTCTAGTTAGGTCAGGAATAATTTAGCTTGAAGTGTGCTTCTCCAGGGAGCTCCCTCTTTCTCCTGACTCTGCACAGCCCTTCGATGCAAATATTTGGGCTCTCCCGTTAAAAGAAGAGCTGAATTTACTGTCCAAATCCGAGCTGTTCTCCTGAATCCCACAGCCCCAAAGACTGAGTCGCCTGGAGACAGAAGTGGCTGGCAGCAGCTGGCGTTTCTGGTGCCCGCAGCAGCTCGGAGAGCTCTGCACAGGCCACCCCACTCTCTGCAATGATGCCTGGGGTTGTGTGGGGCTTGGTGTAGGACTGGAGCCCTCACGGGGCTGGGGGCTGTCTGTGTGCATCCCACACCATGGGATGGTGCAGCCCTGCCCTGTGTCCCCGCTGCTGGCACTGCAACGTGCGTGCCCTCCTGCCCTATGGACCATGACAGCCGTTCCCTAATTCCTTCAGTTCATCATCCAGAAGGATGAGGCTGTGCCTGGGGAGCCCAGGGCAGCAGCGGGGTCCCACTCTTTGCCCTCAGGCTCCCTCCCAGGCCGAGCTCCCCCTGCAGCACCGTGCATCCCCCTGGGCCCGGGGCTGCAGCTCTGGCCGGTCGGCTCCGGGAGCTCGGCTGCCCCCAGCTGCCTCCCCCTCTCCCCAGCATTTCTGATTAGAGAGGCACTGGAGAGTTTGCCCTTGTCCCTGACCTCCAGAGGGAGGCAATCAGAAAGGGAGTTTGGATGGGAGATAACTCATCAGGGAAGCTGTCTGCTCTGCAGAGCATCAAATCAGCTGAGAAATAACAACTGTACCACTAAAATTAGCTGAACATTTGCAGCAGGAGCTGAGGGCCTGCTAGAGCAAAAGCGACAGGGACACCGGGCTCAGTCCCACAGGCGAGGCGGAGGGACAGCTCTCTGCATACGCCACGGTTCCACATTTGCCAGCAGCAATTTTCAGGCCCTTGAACGTCAGCGTTTCTGTGGGAGCTCCTGGTGCTGGAGCAGGGATAAATTATCGCGCAGAGGCAGGGGCTGAGCCGGGCATCTAGGCAGCCACAGCAGAGCTAGGTGGGGCTGTGCCTAAATAGAAGGAGAATCCCATGAGGACCAGGCACTGCATCCTCCATTTGAATCGCCGGGACGAGGAGGTCCCTGACTGAACTTTCTACCCATCTGGCATTAGCATGCATGTAAAACACTGGGCTCTGCTGCCGCTCAGTGGAGATGGATGTCTCTCCCTCCCACCGCAGCGCCAGGTCCCAGTGCTGCTTTGCCATCACCACAACCCCCCCCTGCCCCAGCAGGCTTCCTCCATACCGTATTTGCCATCTATTTAGGAAGACTTAAACGTCACCCCTTCCCGTGGGATAGAAAAAAAAAAAATGCTTGGAATTCCTGCACCTTTGATTTTGTTAACGAAATGAGGTGGGAGGCTGAAGCTCCTGGCCAGAGGAGGGTGCGGGGGTCCGGGCTGCTCTGCCCCGCTGCCGTGGTTCCCCGGGTGTCTGGTTGCAGCCCCGCTTCCCGTGTGAGCCCCGCTTCTGCTGGGCTCGCCGCCCCGAGGAGGGGCCCGAACAATTGAATTTCTGTCTGCTTTATGACCCCACTTGTAAGTGCTGTGACCCCTGCTGGGGTCATGGCCCTGGTTTGGGAACCGCTGCACTGGGACGAGTCGCTTAGACCAAACAGGATGGGTGATTAGCTGGAGGAACCAACCCCAACGTGAGAGGTGGACTCTCCACCCTCTTAATGTCTCCCAATTAAGACCAGATGTCTTCCTGGAAGATGTTTTAGGCTGCTGGGCTGCAGGAGAACCTGGGTGAAGCTCCCTGCCTGGTGCTATAGAGCAGGTCGGACTCCGTGGTCTCTTAACGGCCTTGAAGAAATCTTTACATTAAAATTGAAATTGCCTCCTCTTTTCTCCAAATAACCCAAACATGGTCTTTAGAAACACTGTAAGATTGCTGCTGGCAGGGACTAATTGGAACAGCAGGGGCCCACAACAGCCAGGTACCTTCCGTGGGTGCTGAGTTCTGGATATAGGGTTTTAACTTCAGGTACCCAAGTTTAAAAAATTTACCCTTAGCTCTTTCTCATCTGTAAAATACACATTTCCCACAAAGGTTCAGGGGATTTAATTCATTGCTATTTGTAAAAATGTTTTCAATTCCCTAGATAAAATATGTCACAAAAGTGCAAAGTATTATTAACAGTAATTGATTGTCATTGTGGGAAAAAGTGACCTGCCCTTACAAAAGATTAATGGATTCTTCAGGTTACTGGTGCGATGGTAATTAACAATGCAAACAGAGCAGAAGAGGCCTTACTTTCTCATTTGATTCATTCGTAGCTTCCTTCTTCTCAGATTCCAAGGAGGAGCAGAGAGGAGTTTTGGGGCAGGGGGGCTGAACCTGGCCCTTTTTGCTCGGCCGCCCTCCAAAGCGTGTTTGCAGGGCAGATGCTGCACGGGGCAGGGCAGGGCTGGGAGCAGCACCCCATTGCTGCCCCTACCCCAGCTCTCTGAGCTGTGCAGGGTGAGGGGGGACAGTGCCGGCTGCACCCCGGCCCTCGGGCTCTCAGGCAGGCCATGCAGCCCTCTCTTTGTTTCTCCAGATTGCAGAGACCTATGCCTTTCTCCCGAGAGAAGCTGTGACCAGGTTCCTGATGAGCTGCACCGAGTGCCAGAAGAGGATGCATTTCAACTCCAACGGACTGGAGCCCAAAGGTAAAGGCAACGGGATTGCACTAACAGAGCGGGCAGCATCCCCTACCAGACATCACTGGAGAGCTGTCAGTGGCTGCCCCACTCATGGGATGTGTCTGTATGAAACGTTTTTCCCAAACCATGCTATTTTCAGTGCACTTTTGCAGCAAGTGCTAAAGAATTGTTTAAAACTCGTTTTGTCTATCTCTGCTTATGCACTGTTTTCAGCAGAGGGAGTGGGAAGGGGCTGCTCAGCCCCGCTTTCCTTCCAAGCAGGCGATTCCTCTTCTGGGTCCACCTTCCCCAGGGCAACTGTACAAAGCTTGGGTCGAAACCTCTGCAGAGAGGTCTGCAATCAGCTCGTGACTGTATGTGGGTGGAAGCGTAGATCTCTGAGAAAACTTGAGCTAAAGTTTTTCCTTCAAACTATTAATTTGGTAATGAAAGACACTGAATATGTCTGAATAACTGAAGTTTCTGATAAAGAGGGAATTTGCAGTAATTAATAGATATGCACGTCATGATCCCATTTTGGATAACAGAAAGCGTTTTGGTAATCAAAGTTATATTATGCCTGTGTATACAACCAATTAGCATGGCAACTGTGGTAGTTAGCTCATTACGATTCTTTTGTAAACTGAGCCAATCTGCAGCTCTGAGGCCTAAAAGCTATAAGCAGTACGTAAGATGGGATCAAGTTTTCTTCTAGAGTAAACGGTTAAAGCTGATGTTTTTATGTTTTTGTTTTTGTTTTTTTTTTTTTGAATTGTGAACTTGTTTTCCTCATCAAGTGCAAAACATCAAACTGACTCTGAGAGGTTTCACCCAACAAAATTATAAAAAAATATAAGCAAACTGCAGAGAATTAGAATATTCCAAAACTCTTAAGGCAAATAGAATCATCTGGCAGCTCCTATCAAGCAGATGAGCAGAGTTAAATGAACACAGGATCCAACAATAGGAACTTTCTAGTATTAAATACCAATTTCCAACTGTTTACTACTAGGAACAGACCTACAGACAGCCCGGAGGTTCCGTTTAAGTGGATTATGTGTGCCACTTATCCATAGCTAGTTACTGAAATGCTTTGTGCTTGCTTTATATTTTTTAGAAACTCTCACAAATAATCCTACGTGACATTTATTAGCCCCAGCTCCATCCCTGCAGCCCTTGCCCATCCTGCCTGCCAAGGGCCCGATCCCTCCTTCAGATCAGGTCAAGAGAAATTGTGGCCTTTGGCCTCTGTGGGTGCAAGCCCGACCTTTACACCGGCCGCACTGCATCTGCCACACGTTGTGCCCCTTGTGCTGCCCCTCATGCTGCAGCTGCACCAGGAATTTGGGGCCAGGTCCCCTTTCCAGGGGCTGCTGGTGGCAGGGTCCTGCCCCATGTGCCCTGCGTGCCTCCCCTCGAGCCGTGGCACCATCCAGGCTCAGTGGCAGCACATGAAGGCGAGATGCTGGGTGTCCTCCCCAGGGTGGTCCTGGCTGCAGAAACCCTGAATGGAGCTGAGATCTGCTGCCCTGAGCAAAGCAGAGCAAAATGACTGCCATGAGGTTTTCCCCCTTACTAATTCTCTCGAAAATAAGCCCAAGAGGAAGAGAACACCCATCAGAAGTCCTGCTCCTTATCCAGCAGGAATGGAAGGACAGAAATACCTTTCTGCTCTGAGTAGTACCTAAATAGTGACTAAGTACCTGTGAAAACACATAGAGTAGATTAGATAAGGTAACTTTTACTGGGGAAGAGTGTCTGATTTCACTAATGCATATTCAACAATTCATCTGGAGCAAATCACCAAAAAAAATGCTGGGGTTGTAGAAAAATTATTTAGGTGTATTCACATGCATAAACACACACAGACACACATATGTAAACTCTAACTCAGTAAGATAGAAGCATTGGAGTCATTCCTATCTATTCCTACTTCTCTTGTCCATTAAACAAGCCTCAGCACACTTCATTTGTAATCAGAAAAATCCCTAATTAAACATATCTAACATTGAACCCTGCAGGGCACCCACGTAATTCATGGAAGCAAAATTATCTTGCTCATGGGAAGCTTTGAACAACACCATACTTTTACCCTGTTATTAAATTAGGGCTAATTCCAGTGGAATTATACGAGTCCAGAATTAGGATTGAAACCATTTTACTTTAAACCGTTCTGCCTGTTTCATCTGTATTTCCAACACATGGGGCACGTGGTAGTTAACTTTTACAAAAGGAGCTAAGTGATTCCAGCGTACCCCTTTTGTGACATAAGATTTGAGGATTGTTCCTGTGGAGTCCTCCAGGCCCTTTAAAACAAAGGTTTTCTTTATTTCCAGTTAGCTTTAAAACAAATAAACAAATACAAGTTTTTTAGGCTCCAGCTCTTCCTGTCGCAGTCGCCCAAATTACAGGACATTTGTTGCTGCTGAAGGGATGATTCCAGGGGTACACCGGGATGGTTTGAGGCAGATCTAAGTGCCAAGGTTCATCTCCCTTCTCCTGCTCTCACCTGGGGGTGCTGAGCTGCCTCTGATGGGCCTCGCTCAGCACAGCAGCTCTGAGCTCTGATGGGCAAGATGCAGGAGAGCAGCGTGCTGGCCTCGCCTCTTTCAGGCCTGGGCTTCAAGGAGAGAGCAGCCCCATCTGTGTTATTCTTAGCAAAGCTTTCCTAAACTCATCCCGGTGACCCCAGCCCAGCTGTGTAGGAGGCAGGTTTTGTTCCTGGGAGCTTTTTTTGCTTTTACTGCAGAACCAGCCTGCGGGAAGCACCCCTTGTGCTGGGATTTCGCGTCTTTTTATCACAAGATAACGTCCTTGCACAGTAGAAAAATGGCTTATTTTGCATGCTTGATGTATACATAGAACTGCTCCTAATTAATCCGTAGGTCGAAGCATGACAGGGAGCAGTGATATACAGCCATGAGAAAAGAGGAGAGGAATTAGTTTACAAGATCCCCAAGTTTACAACATTCCTAAAAGCTTTGCACCTTCATATGCGAGCGAGTGATGGCCTGAGTAACTGCGGCCATCTGTCCTGCGTGCCGAGGCAAGAACGCTTCAGATGCCCAGGACTGAATTAGCAGGACCTGGAAAGAAAACACCACATTTCCACGGCGCATTTCCTAGGCTCTGGATGTGGAAGATTTGCAAAAACTTTGCAATGTTTAACTCAGTTACAGACAGTATGTTTTTGGGTCAGGTAATTTCTTAGTCAGTCACGATAGATGTGAAATTTCCAGAGGTGTGAAGCGTCTTCAGGTCCACTGAGTTCCACGGGGATTTTGTGATATTCAGCATTTCTGAGAGTCAGGCCCATTACGTTTGGGTTGATGGATTTTCTAAGCTGCTGTAAAACATTTTGTGAAGGCTGTTTGTTAAAGGGGCTGTGTCAAAGGTGCCTGTGAAACTGGTGACCCCAGAAAATGCAAGCCAGGCAGTGGGATTCAGAGACGGGAATGGAAACCTCCCACCATCAGTTCACCTTCAGCTCCTGGAAATCCTTCTTCGTTGTTGCTTAAGCTCGCTTTCCCGTGGATGGCTGCACATCCCTTCTGAGTGCCCGGGAAGGTTGGGTCAGTTCTTCACACTTGCATATCCCTGTGCTGAAGGCAAAGAAATCTTTATTTTTTGCCAGCAGTCTTTCCTGTGGGAAATGGCAACTTTCCTCTTGAACAAACACACTGCATGAGCATGTAAATGTAGTGGTAGAATAAATAATTGTAGCAGTCTCCAAGTCCTGTGCAGGGAGCTCCACAGTGATGACGACAGAGCTGACAAATCTTTGTGAATTCAGAAAAATCACTGAGGATTTGCTTTACTGGGACTTGCCTAGTCTGGCTGGAAAAAGTGATCTGCAGGAGCAGTCTGAATCAAGAGTGATCTCCAGAGCTCAGTATGATGCAGCCAGAGGAATCAACAGGAACAATTTAAGTTGAAGATTTTTTAAAATTAAGTTTGTGTTTTAATGAGGGTGTTAAAAATAATCTTCATCACCAGATAGCGATACTTAATAAGTTGCCTTAATGTTAACTCCTACCTGAGGGAATCCCGGCAAAATTGGCAAGACTTTGCAATGCTAAAGCAAGCTGCAAATATATTTGTGTTCATCAACCTCTGCATAAATCCCATTTGCATGGAAGTGCTTCTGAGACTTCAGCAAGACTCAGTTTCTTCCTATTACATTTTAGCTTGGTAGGCTGCAAAATTATATATTGTGTGTAGTCTTTTTCCACAGGTGACAGCAATGCTTTTTTTTTTTTTTCTTTTTCCAAAACAACATCTGTTCTGTAATTATCCTCTTGGTGGGGTCGTATTCTTATAGGAACCTTAGCTCAGCGGGCACCAGCTCTAGTTAGGGATCCTAAGTGCTTCAAATACATATGTTTAATGATTATGAGAACGCATCGCAGGTTTGCGCTCCCACATCTAAACTGAGTTTTCCCTCTGTTCTTCAGAGAGCGAACCACCTTCCTCTTTGGTTTCTGGGATCATTGACTACAACATGCCGCTCACCTCTACTTATCTGAAGCAAATGAAGCTGCGGGTGATGAATTCGCAGGAACAGGTGAGTTCCTGCCTCAGAGCAGCGCGCGGCGCACAGCGGGTTTCTGCCCATGTGGAGGGGCAGAGGGGGCGGCTGGTGCTTTTCGGGGGATTTTTGGAGGATGCTTTTGGATATGTCCGGTTTGTCCAGGCGGGGATGGCTTTGGGGAAGTACAGCAAGTGTTGCTGCATGGCAGTGGGGAGGGCAGCCTGCCTTGAAGCTTTTGGCTGTGAAAAAGCAAACAGCTGCATCAGTCCTGTCAGCGGGGAGGAGCTGAGGTGTACTTGGTGCACTTATTGTTTGTAGCAATCTGCTTGATCTTTGGACTTACGGTTCTTCCAAAAAGTTGTCTTAAAAATAAATATAGTGCATAGGAATTTGTTTCTCTACCCCTTCCTATTTGCCTGGGAGCTTTAGCAGATGGGCTCCGAAACCCTGCCAATGCTTCAGTCGCTCTGGTCAGCAGCTTGGTGAGGCTCAGCTCCGCTCTTGTGTCGCAGTGGGAGAGGGCTCAGTTGGTTGATGAGAGTATTAGGCCACTGGATTTTGATTTGGGACTGGATGGGGCAGGCTGCCACAGGATTATATGCCCAGGCTACGCAATTTTCTGAAGTTCTGCAGCTGCAGAATTAGCTACGGGAACCTCTGTGCACCATGGAAACAGTCTATAAAAAGAAAAGCATGTTTTACTCGCTCCCCACAAACCAGCACTGGAAGCCAGTGCTGGATCTTCTTTCCAGCACACTGAAACCTAAATCTGATCTCCTGCATTATTGCCAGTTTGCAGTAATGAAAGAGTTTGCATTGTGCCGGGGAGGGAAACATTGCTGATAGCTCGAACCGTGAAGTTGTGCCCCGTGGATATTTGTTTATCTAATAGCAACCTAAGGGGATGCTGGTAAGAGAATCCAGTGCCAGAGTATGAAATGCCAGACGTGGGTTTGCTGTCGGGAGCTGAAGGGACAGACACAGAGCTCCTCCGTCGTTTCAGCGGTGAAACCTTGCCTGAGAACAAATCGATGTCTGACAGGAAGCACTGCTGTGTTTCAGAATTTTTCCTTTGCCTGTGCTGGATGCCCAAGTGGGTTGAGGGCTTTGTTTGCAGCAGGCTGAGCTGCACGTCGGAGCTGCGCAGGGCCGGGCCAGAGGCAGAACTCTGGACAGCTCCAGCCTGGACTGCGGGATGAGGCTGCGGGGTTTGGGATGCAGGACGAGGGACAGGGCTGCGGGGTTTGAGATGCAGGATAGGGGACAGGCTGCGGTAGGTGCCGCTGCAGGGACCCGTTTGGCCATCCAGGATCGAGGGCTGCCATTTCCTTTGGCTCATGCAGAGCTGTTGCTGGGTTTTGGTGCAAATCCCAGCAGAGCGGTGTGACTGCAGCCCCCGCCGATGCACGTGCCATTAACTGCCAACCTTTTCTCCACCAAGGTTAAGGACTTAGTGGGCTGTGGAGGCTAACCGTGTTTTTCAGCATTTGAGGTGGTTCCTTCAAGTTAAGCTTGATGTATACGTAAAGGACAGTCTGACAGGTTTGTTTATTTACCACTCACACGTTTTCTACTGATAGGGCAATTCCTCTTGGCTCCAAAGCGCTGTTCAAGAGAAGCGTGTTGTGAAGCTTAACTAAACTCCTGTGCCAGTTTCTGCAGGCAGAAAGCAGGACTTGCAGTTTGATCTTATTTCTCTAACAGGAAATCTCCTGGAAGCTAGCAGACAGAATCTTGAGTTTTGAAGCTGCATGTTTAGGGATGCGTGTTTCGAGAACTTTGGTTTGTTTTGGTAACTCAGAGTTTTGAGAAGTGTGTGCCCTGAATTTTGCTGTAGGAGTTTGCACTGGCTCTATCACTATACAGACAGATACGATGTACTGCTAACAAGAATGCTCCCTGAGCTGGGGGACTGCTGGGGGACAGGCTGCTGCCCCCCTCTTCCCAGCAAGGCAGCTTTAGGGTTAGGGAGCTGCAGCTACAGTGGTTTCAGGTGTTTGCAAACTGCAAAAGTCCTTTAAAGGCAGGAGTTATTCTGACGTGGCTACTAATGTAAAAACAAGTTGAAAATGCTCCCTGCTTTTTAAGTTTGTTTGCACTACACAAATATACATGGTATGGTTTTTATATCTCAGAATTTACAAAAAGATATTGGTTCCTCTATCTCAGCTTTGCTGCCTTGCCACCTTGCCGCCTTGCACTACGCTAACATTTGATGGTATTAATAGAAATAAATTAAGCAACCGACTTGTGTTCTACTTGGCTTTTGCCAAAAGCAATTATTTGTATGCAGCAGCACCAGGAGGAACTTGCTTCACTAGGGGTAACAATGAATGAATTTATGCCAAAGTGGCCTTTTAACTTCATTATTCAGGAAAAAAAATGTGCATGTAACTGTAATTTATTACTGCCGTTAAGCACATCAGTATTAGGGCAACAGTGTCTCCACGAGGAAGCACAGCCAGAAGAACCTTAGAGAAAGCATTTTATCTATGCTTAGGGACAAAAAAAAAAAAAAAAAAAAAAAAAAAAAGAACAGTAAAGTAAGGAGTTCTTTCCATGGCTGTTCATACAATGAGGAGTTCCTGCAGAATTTACAGAACAAGAAGGCAAATTACTATCCTGCATGGAAGTATGCAGAGAACAAAAGTCAAATAATTTTCTCACATCAGTGAAGATCAATATATTTTGAGTCAGTACATTTATTCTGGCATGCCTGACCCATGCAGCTTATATTGGGTTCAGTAGAACATGCAGGAGCTCCTGGGCTGTGCACCCTCCTTCACTCCAATTTTATAGCAATTCTCCTGTGTGAGAAAAATCGGGCCCTTACCCTTGCCACATAGTGCAGAATTTGCCATATTTCAGGGTATCTGCTGAGGTATTAAAGCCTCCTCTGAACTTCTGACCTTTTCAGTCTAGCAGCAAAAAGGAATGAAAAGAGGATATTTGATATTTATCTATAATGATCCTTCCACCTCATTTTCAAACGATAAATATTAGCATTTTTAAATGATTGCTTATTTGAGTTTATTGCAGTCATTTTCCAGACAATCTTTTCTATCTCATTCAAACTCATCCTTGGATTTATTTTCCATGCCACACCGTTCAGCATGATTTCCACTGAGGCCTCGTGCACAGCGGCTGGTGGAATATGACCACTGTAGGAGAACAAACCCCAGCACTGAAATGCCAAGCTCCCTCTGCTTGGAGATGCTGGTGCTACCTTGGCAGATTCGGTCTGGGCTGAGTAACCGGGTTTAAATGATACAGAAACATTTTCAAAGGTTGCTTCAATGACTGCTGACAGAAGGTCACACAATCAGTGAATGGCAGGAGCTGCTCGTGGATGTGAAATAACACAAGCTTTTTTCTTGTTGCTATGGCTTTGCTACACGGACTTGTAAGTGCTTGAGAGGGAGAGGGCCTTGTCCTGCACCCTCACACACTCCACCCGCCCATTAACAGCACGGTGAGGCTGGGGTGACAGTGCAAGGATGTGAAGTGCTTTGCAAAATAAGAACTCGGTTTCAATAAATATTTTATTGAAATATTTTTTTATTGAAATATTTTAACCAAAGCAAAAGGGTGAGCCTGGAAGGGGGGGGGGGCAGAGGGCTCAGGTCCCCCCAGTGCACAGCGAGCTGACATCTCATGGTGGTTAGGGTCCAGCCTTGCTGCAGGACCTGGGAGATCACACAGCCTCGTGGCCAGGGGGGCTGTCAGCAGCGTGAGGCCCTTTGCCTTCCACTCTGCTTCCTCCCTGGTCCACCGCTGTTGTGCTTGCTCACTTGGGTGTCTCAGAAGGCTCCGGTATTACCAGAACAGCAGAGATGCATCTTGCCCTGGCACCGTGCTTGCTTCCTTGCTGCTTCAGGTCCATCTCCGTGCTAATGCTGGGGATGCAGAACTGGCTCACTGGAGGCTGCTGGGGCAGGGAGGAGCGCACGGCTGGAGCGGAGGGCTCGTGGCTGTGTGACGGTGCTGGCCAGCCACGGCTCAGGGCCGTCCTATGACCGGTGCAGGGTTGGTCTAGCAAATGTCCTGGGGCAGATTTCTGAAATCTGACAGCATTGTGGTGATTAACGCAGGTCTGAGTCTCTCAGTTCATTAGTGAGAATCGTAGACATCTCTTTTCGCGTGGTCCAGAAGACCAGAGCCAGGTCTGGCAGATCTGTGCGAGGTCCAGGTACCAGGATTTAGCTGTTTGGGTGCGCTGTGAACAGTTGTGAAGAAATGCTGTGCGTTCATTGATGTGCGGAGAAAGCAGAAGCGTGCAGTAAGTATTCCTGTTCGGTGCTTGGAAGGAAGCGGGATGATGTGTTTGCATCACATGAGAATGATAAGGTACTTCCTAGTCCATTAGTAATTAGAGAGGGTGTTAAACATCTCCAGGAATAAATATCTCTAAATCAACATGACAAGATAACTTGCATTCAAGAGTCTTTTCCTCAGCTTGCGAAGATCGGTGTTTCCTGACATTCATTTTTAAGACACTTTGGAGCTCTAGCAAAATCCCCTCGGATTTTCCCCTGGAGAAAGGGGCATATTAGCCCTACGTGGAGCGTGGCACTGGGACCAGTGGTGATGCTGGGAAGGACAGGAGAGCTGCGGCACCGGGTGCATGGCCTGGCAGGGAGAGCTTTCCGTGACCCTTGGGTGAACAGACAGGGACAGGGACAGGGACAGCAAGAGGAGGCTGCGTCACCCCAGTTCGGCTTGCTAAGACCAAGACTGCGATGCCACATCCAGGTCTAGGGGCTGTTTTTGAGAGGCCACTGAGAAGCTGCTGAGGGAGCAAAGTGACACCAGGGCTGCCCTGCGGCTCGGCTGGCAGCGAGGGGCTGCAGGAGCTGCGTCTGCCTGACCAGGCAAGGAGCTGTAGGGGTAATTTGATTGCAGGCTCTGAGTACCTTGAAGTCAAACAAACTTAATAAGGAAATAGCGTAGACATAACAAGGAAAAAGGCTTAAGGGCTGAACTTAGGAAAACTCAAAAATAAAGGGCACATTCTTAGCGCAGAGAGAATGAACATTCACTGAAACAAGCTCGCAGGGAAGAGATGGGTTCTCCAAATGTGTATCTCCCAATCCAAACGCCTTCCCCTTCTAGAAGATACTGTTTTGCTGGATGCAAAATACCGAGTTTGGTATAGACATGACTCTGAAATACAGATTTAATTTATGCAATAAAGCCTTGCTGGTAGATCTGCATCAGCAAAAAAAGCCCTCTAGTGGAGATGCAGCTTCTACTGGCAGCAGTGGGCTTTGGCCGATAAATTTAAATTTTGCCCTAAATGACAGACTTTGTCCAGGCAGAAGCAGGGGAGGCGGGCCCAGCCATCATAACAGCATTCCGTACATTTGCTGCTTCCCTTCACCCTCTTAACTGACAAAGACAGTTTAGCAAAACTTTTATCCTTGGCCTTAATGGCTCATGAGATGCGGGAGGTCAGATGATCAAACCATTTAGCCTGGTCTCAAACTTCTGTGAATGGCTTGCTTTCAGTGAAGGTCAGCTCATTTTTGTTATTGGAATTAACCATGACGTTCCCAGCTGGTAAAAACATGTGACGTTTATTTCCAGCTGTGTGGATCCTACAGTATTTTTCCCGGTGTAGCTGCATTACAGGTAAGCTTTCTAGATGCTCAATGCAAACAATACAATTTGAGAGCAGACCCTGGGCTGGCTGGGGTAAATTCGGCCACCGCAGTTCCCATCTTCCGCACGCGGTGTGACGCCAAGGCCCCGACTCTTGGCAGTTACAAGGAAAATCACGTAATTTTCTGTAAGAAAGGAGGTGTTAAATCAAGCGGCACTGCCAGATTCTGGCGATGCTCGCCACGGTTTGTCCTCCTGCACTGCCCCCAGGCGTGTTTAGCGGCTGCGTGCTGCTGCTCCCCTTCCCTCGCTGGCAGTTTTGTGTTGGAGGAGTGGTGCTGGACCCTTGGCCATGCAGCTCCGGGGCTGCTTGGTCCCCCCGGTGCCCCCGCCGGTTCCCTGCCTCTGCACCAGGCCTGGCCATGGCCTGGGCCCCGCTGGCTGAGCAGCCTGAGGCAGCCTCGCTGCCATAGCCTGTTTCTGGGAATACTGAGTGAATAGGGCCAGAAATCACATCCTCTTTCTTGAATTCAACGTTTCTTCCAAGTACATTCATGTTTTGTGAGGAAGATGCTGCCCGCTCACTGTGTGGCAACAAGCATCACGGGCAGCTCCTCCAGCAGAACCAGAGACCAGGTTTTGGTTCAGATCCTGCAAAGGGGGCTCTGAGGCATTTCCACGGGGGCACCGTGCCAAGCCCACGTAGGGTTACAAGAGCATTCAGTGTGTGTCCCACGGATCTGGTTCAGATCTGGTTTGGGTTTCCCACAGCCGTGAGAGGTCGCGCCGGGGGCTCTGCGTCGCCTCGCAAAGCCGGTTGCTGACGTGCTGCGTGTTGACTTTGATCGAGTCACACAAATGGCTGCTTCTTAATTGCCTTCTCCCTCTAAAAGGGGGCTAATACCTTAGAGAGACTTCTGAGGTCTCGCTCGCTAATAAAGCTCTTCGAGAGCTCGGATGGCAACTACTTTGAGAGCGTGAACTGTTATTAATGATTTCCGTTATTATAGAAGATGAAGCTGTGTGGTTCAGCTTTGTAACCTTGAATCATGCACTTGCTTGTGTTTCTGCTCCTGTTAAACCTGCACAGGCAGGCTCGCACCTTGCTTGGTTGCACAGGCTCTTAAGTCCCCCATCATGAGGCTTGCCTGCACAAAATGAGCGTGTGCATCTCTGAGGAGCCAGAGGACTCACAAAGATGGATGCTGAAAAAACAGCGTGGCTTGAGGATGGCTGGGAATGGGGTTAGTGTCGATTGTGTTTCAGTCGATTCAGTTCTGGTTGGGGTGTCTAAGAGGTAAGCTGTGAGGGTCGGTCTCAATTTTTAGCACAATGCAGACATCCCTGCTGGTGCCGTGTGTTCATGCTTTGACAAACAGCGTTAGGGGAGAGTGGATCACGCTTGGCTGCTGGTACCCCGGCCCTTCAGACACTCGGTTCCCTGTATTCTGCAGAAAGCAAATTCCATCCACAGAAACTACTCCTTTCTTGCCTCTTTATTTGGCAGTGATTGGTGTACTCCCTGAAGTATGCTGTATTTCCTCTCTATCTCTTGGTCTTGGCCCCTCAGGGAAAAAAAAAAAAAAAAAAAAAAAAAAAAAAGGCAGTTTTATTCATGCATACGCCAGATGCTAACAACTGTTACTCCTACAGAAGGAGCCACCAAGAAGTGGGAATACAGCCCTCAGCCCACAACAAATCTGGTCTATAATAAAGTTTCCCAAAGCTTTACTCTCCTTTTTTTTTTTCCCGGCTCTGCTCTGGGTGCCAGATAATTTAAAATACAGCGTTGATAAAAGTTGTGTCTCCTCCTGCCACCTGACTGTGGCCCTCCTTCAGCTGCTCTCTGCTTTTACAGCCCTGCCCCTCTTGCCCCGCTCTCCTTACAGGCCTCACTCGTGGCAGATTTGCATTTTTGATGCGTATTATCTCTTAGTGTGTGATGCTCACGGAGCATCAAACGCAGGAGGGCCCGTTTGTTATCTAACCTACTTTCCAGAGGCACAAGAACATCAAGTGACTTGCACAAGGTCGCCCATGAGTCAGTGACTCCTCTGGCATGATAGCCGGATCCTGCATAGTGCAGTCCTTGCTCTCACCACTAGATCCCCGTGCCCACGCTCATCAGCAATGTAACTCCTACAGTTTTCGAAAGGTGGTTGACTCCTGGACCTGGCAGCAGCCCCGGTGCTGCCTATGGAGCCTTGCCTGGGGAAAAGATGGCAGATTAGTACCTTAAGGCATTATTATCTGGAATTGGGATAAGCTGTGCAATGCGTGGGCAGTCAGGGACTCGGGGCATGGTTCTTGTCAAGACCTCGAGCTCAGGCTGTGGTGGCATTGGCAGTGACCTGCCCGGGCAAGCGCTGCCTGACAGGGAGCCCAAGTTTTCCGCACGGGTAGGTCTGTGTCCATGAGAAAGGGTTTGCAGGGATCAGAAGTAATGAACACACAGAGAGGGAAGGAAGCGACTTATAAATAATATATTTGATGTGTATTATATATATAATATAATAACAGTAGTACTGGTTTATTATGTGTGTTTGTTTTTTTTTTTAAACTTAATCCCGTAAGGCACTTACCCCTGTTCTTGACAACCTGATAAATTATTATTACCGATTCTGTATCTAATTGCCAGTTATTTCCCCCCAGATAGTTTGAATCAGAAAAATGCCCACCAGCAGGCAACTCCACATGCTGCCCTCTGGAGCTCTCCCAGCTCCTCCTGGAGGCATCCCCGCTTCCGCCGGTGAGCCCCACTTCTGCCAGCCTCGTGACCCCGAGTGCTGGCACAAACAATCGCATTTCTGTCGGGCTCATGACCCCACTTGTAGCGGCGGTGACCCCATTTGGGGTCAGGACCTCCAGCCTGCATGGGGAAAGGCTCCTGCCCGGCAGCTCTCGTGGAATTGCGTTTCCACCCTCGCTCCCTGTGTGGACGCGTCTGCTCGGCACTAAGTTTGCCGATGCGAAATTTAGGTTAATCCGTTTCCAAAGTGGATTAACCTAGCCCACACAAAGGCACTTAGTATAAAATAAGAGTGTCCACATGGGGAGGCAGCACGGAATGGTGACTGGGCTTTAAACTCGCACCCTTGCTGTTTTGTGCTCCTCTGCACGACAGCGCAGCCGCCTCGGTCCCGCGAGGACCTCCGCTCCCCAACAGCTTTGTGCCGGTCCAGCTCGAAGCCGAAGGGAGTGCAAGGAATAAACAAAGCCCGGCAATGGGAAGGGGTTAAAAGCCCGCTCCGCCGAAGTCCACGCGTCTCCCGTTCACCTTAAATGGTCACGATTTTATTTTAGCTCCAGGGAGGAGCAGCAGCCATCGAGCTGGAAGGAGCGCGGGGCAGGCCCGGGCTGGGGGCTGCAGCTGCTGCCCCCCTGTCCGCCACCTCCCGTGGGACCCCAGGGGATCCCCAGGGGACCCCCAGGGCCCCGTTTTCACCCTCCAGCCCCCGGCCCAGAGCTGGAGGGGCCGGAGTCCAGCCGTGCCCCGTGCGCCTCCCGGCCCGGTGGTGCGGGTCGTGCCTGGCACCCCCCGGGCGGGCCCGGTACCGGGGGGGTTACGGCGGGGGCAGGCTCCGCTCGGCTCGTCTGGTGGGAATTTCCCCCGAGTCGTTACCGGAGGGCAGAGGGACCCGGACCCGGGCCATTGGTGCCCACCGGGACACCCCCGGGCAGCCGGGGGGCAGCGGCCGCCGCCACCGGGGCGCAGCCTGGACGGGGCGGCCGGGCACCGCTCGCTGCTCGCGGCACCCCCGGGGCTCCGGGCACCGTGCCCCGGGCAGGGGGCTGCCGGGGGGGCTGCCCCAGGAGCGGCTGTAACGCTTCGAGGCGGCCACGGGGGCGCGGAGCGGGGCCCCCGTCCGCTCCCCCCCCGGTGCGGCCGGAACAAAAGGATTCGCCGGGGGCTGCAGGAGGGGGCTTGGGCACCGTGCGCCCACCGGGCTGCCGGCAACGAGACGGGGGGGGTCCGGCCTCGAGCCCCCGGGCACGGCCGAGGGTGACCCCAGCTCCCCGGGGTCCCGGCGCGGACAAACCCCGGGGCTGAGCCGAGCGGCCCCGGTCGGGGTGCGGGTCCCCGGGGCCGTGCGGTGCCGAGCGGGGCGCACCCCCCCGGGGGCCGTGCCGTGCGGTACCGAGCAGGGTGCAGCCCCCCCGGCTGTGCCGTGCCGAGCCGTGCCGTGCCGTGCCGAGCCGTGCATTCTCGCGGCTCTCCAGCAGGCGCCCGGCCCTGGACATTGTCTCTTCCTCCCGGAGGAAGGGCCCTCCCCGGCCCTCCACAATGTGCTCTTCCAGGCGCGGCTCCCCGCGCCCCCCGCCCGGTGCGCCGCCCCCCGCGGCCCCGCTCCCCTTCCCCCGCCGCCTCCGCCCCCTCCTCCCGCGGCCGCCGGGGCCCCCGCTCTCTCTCCCACCCCCCCCCCCCCCCAACCTCCTCTACTCCTCGCCTCCCCGTCCAACCTCCCCCCCCCCCCACCCCCCCCACACCCCCCGCCCGCCCCCCCGGGAGCCGGGAGTGACGCGCTCCGCAGCGCCGGCCCCTCTCCCCGGGCAGCAGCTGGCTGTCAGCCTCTCCGGAGCGCCGCCAGCCCGGGCCCCCTCCCTCCGTCCCTCCGTCCCTCCCCGCCCCGAGCACCGAGCCGCGCCGCCGGGCTGGCGCAGGCCGGCAGGGCCCCGGCCCCGCTCCAGGTAGGCGCCCCCCCCGAACCTTTTCCCGGACCCCCCCCCCCCCCCCCTTTCCTCCCCGGACCCCCTCCCACCCCCCCTTCCCCTCTCTTTTTCCCCTCGGGGGGATGCGCGGGGGCTGCGGGCGGCGGCGGGGGGCGGGCGGGGCGGGGGCGGGGGCCCGGCGGCGGGGCCGTTCCCCAACTCCGGGGCCGGGAGGAGGAGGAGGAGGTGGTGGAAGAGGAGGAGGAGGAGGAGGAGGAGGAGGAGGAGGAGGAGGAGGAGGCCGGGGGGAGCGGCCGCGCCGCCCCGCTTCCCCGGGAAGTTGCGGCTCGGCGGGGCTGCGAGGAAGGGTTAAGGTTAGCGCGTCCTTCCCCGCGCTCCCCCTTCCCCGGAAGAGCACAAAAGCCCAGAAGAAAGTGGGAGGAGGCGGCGGTGGGAGCGCTCCGGCCCCATTAATTCCCGGGCACCGGCCCCGCGCCGCCGCCGCCATCGCCGCGCCGCTCCCCCGGCCCCGGCCCCGGCCCCGGCCCCGGCCCCGGGCGGGGATTGTGCTGGAAATAGCCTCCTCCTCCCTCGAGGTAAAGCCCTACTTACGTGTCAATCCCCGCCGCACGCCGAGCCCCGGCTGCCGGAGGCTTTGCGCCGCGATCCGTCCCCGCTTCCCCGCGGGCGAGGCCCGGCCGGGAGCGAGGAGCTCGGGTCCCGACGGCGGCTCCGCGCCCCTCGGTGTCCCCCGTCCCCGCCGGGCTCCGGCCGTGGCTGCCCCGGCTGCGCGGAGGACAGCGGTGCCCTTTCGTTCCCGGCAGGGTCCTGGCGAGGAGGAAGCGCCGAGGGGGTCCCCAGGAGCGGGGCGCGTCCGAGGGGGCGAGCACCGGGACCCCCGCGCCGGGAGACGGCTGCTCGGGGCAGGGACAGGGGCAGAGCACGGGCAGGGGCAGAGCACGGGCAGGGGCAGGACAGGGGCAGGGGCAGGACAGGGGCAGAGCCGTCGTCGTGCCCGGCTCCCTCTCCTCGCACCGACCCCGGCGTTCAGCACCTCCCCGCTGAACAGCAGGAGCGCGGCACGGCCCGGCCCGACCCGCGGGGGCAGCCGGGGAAGGGGCAACCGCAGCCCTCGCCCCCTGCCCGGGCAGCATCCTGCCCCTCGGTGACCGCGGGGCCTCTCCTCGGGGTGATTTTCCCAGAAGGAGGACTCCGAAGGGGGAGGGGGAGAGGTAGCGATCCTCCCTTCCCCTTCCATTTGTTGTTCCACGTTGAGGCTCCCCCGTTTTTGGGAAGTAACAAACACTCATTGTTGCCGTGTCCCGTACAAATCAGCAGAAATTGCCCTCGGTGAGGACGCCCGGAACCTGACAAAGAGCGCCCGGGGTATTTTGTTTGGCGCGTGGATGGCGCACACGAGTGGGCAGCGCGGTCACGGATCGCTGCCGCCACGGCCGAGCGTGCTCGGCTGCGCTTCGGGGCTCCTCGGGCTCCCCGAAGCAACGACCACTACAGCAATTGTGGCTGCGGTACCAATCTTTGCCCCGGAGTGGTTTATCTTCCATTAGTAAGCCTTTCTCTGCGCTGAACTGGTTAAGTTAGGGTCAAATCTGGTTCAATACCTTCTTGGCATGCTCGGAGGGCCGGGTTTAAACAGTTGCTGAGACGGAGATGAGGCCACCTTCCTGATAGCTGCCGCGTGGGCTGGCGCTGGGAGCTGCGTGCCCCAGCGGGTCGTGGCTGGCACCGAGGTGGGGTGCTGATGGGCCTGGCGGTCACCCGTCACCTTTTGTTGCCTCTAAAAACACCTCTGCTGCTGGTGGGAAGCTGAGCGAGGCTGCCTGCCGAGGGGTTGCGTGGCACACGGCCTCGGTTCCTGCTCCACGGAAGGAAATCCGACCGGGACAGGAGGCTGCGGCTTGAAAGGACGTGTTTTAAAATGAAAGGCCTTGAAAAGAGAAAACAAACTATCCTCAGAGCCGGAGCCTGGAATATTTAGCGTAAGGCACGGCGTGCAAAGGACTGGAGAGACGCTTGCAGGGCAGTCCCCGAGAAACTGAGCCAGGCTGTAAAATAAGCAGGTTACCGATAGCCTTGCATTTATTTACGAGATACGGTTAGAAGAGCAGCTCCCCCCTGCCCTGCTCAGCCCGCGCTACGGGAGGTTGTTCTCCAAGAAGGAGAGCTGCTGGTGGAGAATCGCTGTCTAGCAATTAAAGCGTCGCAGTCCGGAGGTCTCGCTCCTGCTCCCGGCCCTGCCACCAGCCTGCTGCCTTCTTGCACGACCGGTGCTGCTGTCGGGACCCCGGGATTCTGGCTCGATAACGGGAGGAATACTTCCCCAACGCAGAGGAAAGTTGAGAGCCTCAGCAGATGAGTGCACACACGGTGCTTGAAGATTCGTGAATGAAAAGTGGGACAGAAACGCCGAGCGTTCGCTCTGCACATGCGAGTGTCTGCCTTTGCCAGTTGGAAAACATTGGCTGCGAGTGTCTGTAAAGCAGCTGTGAATATTGGACTGTAGATAAGGAGAGGAGCAGGGATGTTGTTTTTCCAAACCCTGCGCGGTGCCTGGAGTCCTGCTCCGATGTTTGGGTGTGGCTTGTGAACGCACCAGCAGGATCCGACTTCCCCTTTCAAAAGAGGAGCTGCACGCACACTGCCTGACCCTTGATCGCTCGGTCCCTTGAACGTTGGAAACAAAGCGATGGGACTTTACAGCGGGGTGAGAAGATCTCTCCGGAGAGCTGGGCAAAGCAGGAAGGAGGAGGGCAGCGGCCACAATGCTCGGGTTTGAGGAGGGACTGCGGGCCGGCGGAGCAGGGCAGGCGCTATCGCTCCCCTCCGTGCCACGGGTGGCGTGGAGCTGGGGACGAGGCGGCCAGTCCTGAGACAGGCGCTGGTAATGGATTGTGTTCTGTTTTCTAATGAAAGTTTCATTTGAAGTTTGTTTACAGGAAAGAAGAAATTAGCAGAGAGAATTCTCCTGAGAACCCAGAGAGGAAAAAGAATGAGCTGCCTGACTCGCAAGCCAAAAGAGGGTGGAAGGGTAGATTAGATTTACCGTATTGCTCCGAGTTGTAGCTGTTGCTACTGTTCAGAAACGCTTCCTTGTTTGCCTGGACAGCCGAGCCCGCTGTGAGTCTGTGCTCAGCCGGGTTTCTGGCGTTTGGAGAAAATTCGGAGCTGCCCACCCAGCCAGGTGTTTTGATCCCATGGCAGGGTGCTTTGGTGCCGGGAAGCTGTGCCGCAGCCCCGGGTCTGGCTGGCGGCTGCAGGGCAGTGCTGGGAGTCACTGCTGGCACGGGTGGGCAGCAGAGGAGGTCGCAAAGCCTGGGTGTCCAACCCTGATGGGTGTCGTGAGGACAGAGCGTGCTGGAGGCCGCCAGTGGCCCTGCTGGCAGTGATGAGGTGGGCGCAGGGGCACGGAGGGTGCCACAGCCACAGCTGGAGCTGCTGGGTTGTGCAGCAGAGCAGCTCCCTGGGCTGCAGCCCTGCTCTGTTCAGGGAAGAGGCACAGAGGCCCAAGGAGCTCCCAGGGCACCATCGCTTGGTGCCAAGCAGAGGGGTTCCTCCAACAGCTCATGCCCCCAGCTCGGGCTGCTCACTGCTGGGACCCCGTCAAGGTGCTTGCTGCAGCATCACCGGCAGTATTAGCTGAGCTTGCTTGGGGTCTGCTCTGCTCCTGGACCCGTGCACTGCCCGGGAGGTTTATCCCGTTTGCGTTTTGGATGGTGCTGAAAAGCAGGCGGCCTTGGCTGAAAGCAGAGGGTGACACTGGGGACACGGGGATGGGATGGCCGGGCAGGGTCCCGCATCCACAACATGCTCCCTGCTGGTGGCTGGAGCGTGGACCTGAGAACATGCGGCCGCCTTGTTTGTCTTGAGTCATTTATAGCTTATCAGTTTCTGGTTTGATACCCAGGGCATTTCTAATAATAGGCTAATGTTACTGCACCTCGAGAGAATTGTACACGTTTGTACAGCACTTTACATAGCATGTGCATGCGAGGCATCTTCATGGCTCTGATTTTCTGACTCGTGTGATGCCTCCAGGGCTACGTTTGGGTGCTGAGGCTGGGCGTCCTGTGCAGTGCGAGCCCTGCGGAGTTACTCCTGAGCCAGGCACTGTCCGAAAAACCTTCTGGTCTCTCCCAGGGCTCCTCACCCTCCAGCTGCCAGGTGTTTGGCTGTGGGCAGCGAGGACCTTGGCATTTGTGTTTGTCTCTTAAGCTCTGACAGTAATCTTGGGTAAGCCTTGTGCAGAAGGCCAGCTAGGAGGGTGGCTGGCTCCCTGTGAGTGAGTGCGGTAACGGGACTAGAGAAAGCGTGCAGCGGGGAGACCTGCGTGCTCCTCTCCTGTATGTGCAAGATGGAGTTTGCAGAGAGGCAGGATTGCTTCCTGGCTGGGGCAGCAGCTCGGTATGCCAGCAGCAGCGTGCTTCCCAGTGCCTCCCAGTGCCTCCCAGCGCCTCCCAGCGCCTCCCAGTACCACCTGCCCTGCTCGAGCCCCGTACAAGTGCAGGATCTGCACCAGGGGCCCCTTGCCTGTGGGTGTGGTGTGTGCGGGCACCCCAGTCCTGGGGCAGTGGGCAGCTGAGCCGTAAATTCCAGGAAACTCCCCAGGAGGCCGGGGGTGGCGCGAGCCAGCGCCCGCAGCTCCTGCCTGGGGCCAGCAGATGTGTCTGCAGGGACAGGGAGCGGGAGGAAAAGCACAAACCTGTCTTTAAAGACATTTATTTGTTCACAATAAAAACTGTCAGCCAGAGGCAGCCAGACAGGGCAGTTTTTATGAGGCGCAGCCTTACGTTGGAGGGGTTCTTGCCAATTGCTTCTTACACGGAAAGGGAGCGGGTGGTGTGTGTTATCTCAGGACGAGGGGAAGGAAAGAAAAGGAGCTGAGCGTTTACAAGCCTTTGAAATTCTTCAATCAAAGGGAAGCGCGGTTGAAAGCGCTTCTGGAAACATTTTTGGTGTTCCCCTCCACCCCGCAGCCCTGGATGCGGTCTCCGTCCGTTATTTTGGGAGGGCGGCCGGGGAGAGGAAGGCAGATAAAGGAATTGCCGGCGGGGCCGTGTGGATGCGGGGACGCGCATCTGCTTCCTGCGAAGCGGCGTGCTCGGCTCGGCTCGGAGGGCTCGGCTCGGGGAGCTCCCCCGGCCCCTCCTCTCATTCAGGATCTCAGCACCGCCGGGATGGTGATGGTTTTGAAATCCTGCGGCTGACCTTTCCGGCTCTGGAAGCGATCCAAGGGCTGTGTCTCGAAGTACTGTAAAGGTTAGCCAGAAGGGAGAGAGAAAATGTCCTTTCAGCAGCAGGAGTGGGAGAGAGGAATGTAATCTATGCCGCTGGGAAGCCGCTGCCGGGGCTGGCAGGGCTCTCCTGCCCCAGGCGGTGCCTCCCGGGGCGGGCAGGGGCCACCGCAGCCCCTCCGCCAGCCTCCAGCCTGGACGAGCCTCAGCCACCCAGCCGCGGGGTCCTCCCTTTGCCAACACAACCCCCTTCCCTCCAGGGAAGGGCCTTTTCTGCAGCATCGGGCAGCTGGGGGCCATGGGGACTGATGGCACCATCCCCGGCTACCCCCCCGGACGCCCCCCTGCAGCAGATGATTTGGTTTCGGGAAAGTCTGTGATGTTTTACGGAGCCGTTTTAATGGAGCTGCGCCCTGGCCCCAGCTCCCACACGCCGCTCGCTTGCCAGAAACACGCTGGTGTGGATGGAGATTAAAGGGTAAACTCCAGGGCTCAGCCATCCGCTCCTACAGGATGCGAGCTCTTTCTAATTGTCCTCAATTAGAGACAGTGCCATTGCTCAGGCACGTCTTCAGGCAGGAAGCAGAGCTGGGGCGTTCTCCGCTGGGAAAACCACCTACCCCGGGGCTGCTCGCCAGGGCTCGGGGCCGGCAAGTTTCCGTGGGGTGCAGGAGCTGGGGGCCGAGTGGCTTTTAGGAGGGCGTGCGGCCGGGAGATGCTAGAGCTGGGGAAAGGAGGAAAGAAAATAGCTCGGCGCCTTAACCCTTTCCTGCTTGCCCCTAGGATGAGACATCGGTGAGCAGCGAGGACTTTGATATGAACGACTCCACATGGATCTCAGCTGACCAGCACCTGAACTCCAGCCTGAGCCCCAGCCAGGACGAGAGCATGCGCAGCCCGCAGAACCTGCACGGCCAGGAGGACGGTGAGTGCCCGCGGCGGGCGGGAAGAGCTCGGCGCCTCTCGCTCGGGATGTTTTTGTGACTTATTAAACATTAACCAGGCCTTTCTGATCAGGTGTCCCACCTGGAGGATGGATTTCATATCGGCACAGGCTTCGAAGCCTTCCCGTTCACCTCCAGCTTGCATTCAGCCGGGGCCCTCCCCAGCTCCCAGCTGAGGGTCCCAGCTCCTCCAGCGCCGGGTGCTGGGGTTCCCCAGGCGTGGCGAGGAGACCCCCTTAGTCCTCTGCCTGCCACAGGGAGGAGACCAGCCCTTTGTGATGCTGGCTGCAGCTTCCCATGCCTGGGAAGTTGCCCTGTGGGCAGTATGTGTGGTCCCCAGGCAAGAAATGTGTCCTCTGCAGGAGCTGGCCACAATGAGGCTGTGGGGTGGCCGCGGGACGTCACCTCTCTTTGGGCAGGCGCTTGGAAGGGGCTGGAGGTGCTGCACGTGGGATGGGTGGGAGGGAGCCTTTGGCACAAAGTTGTGTTGTGTTTCTTCTGTGAAGCGAACTGGTTTAAAGAAATGCTCGAGTAAATAAGTGGTAGAAGCACGAGCTCAGGTCAGAGTTCATCTCTGTGATGCTTGCACGGGTTCGGTGCTCGGACTGCTCCTCAGCCTGTGCTCTGGAGGTTGAAGCCCTTATCCACGGCTCAGATGCTGCTGGGAGGGCAGAAAGGGATTGGGGGGCAGCCCAGGCTGTGGGGGGGAGCTCTACAAAAGGGGTCTGGAAAACCCCAGGAAGGAAAGGGCTTTCATACCCACGGGTCTCCCTGGGGTGGCTCTGTGTGGCCGGAGGCAGGGTGACCGGGATGCTCTGTCCATGAGTCCGGTGTGCCATGGCACCCAGCTCCTATTGCAAAGCTGCACTTTGGGGAAACTGCTAATTGTAAAACCATCCAGGAGCCTGGCAGCCTCAGTGGGGATGTGAAATTGTCCAGTAATGCACTTCCCTGCCCAGCGAGGCTGTGCCCACAGTGCTGGGAGGGCATTTGGGTGCTCGCACCGCTCCGGGGCCAGGCTGCACACGCAGGGCTCCCATGGCAGAGCCTCGAGCACCCCGGCCTCTCTTACCCGTGGCCTTGACGGGTCTCTCCATATCCCCCAAACTTTGCTGTTCTCCTGCCAGGACATTTCAGGCATGTGGCTTATCCCTCACCGCTGTATTCCCAAGGCTCATTTACAATCTAGAATGACACGGTTTTGAACCCTCTTCTCAACGCTATTATTCACCAGGACAGTAATTTAATAAGGGACGCACGTATTTAGGCAAATCAAAGTATTCTCACTCAAGCTAAATCCTTTCTCTGCCCTCTTAGGAAATGCGTCCAATTTTTCATGCCCTGTGATTTTTCTTCAAAAGCAGGTGTACTCTTTGGGGCCCTTCTTGGCTCCTCCAGTTTCTCTTGTAAGGTTCAGTTGTGAGTGATGAAGGACAAATAGCTCCTTCCTTTTGTGAGGAATGGAAGTGAACTGAAAAAAGGGGAAACCTGGCCCACGGCGCTCCCAGAAGGCGACGCCGTGGCCCAGGCGAGGGAAGTGCCAAGGGGGGACCTGGAGGGCACCAGGCTGGAGGAGAGGAGCACGGCGTGGAGAGGGGGCATCGTGTCGTGAAGGGAAAGGCGAATTACTGGCGGGAGGAAGTGAATGCATGTGAATTAAAATGTTGAGTGCTCTTCAGTTTCCTCTTCTCACGGCCCATGAAAAGTCTTTTAAAGAAGCAAACGTGTTTTCCCGTGTTCGTGCTCATTTATTTGGGCTGTCCACGTGCAAGACTCCCAGGGAAACCAGTGTCAGCAACCAGCGCTTGTAAACTGTCCAAGAGGCACCGCACGGAGGGCACAAGCCGTGGTGGCACCAGGGTCTGTTCAGAGTACTTCGTGCCTGGTCTCCTGCCCCTGAAAATCCTTCTCAGGTTCTGAGCTGCTCCCATCTGCCATCGTGTAATGGGAAGGGTGCCTGGAGTGTGTTTTCTGTGAAAGGCTTCCTGAAGCATAGACTTTTACTGAAGAGTTGCCTGTTTGGACAGCAGCATCATCTGACACCCTTGCTTAAAAAAAAGCCTTGTTTGGAGAACTGAAGCACCGACTTCAGGTCTTCTGGAGGGCTGCAAAGAGCGCACTCTCATATGACACACAAGCACAGCCGCATGAAATCCAGAAAGGCGTGAGAGCAGGAAGCGGCTGTCCCACGCCTTGATACACAGGTATCTGCTAAATCTTCAGAGAGCTAAAGAGCAGCTCGGACAGAAGCCAACGCCTTATTTTGTCTGCGTGCCCAGAAACCTTGGCCCGGTATAACCACGCTGCAAACAGCGTCAGCCTTTGGAACAGCGGGGAGAACAAACAGGAGCTAATGGCTTGGGGAGGTAAGGGATAGCAGAAGACACTGTCGGGAGAGCATCAGCAGCAGAGATGGGGCTCGTGTTGGGACGCGTGGACGTAGGGACACGCCGCAGGGACACGTTGCAGGACGCAGAGATGCACAGCAGGATGCAGGGACACGGTGGGACGCGGGGTCAGACAGCCCTGAGCAGCGCCGCCGGCACAGGCACACACTTGCTCCTTCCATTTTCCTTTGTTACTCATCCTGCGGGCCCCAGCACGGAAAACGTGAAGCTCCCTGCAACATCCCTTCCCCGTAGGATGTTACTCACAGCGTACGTGCCCCGCAGGAAGCCGGTGGATACCCAGAGCTGCAGCAAGATCAACATCAGCTTTTTGCTGCTGGAGCTGAGCCATTGTGCAGGACATCCTGGAGGGACGTGGCCGTGGGAGCCAACACGCTTTGGGAGCAAAACACCCCAAAAGGGGCGGCATTGTGCTCATCCCACACCCATCACCCTCCCCAAAGTCCCGGGCATCGGGCTCTGCACTGCCTGAGCTGGCTTCAGGCATGGGCAGCTGGGGTGGGGAGGCCAGGGGAAGGGGCTGCTCCTCGCCCCTGTCCTTCCTAGTAAGTGGGCTGGCTCCCCAGCACTGGTTCTGCCTCCTTGCAAGCACGGGGCTGCTTTGTGGCACCATCCTGGGACAGATTGCTCTGGGTGAGGTCTCTGCACGCCGTCCTTTGTGCCTGGCAGTGTCCCTGCTGAGCCTGGGCTGCCAGGAGCAGCAGGCGCTAATCCAGACCTTGGAGAAAGGACTTTCTTAACCTGCTTAGCTGCGAAGGCGCACGCTCGGCAGGGCATCCCTTGGGAAGGCTCCTGGGTGCCGGGGACGTCCCCTGGGAGCCCTTCGAGGAGGAGCCACAGGGATGTGCATGTGGGTGTTATTTCTAAATGATGTTCTGGGGAGCAAGGGGGGTTTGTGGCTCCTCAGGACACATGGAGAATGGCAGGGGCAGCACAAACTGTCCCACCTCTTCTGGCACCGCACACGTGCCATGGATCCTGGTCTCAGCACCATCATTTCTCAAGGTGCCTCTGACTCTGCACATCTCCAGGTTTCCTGCGGTACTGACACAGCAGAGAGATTTCTGGGGAGAGGAGTGATCCCCTGGAAAAACGTTCAACCAGAAGCCAGGCAGTGCCTGCACACTGAGCTCAGCCTGCCCCACACCACAGCCACCCCAACGGCTCAACCACAGAGCGCTCGCTGCAGGGATTCAGCAGGCCCTGACCGGATCTGTTTGTGCTTTTCCCAAAGCCAAATTCTCACTTTTCAGGGCTCCGTGATCCAGTGTGGGACTTCACCCTCTTGGAGACCCCAGCTCGGGGCCATCCTCCCCGCTCTGCCCTGCCTGGGCTGTATGAGGCTGGTGGCTCGCTGTGCCCTCACCTCTCCCCAGGTCACCCTCTGTTTATCGGGGGGCTCAGAGGCCCTCTCCAACAGCGGGCACCCTCGTTCCAGCCACTTTTGGAGCCTGAGGAATGCAGCGCTGGTGCTGAGGGACCCCAGCTTCACCCACCCTTGGAGCTGAACAGGGCACAAGGCTCCCTGCGCCTCCCTCCATCTCTTCCCCATCATTTTGTTTATCGCAAACCCAGCACTGCTGAGCTGGGCTCCTCAGATCCTGGAGCTTCCCCCTTGTGCCCCCACCTCCATCCCCAATGAGGGGCAGCAGGGTGACCCCTCAGAACACACCTTAGTTAGTAGGGTGCTCCCAACCCCTCACTGCCACCATCCCGGCAGCAGGGACAAGGCAAATCCACGCCACGAGGCCTCCTGCAGCTGTGGTGCGGGGCAAGATGTCTGTCCCGAGGCCCTGTGCTGTGTCCGCTCCCTCTGGCCATGGGAGACGGCACCGGGGGGCACCGGGGGGTGCCGGGGAGGGGCAGCGGCCTCACAGCGCTGCCTTGTCCGGCCGGGCCCGCCCGCGGCCGCGCTCCGTGCCCAGCCGTGCCAGGTGTCCGGCTCGCCGGGGGCTCCGGGAGGGCGGGCGGGGAGGATGGAGGTTTCGTCTGGGACCTAACGAGGTTTGCATTAACGGAGGAAGACAGGAAATACAGCGTCTGAACTGGATGCTGGCCAGCCCCGCTTCTGCGCATCGCCCGTCGATGTTTCAGTTTTTTTCTTTTTTTTTTTTTGTGCGTCTTGGAGGAAATCGGCCGGGCAGGACCTGGAGAAAGCAGACGTCCCCTCCGGCCTCCCAGCACCCTGCCCTTGGGTGCCGAGGCCCTGGAACGCCGCCCGCTTGTGCCTGATGAAAGCTGTGCTCCTGCCCAGCAGTGGCCCCCCGCGAGGCCCCCTTTCCCACTCCGTCTCTCTAATTTGTATTAAGTATCCCTTCCTCGCAGGCTTTCCTCCTCCCCTTCTTCCCCCTTCTCGTCTCTTTTGTGAGTGAATAATTTATGGCACTTTTCATCTTCCTGGCTGTTGTTACAGTCAGACGTCTGTGGGATGCTTTGAACACTTTTGACAGTCGTTTGCAGGCTGGATGCGAAGCTCCAGCCCGTGCGGGTGACACGGCGCTGGGCACGGCTGGCACTGGGCACGGCCAGCAAAGGACACGGCCACCTCTGCCACCACCATGGGCATGGGCGGGCACGGCCAGGGCAGTGCGGGGAGCAGGGGGCTCCCCGGGACCCCAGAGCTCCCAGTGCTGGCCATGGGTGGGAGGGCAGGGGCTGAGCCCCCCGTCCCAGTCCCGGTCCCGGTTGGGGGCTCGGTGGCCCCTGCCCCGCCGTGGCGGTGCGGGGCTGCGGCGAGGTTTCCGTGGGCCGCTGGCTCTTACATAAGCTCATTGTTTTCCAAGTCAAAAGAGGTTTTGTCTTCGCTCTGGAGATGTGACAGGAGGAGGAACAATTTGCCCCATTCATCTTTAATTCTGCCTTTGGACAGCGGCGCGGTGGCCCTCGCTGACATAGACGTTAAACCCAACCACTTCCCTGCCGTAAAATCTCCCGGGGAGCAGGTGTTGGAAATCTCCCCTTCCCCTCCTGATCTCTGCAAATCCAGTGTCACAGAAATCAAGGATAATCCAGAAGCCTCTTCAAAATGAAAACGCTGAGCCCTGATTAATTCATTTAATAAGTGACTGATCCCCTCCTCCCCCATCACCGCTACCCAAGAAGCCATTTTGCTTCTCCGCTTCCCTGGGATTGGCGCAGCCGGGGAGGGACGGAGGCCACAATAGACCCGGCGCTGCCTCCCCGCTCCGCAGCCGCCGCTCGCCCTCACCCCTCGCCGTGCAGGAGCTGCCGTGGCCGAGGCAGAAAGGAGCGGGGATCCCGTGCCGAGGGTGCTCCCAGCCCGGCCCCTGCGCCCGGCCACGCGCGCCCGGCTTTCAGGGGCTCCTTCGCCTCCAGCCCCCTGCCCGCGGAGCCCCCCAGCTCCGGAGGTTCGATAGGGGAGTGAAATATTTCGCTTCCCCGACTGAAAGATCAAACCAGCTCGAAGTGACATTGTTTTTACAGTTCCATCTGCTTCAATTAGGTCGTGGGGGTGGAGCAGAGGGGCTTCCAATTATCCTCATTAGAGGGGCTCCTCGCTCAGCCAAACTCCAGCCGCGAGCAGAGAGCTCACGAGACTCGTGCTGGTTGATAATGAATATATTCATGGCTGCACAGCCTGGCTTTGCTCTCCTGCTGCTCGCGGAGCCCTGCTATTTATCTGTGTGTTTTGGGCGCGCTCTGGGAGTTTGCAGAAAAGCTCCCGAATCGCAGAAGTTTGGTGCGCGCGTCTCAGCAGTGGTGTCTGGGAGCGCAGCCCTCCCTCACCTCTGCTCGTGGTCCTGCGGATGCCACGTCCCTGGTGGAGGGTGCGTGGGGCCAGGCTTGGGACCAGGCTCTCCAACAGCATCCCCTGTGGCCTAGGGAGCCCTAGGTCTGGTCCTAGCACCGGGGGGGGGTCCGGATCTGGCCCCCCAGGGCAGCACTCGCTGCTGGCCATGGGCTGGAGCTGCCCTGGTGCTCCCTCCCGAGGGCTTCCCCGTTTTTAAGCTGGCTGAAGCCATTCCCGTTCTGATCCGAGGTCCTCGGCAATCTGGATTTGCAGCCGTTTCTCTGCCCACAAGACTGAGATTAATCCACCGCTCTACCAACAGAGCTTCTGGGAGAGCACAGCCCATAAAAGTGAAGAATTAAGAAAATTATCTGTAGCTCGTGGGTTTACAGACCTCGCTATTTACATCCATTCATCCTCGGTTTAAACGAAATTGTTCTTGCAGTAGGTGCTGGTCCCTTATGTTCGATTCCCATTTCATTTCCATATTCCACCTGAACAGGCTCCCGAACACCACTTCGTGTTTGCTTTCGGTATTTTTTTTTTGTCTGTAGCAAAGCCAAGGTTTGTAAATGCGGTGGGACCGGCTGGAAACCTGGTCTGCAGCTGCTGTGCGTGTGTTGTGCTGCACAAAGGCAACCCAGAGACATTGGAAGCCGGGGGGGCCGTGCCTCCCCCTGCACCCTGCCCGGGGGTCTCTGTGCCGGGTGCTGTGCCGGGGGCTGCATGCCACCCCGGGGAGCTGACGGGAGGTCCCTGCCGTGGGTGCTGATGGTGTTGTTGCTGTGGCTGTGCCCGGGCTGGTGATGGGGCCTGGTGTGCAGCTCGTGCCTCCGCACACAGCAATAATGCTCCTTAATCCCCCCGAGAGGCATCGCAGGATGAGGCCGGAGCCTCCCTCTGAGCCCTGTCTGCATGTTTTAATTCGGGGATGTTTTAATTCGGGGGCTTGCAGGGGATGGAGCAGTCTGGGAGCAGGGAGCGCTCGTGCCTGTGCTGGGGCGGTTCGGGACACGCAGGGCCCTGGCCGGCCCCCACGGTCTGTTCGGATGCCTGAGCGTCCTCAAGTCTGTTTATTTTAAGGGATACAAAGTCCTGCGCTGCTGCAGCCTCCGCAGGGGTCACAGGAAAGTTCGCTGCAGCCTCTCATTAAAGTTCCCTGCAGATGCTGGCCGGGGTTTGGGGAAAGAAGGAGGAGGAGGAGGTGGTGGCAGCGGCCGGGCACCGTCCCTCTGCCCTGCGCCCGCACACCTTTGGACTCTGCACCCATGTGCGGGCAGCTGGCGGCACGGGGACAGGGTGACCCCACAGCCTGACCCTGGGGCTGGGGACCAGGGACCAGGGGCTGGGGATCAGGGACCGGGGACCGGGGCCCAGGGACCGCCATCTGCTTGTCACCGGCTGCAGCTTCTTTGTTCGCAGCTCGGCGCACACTTGCACAGGAAGCGGCTCCCCACGTGCTTCGCCCTTTCCCTCTCGCGGAGGCACCTAATGAAATAAAGGATTTACTGCAGCGAGGGGGAGGGCAGGGGCAGGGGCTGAGCGGGGTTTGACAACGTTGTCCCTGGCCTGGGGTCGGGCTCCTTGGTGGGCGTGGGGCCGCTGGCAGCACAGGGGATGGGGACGGGAACGGGGACAGGGATGGGGACGGGGATGGGGATGGGGATGGGCTCTGCTGCAGCCAGGCAGAGCAGCACAAACATGGGAGGCTGGGGACAGCCAAAAACCCGAGTGTGTGAACGGACAGAGGAAGAGAAAGCAGGTTTGGGGCAGGGGAGGGTGCGTGGTGCTGCCAGGGCTAAGCCCGTGGGGTGCGGCGAGGGCGATGCTTTGCATGGGCAATGGGGCACTGTGGGGAGGCCGCGGCTGCCAGCAGAGCTTTGCATTTGGAAAAGCAGCAGCAGGAAGAGGGAGGGCAGGGAGGGGCGGTTGTGGCCGCCCTGGTGGCCCTGGGGATGGGGCTGAGCCCAGGAGGGGCACGGCACAGGGGGACGAGAGAGCCCGAAGGGGGCTGAGGGCGGTGTGTGACTGGTGCTGGGGGCACGGGGACGTGGGCAGGAAGGAGATCTTGAGGAGAAGCCTCGCCAAGGGGTCTGCAGCCTGTTCACAAAGCTCCCACAGCTGCTTGCAGGCTGCACGAGCCCGCTTTTACCTCCCCAGATGATCCTGTGCTCACACGAGGGGCAGGTCCCCAGGTGCTGGAGTTCATCTCCTCCCTCCCGCGCCGGGTCCCAAACCGTGCCAGGTGCACCCCTTGTGAAAGCCCTCGGAGGCGAGGGACCCAGGCGGGGAGAGGAAATGCCCCTTTCTCCTCCCTGCAATGCAAACAGAAACCTAAAAGGACCAAATTCCAAAGTTCTTATTCAAGCCTGGGCGCCACGGCCCCAGGCAGGGGTGCGGACGGTGGGACTGACACCTCCAGAGGGACAGGGGGACAGGGGGACAGCTGGCTGGCTGCGGTGCAGAGGGTGCAGGGAACGACAGGAATGAGGTGGCGGAGCCATAAAGCGATGGCCCTACAGCCTCCACCTGCTGCCTGTGAGATCCCAGAGCCGGCTGTGCCCCGTCTGTCCCTGAGCACCTCGCAGCAAGGCCAGGCCTCTCCGAGCGGCACCGCGGCCGTGCTGTACGTCCAGCCGGGCTGGGGGGGGAATCATTTGGGGGGCCGGGGCTGCCACCTCAGGGCTGTGGCCCCAGGACATCCCCGGGGTGACCGTGCGTCTGTCCTTGCAGATGACTCCTCGTCAGAGAGCTGCAGCGGGAATGGCTCCTCCACCCTGAACCCCTCCACCTCCAGCAGCACGCAGGGCGACAGCGCCTTCCCCGAAATGAACGGCAATGGCACCGCGGCCCCCATGGACTTCACCGCCTCGGCCGACGACCAGCCCATCAACCTCTGCGACAAGCTGACCCCTGCCCACGTCACCCCCTCCTACCAGTCGGACAGCTGCAGCACCGACGGGCTGCGCAGCAGGGTCAAGTACGCGGTGAAGACCACGGCAGAGGTACGGGGCCGGGCTGGGCTGCGCGGTCCCGATCCACGGGGCACGGCACGCGGGGAGCGAGCGCACGTGGTGCTCGCGGGCTGGGCTGCGAGGGGGAGGCTGGGACATAAGGAAGGGGAACAGCAACATCAGGACAAGGAAAGGGCTTCTGAGCTGCCCATCCCATGGCTCTGCCTGTGGGGTGGTGCGGGGTGCCCACGGTAACCCCCGTCTCCTCGCAGTCCCCGCCGTACAGCTCCGGCAGCTACGACTCCATCAAGACCGAAGTCAGCGGCTGCCCCGAGGACCTGACCGTCGGCAGGGCCCCCACGGCCGATGAGGATGACGACGACCACGATGACCACGAGGACAACGATAAGATAAATGACTCGGAAGGGATGGACCCGGAGAGGCTAAAGGCCTTCAACGTAAGGACGGCACCGCGGGGACGGGGTTGGGCTTAGCGAGCCCGCCGTGCGCCGGTTCGGCGTTCCCACCTCGTGTCTCTGTGCTCTGCAGATGTTCGTGCGCCTCTTCGTGGACGAGAACCTGGACCGGATGGTTCCCATCTCCAAGCAGCCCAAAGAGAAGATCCAGGCCATCATCGAGTCCTGCAGCCGGCAGTTCCCAGAGTTCCAGGAGCGGGCTCGCAAGCGCATCCGCACGTACCTCAAGTCCTGCCGCCGCATGAAGAAGAACGGCATGGAGATGGTGAGCGGCCGCCCCTCTCCCACCTTGCCGTGGGGGCCTGGCAGCAGGGCCTGAGCAGGGCTCTCCCCTTGTGTCTCCTCAGACCCGGCCCACGCCGCCGCACCTGACCTCAGCCATGGCCGAGAACATCCTGGCCGCCGCCTGCGAGAGCGAGACGCGGAAAGCAGCCAAGAGGATGCGGCTGGAGATCTACCAGACCTCCCAGGTACCGCGCTCGCGGCAGGAAGGCTGCAAAACGGGGCAGGAGGGGAGAGCGGGAGGACTCGGAGCGAGTTGGCGAAGCGTTTTCAAAAGCCTTCCTCAAAGTCATGGGGCTGCAGGGTGGGGAGATGGGGAGGGGGAGCCCTGCTTGGTCCCGGCCATGCGTCGGCCCTCGCGGCCTCGCTGCAGCCAGCCTCTGCTTCCCTGTGCAGGACGAGCCGATCGCCCTAGACAAGCAGCACTCCAGAGACTCCACAGCCATCACCCACTCCTCCTATTCACTGCCAGCCTCGTCCTACTCCCAAGACCCCGTCTACATCAATGGAAGCCTGAACTACAGCTACCGTGGCTACGGGTCCCTGGGAGGCAGCCTGCAGCCACCCGCGCCGCTCCAGACAGGGAACCACAGTAACGGTGAGTGGCCCCCGGCCCCCCCAGCACCCAGCCCCGCTCCCGCAGAGCCTCTCCAAAAATCCCCTCTGCCTTGGCAGGGCTCTGCCCCACGGTTCAGCTCACCTCGTTAGCAAGCTGTTAATTGTTGACCTGAACTTGGAAGGACAGTCTAGGTGGAACTGGTGGAGTGAAGGAGTGTCACTTAAAAAAAAAGAGAATCTGTAGCAGCTATTAATAATTAACAGAGCGAGTGCCTATCACCGCCCTGATCTCATGGCTGGTATGAGCCATTCCCTCCCCAGCCTTCATCGCCTGCTCTCGGGGATGGGGCCGGGGCCGGTGCAGTTTGGGGCACAGCTCAGGATGGCGAGGGGCTGCCTGGCAAAAGCAGCTGGGGAAACAGAACGGATGCTGCAGGGCGAGAAAGCCGTAGGAGAAAGCAGGCGAGGCATGTGGGGCCGGCTTAGCCGTGAGCAAGTGAGCGGAGCGGAGCAGCCTGGGCTGGAGGAGGGCATGTGGGGGAGCACGATGGGAACAGGAACGGGCAAAACGAAGCTCCCCGGGCAGCAGCCCTTTGGCTTTGCTCGCCCCTCGGCCTGTCATATGGCCCCATGGCCACGAGCAGCCCTGCTGGACACCTCAGGGGGTCCCTCCTGGCCCTGCTCTGCCTTCACCCACCCCGTGCACCCCGGCTTCCTGCCCCTGCCCTCCCTGGTGGAGGGAGGATTTGAAGGGATGTGATTTCCGGAGTCCTGAGAGATGCCTGTCTGGGATTAACTCTTATCATCCCTTCCTAATGCTTCTTAACCCTGAATAAAGATCCCACCCTGGCCTCCAGCTGCTGAGACCTAATCCTTGTGGCTGCCGTGGAGGCAGCTCTGGGCCCCCTCCAGCCCAGCACGCACAGCCCTGGCCCCGCCGCCCTCCTCGTGCTGGGCACAGACACCGAGTGGGCCCTGGGCAGGAGACAGCAAACAGCTGCAGCCACATCCCACTGAGAGCCCCAGCAGGAGCAAACAGGCTCTGTTTATAGCAGACATCAGCAAATTTGCTTCTTTTTAATGGATTTTTAAACCTCTGCTTCCCAATTTTTTTTTTCCTTTGCTCAGGCGCTTGCCCAGCGCCGTGCGAGCACGCTGCCCTGGCACGGGGCAGGATGGAGCCCGCAGGGGGCTGCTGCCCCCAGGCTGCCTCCTCCCTCCATCCCCTACCGAAGGCGAGTCTTGCTCAAACCCACTCCCAGTGTTTTGCAGGACTCCATTTCATTGATGGACTAAGCCAGGGACACGTACAGCCCAGTGAGCGCACCCAGCCCTCCCCACGCCGTGTGTCCGGGCAGCCCGAGCCAGCAGCCTGTGCAGCGCCTCTTGGCCAGTGCCCCCGGGCTCCCGTGGGCTGCAGTTACCCAACAATAAAACAGGGAAACGCACCCTGGGCAGGATGTGACTTGTCACGTGCAGGGGAAAAAGCAGAGACTGGAGGATGGGTTTGAGCAGGGGCAGGGACGTCCCTGGCAGGCAGTTTGGCAGCGCAGGTTCGGCGCCTGGCAGCTCGGGGCTGGCAGGCGGCGGTCACGAACTTCCAGCAGAGCAGATGAGGCAGACTGCAGGAAGTGATTTTTGTAATGTTGACTCAAAAGTCCCTTCCCTCGCAGCTCGTGGCCGCTTACCCGTGCTCGGCTCCGAGCGCAGCGCTGCAGCACGGGGTCCGGCTGGGGACCTGCTGCCTCGTCCTGAGCTTCCCTCTTGCTTCTCCTTGGCAGGTCCGACTGATCTCAGCATGAAAGGGGGGGCCTCCAGCACGGCCCCGTCCAACAGCACCAGCAGGGGAATGCAGGCCGCCCAGCTCAGCCCCACGGAGATCAGCGCGGTGCGGCAGCTGATCGCCGGCTACCGGGAGTCCGCGGCGTTTCTGCTCCGATCTGCAGATGAACTGGAAAACCTCATTTTACAGCAGAACTGACTCCTCGTGTCTGCGTCGCTCCTCTGTCAAGAAGACAATTTATACCTGCTAGAAAGAGGCTCCCAGCAGTGTCCTGCTCAGGACCACCATCGTCCTCCCGTGAAGCAGTGGGTACATGTAGTTTTAGAAGGTGGAACCCAAAAGACCTGTTTTCTTTTACACTCCAAGCACCTGGGACTTCAGGCACAAGGACACATTTTTGAACCGTACCACCACACGTGCGTCCAGCTGACCAGAAGCCAAACCTGCGGCTTGGAAGGATGTGGGACTTTCAAGGGCAGAAGGGAGCCTGGGGAGGTTTGGGGCTGCAGATGTATTTAGAATAACCTTTGTGGACCCAAATGTTAGAATCCCGTCCCCAGATAATTTCCAAGTCTTAGGTGAGCTGAATCACATATTTATTGAGAAATGGACCCTCCTCACCCCTTAGTAATTTATTTTTCTGAAAATGGATTCTTTTGAGTTTGTACAGATTGCCAGTTTTTTTTGTCTGTCTGATCGGAAGGAGTTTATTCCTGTGAAATAACACATTCCATATCACTACACTACTAATTTCCAGGCAGCTATGCCTGTTTCTCTGGGGAGCCCTTGTCCCACAGGGTGCGAGTTCGCCATCCAGCCCTCGCGCCTGTAGGTTGCTCAGCCCCCGGTAAGCGCAGGTGGAAGCTGACCAACGGAGGGAGCGTCCTGCTTAGACCTTGGCGCTAAGCAGCCCCGTGTAGCAGCAGCAGTGGGGGCTCAGATCTCCTGCAGAGACTCGGCAAGCTCAGCAGACCGGCTAGAAGGACGTCTGGCGCTCCTTTAAGTCACTGCAGATCAGAGAAGGAAGGAAGGAAGCACCTGAGAAACACTGTCTCGCGTTCACCATCTGTATTCTACCTCACACTCCATTGTGGGCTTTTTCCAGGACTCCCGAGCTGGCTCTGTGACTGTAAGCGTGGCAGACAAGCGGACAGGACAGCACGGAGGAGCCCGGGACCAAACCAGCAGCCAAGGACCGCCGGCGCCGCGCTCCGTCCCGCCGGGGTGCCGCCGCTGGCCCAGCGCGCGCCGACCACGCTCGCGCCGCGCTCCTCGGCGAGGGAGGCTGTGCTCAAAAGTCTGTGTGAAACCGACACTGGGGGTTGCAACAAGAGAATAAACTATTTAGAAACCACGCACGGGTGTAATAAAGGCTAGCGCGGACTCTCTGCGCGAAAGCAAGCTCCGCCAGCGAGCGGCTCGCTCCTTCCCAGAAGACGTTCGGGCACCGCTCAGCAGCAGACCTGACAAAAAAGCCCTCCAGGGCCCAGGATCCTCCCCCCCTCCCTGGCCACAGTCCTGGAACAAGCCCACAATTCCCAAAGTGTGGAAAAAAAAAAAAAACAAACAAAAAAACATAGTCTGGTCACCATCCTGCCCCGTTACCGTCCCTCTCCCCCAATAATGCACTTCGTTTTGCTCAGTGCAATACCTACTACCAGTGCTGCTAAAACCAGGGACTTCGCTCAGGCACTAGGATGCTGAGCAGAGCCAAGCAATGCAAGGCGCTCTGTAGCCATATAGAGCAGCAAGAAGTGCTGCCTGACACCGCCAATTCTTCTCGCCGCCTCCCTCCCAGTGCTGGCGTGGCTCCTCCCGGCCCTGCTCAAGGGCAGGAATTGTCACCACGAGATCGATTTGATAAGTACAAAACCATATATAGCTCATTTTGACCAGAGATACTCTCTCTCCTTGGAGCCAGCTTCTTTTTCTTTTCTTTTTTTTTTTTTTTTTTTCCCCTCTTTTTTTCCTCTCTTTTTAGGCCGCTTTGAGCCTGAGGATGAGGGCTGCTGCTCTGCGGAGGGCGCGGGCAGGAGCTGCAGAGAGCCCTGCTGGCGCGGCCCGGGGCTGTTACAGGTAGCAGAGGCCGGTCCCCCACCAGGAGTGGACCCGGGCAGCTCGTTCAGTAGCCTTCGTAGCCAACTGAACGCCCAACACACTGGAAGAAAAACAAAAACCTAGACCCAGTTCTTAGTTTCAGTACAGAAAAAGCCACCGGCTTTTGAGGACAGGCTTGCCTGGCCCGGCATCAGAAGGGATGAGGCGCTGCATTGACTGTTTTCCCCAAACCTTAAACTTCCCCTGACATTTGGAGAAAAGGGACGGAGCTCCCGGCCGCCCCGCGCAGCCCGAGCGTCCCTGTAGAGGTAAGGTGGAGGCCTGCTGGTGCCGTGCTGGTGTGGGAACGGGGAGCATCGTGTCCGCTCGGAGCACCCCGGGTTGGGGCCGGGCTCCCCCCGGCCCGGCAGGCAGGGGAGCGGGGCTGGGGTCCGCAGCAGGACCCCGGCCCCGGCGGCCGCAAGCGAGCCAGGTTCCAGACTCAATGCTTTCCCCAGCACTTCACAAGCCTGCTTGGTTTGTCCACTGCATCCTCCCATACTTGGAATTTATGTAAATATTTATTTTTGTGTGGATACCATGAAGTAACAAACCTTTTACAAAATATGTAACCGCAGCCATTTGTGAAAGTCTTAATGTTAAAGAAAGAGAGGCAGAGACAATCGCTGTCCCAGAATTCTCTCTCTCTACGATTATAACCCAATTGGTGCCTCTGCTCCCGTAAGAGGCCCCGAAGAACATTTAGCCATAGGTTTGCCATCCAGTTCACCGAAAAAGAGGTTACCCAGGGGCTTATGAACAGATTGACATCAGCTACAGTTTGTTTAAAGTTTTATTTATACAAGTTTTAGCTGTCTTGACCAGATCACCTTTGAACTTGTCTTAGCATGTATTAAAGTTTAGTAGCTCTTACACTTTTTTAAACTGCTGGTAGAACACAGATGAGACTCATGTTTGCATAGGAAGGATGTTAAACAGTCTACCCTGTCACAACAACTGATGTTCATAACTTGCAGCTGAATGGTACAGACTCAGATTTCCAAAGCCCTGGTGACAGCCACATCTGTGACAAGTTATGAAACAAACGAGATCGACTACGAATTTCTCTGTCAGGGATTTTTTTTTTTTCTTCTCATTTTATTTTTTTGCGAGCCACAGCTTTATGGTTTCTTTGGAGCAAGCTCCGCAGACATCTCAGTGCTCTTTACCTGATCTGCACCCAGCTGTGGCTCCTCTGCGGGCCAGGACTGTTTCGCAGCCACGTTCCTGTGCTCTCCCCAGGCAGGAAGGGGTCAGGATCTAGTCTAGGTTCTCAACAAGGAGTGAGCAGGAGCAGAATACAACAGCTTTCCAGATTTTCTGAGAGGTGAAAGGAGAATGCTGGGTTAGCAAATGGTCTGGATGTTTTTTTTGTTTAAGAAAAGCTAATCACGGATCGAGAAAATAGGCTTTTTTTTTTGGTGTTTTATTATTATTTTTTTTAAATACAACCATCCTGCCCTGGATGTGCGGTTCCCATGACGGTGTTTCTACATGGGAGAGCGTTCCCGGGATTCCGAGCAGATGTAACTCGTACCTCCCCGATCCAAAGGGCCACTTCCCTCCCACGGGTGGCTGTCGGATTTAGTACCAGTTCATTACAAAAATGCTGCTTTGAACTCAGAGGGTTAATATACTTTTGATTTGTAATTTTTTGTAAAACTTTTTACAAGGTAGCATAGTATTTCACCAGAATACCAACTACAATCCGTCCATGGTCTGATTTTTATATAATTTAGTGGTGCTTTAGAAACTTTTGTTTGGTTGTTTCGGAGCTGTACAGCTCAGTTCTTCGCCTGTATCTACCTAAGACCAATGTGAACCTTTGTATTTTTGCTCCTAATTTTGGACTCAGTGAAAGTGTACTGTTTACATGTACAGAACTCCCGGCCCCTGTGTGTTCTGCAAGACCTGCTGTTGAAGAGGAAGCTGCACCTCACCCGGTTCGTCTGCTTAACAAAGCCACAGACTCACTCACCCTCATTGACACACGTCCCTACCTTAAGGAAGACCCCACAGAATCGAAACGCCCTTTAAACAGCTTTGGGTTTTGCACAAGATATTATCACTTTTTTTTTTTTTTTTTCCTGTGGCCAATTTAAAGATTGGCTGCGCTTCAAAATGAGAATTAATCTGAAGTTCAGTTCACTAAATAACCAGACCTCCAAACACAAATGGCACGGTCCTGCTATTTCACCATCTTCCTTCTGACATTGGAGGCACAAAGGTGAAAGCTGCCCAGCTCAATTTAGGGTCCAAACAATGGAGAAGCGCAATCGAGCCAACTGGGGGCTTGTGAGGAAGCAGGGGGGGGAAAACACTCATCGGCATAATTGGAAACATACTTTAACTAACATGGTTAAATCGCCCGAGATGTTAATTTCAGATTAAAATGGTAGGAGAGCGTTCCCTCGGGAGACGGAGGGGCTCCAAAACGAAGCAGAAGATGGCTCTTCGGAAAGTCAGCGCTTTCCAGAGGGGCCAGAGAGAAAGCATATGGCACTTAATCCAGCTTTTAAGGTGACACTTTATTGCTTAATCAATTGATTCATTTCAAAATGATATTTTTGCAGATAGGCACCTATGCAACTTAATGTGGCTCTTAAGCAGATGAGCACTTCCTCCTCAACGAGCTTGATAAGAGTTATTTGTGTTATATACTGTGGATTTTTCCAGTAAATGTGGCTTAATATTTTAATTCTTAGAATGTGTGTCTATTATATATGTGATGCAACTTAATTCTGTTCTGTTGGTGGAATGATTAGCACAGGCCAACTCCCTGTTCCCCTCACTTAACAAAGACCAATGAGCTGTTAATCAAGCTGTTATCTCCATGGTATTACTTGCTAAATGCACTGATTTCATAAGTATGTGGAATCCTTTTTTTCTTTTGAATCTGTATATCATATATAAGACTGAATCTACTTAATAAACACTGTATAACAAAAAGGGCTCTCTCCTCAAAATCAACCCCAGCGGGGGCTGCTGGCTCCCCGCTGCGCCCCGCGCCATCGCCAGCCGCGTCTGCTCAGCGCAGCACAGGCGGAGCCCAGCCCCAGCCCCGCAGCGCGCGAGAGGTCAGTGTCATTCGCCACCAAAACGGCTTCTAAATTTAGGTCTTTTTTAAAAAAAAATTTACCATGCAGTTATTTTGACATAAGCTGTGCTTTCCATTCCGTAACAGACAGGTGCAGTTACCGTAGAGAGCAGCGTTAGCACTCACAGGCGGGGATAGTCACGGATTAATGCTTAATTTATATTTTGACAAAATTAATTTTGTGAAGTGTCTGTTTTTTGTGGAAATATGGAGTTTTCATTGAAGTTTGTGGAAAGTTCTCCCTCTCCTCATGGAAAATACTGATTTTTCGTTATCAGCTTTATTCATTAAGTATAATAAATCTTTGCATCCATAAAATGTCTATCTCAAAGCGCTATGTAGATAAAATCTCCTGACCGGGCTCAGTGACTGGCTGAGTCAGGAGGGCCGAGGAAAGATGAGTCAAATCCGGTCACAGCTTTGGTGGAAATATCCCATTTTGACGTACGCCCTTACCTGTGATGCAGAACGGGCAGGACCTTCCCAGGGATTTGCTGCTGAAGCCTTGAGCGAGCAGCCAAAGGGTGCCCTGAACATTTGCACTCGTCAATAGTCAGCTGGGACAGCGCATCCCAAAACGGGCCCTGCGCGTTAATTGCTGTTAACACACGTGTCTGTGTGCACACACAGCTACTGCAGGTAATGCATGTCCCAGCACTTCCAGAACACCATTCAGTTTTAACACACAGCAAGCCACTGGGGAAGCTTTGTTCCCAAAGTGAAAACCAAGCAAGGGAGGTGCTGCTGCAAGTCATGGACAGCAGCAGCAGCAGCAGTCGCGTGGCCGTGCAGAGCCCTTCCCCTACCTCTGGAAATTCCTGCTGCTGCTTCTGCAGCTCTGCCACAGAGAGCCTTGGCTGGGCTGTCCACTGCTCCACGGCACTGCAAAGCGGGATGCAAACAGCGGGCAGGAGATTGCCTTTGGAAGAGGAAATCGGTTATTTAGTAGATAAATGTCATGGAGGAAAAAAAAAATATTTATATTTGTTCTGTGTGAAATTCAGCCATTAATAACAGTTTTACTTTGAAGCCTCCGAGCTCCTCTGTTCTGCAGATAACTAATCCTGACATCACCCTTCACCACACCAATGAAAGACAACTGCTGATTTCAATTATTTAACAATTTTAAAGCTCCCTTAAGTAACAACGAAGTTTTTGCATTCCTTGGTTTTAGCTTATTTAAATTACCTGGGTATGTTTAAAGGCACCCATGTTTGCAGACAGGCTGCCAGTCAGGGCACCACCAGCACACAACCCTAAGCCACAGCCCACTCTTCTCCTTCCCAAGTCCCCTTTTCTCCCTGCCAAGCTGGTGCCAAAGCAGCTGCTGCCCCAGCCCACGGCTCCCCTCGTGAACAGGACCCCAGAGCAGCAGCAGCTGATGTTCAGCCAGCTGAGGTCAGGGGGTTTCCATGAGCCAGCTGCCTCTGCCGAAAGACTGCAGCGAGGACTGATGGCTACATGGAGACATCTCAGCTCCAAAAGCGAGGGATTCAGAGCTTTAACCTCCTCCTGTGCTTGGGACAGAGCTTCTCTTTGCACTCAAATGGAGCAAACATTCAGCTTTTGGTTTTGCTCCCCCCCTTTCATTCCTATCACTATTTTTAAAGCAAGCAGCCCAAGGAATGTGGGCTCTGTTACCACCACGCTCGTGCACGCAAACAGCCCAGAATTAATTACGTGGTGGAGCTGAGAGCAGAGCACGGCCACGGCTGTTTTGCAGCACGACAGAGCCTCGTTACACGCTGCACTGCTGCACAGATCCGAGCACCCCCAGCAGCCCCACCGCCCGCTGCATGAGATCGCCACCTGCCTTGGGAGGATCCACGCAGTGAGAGCAGAAGCGAGGCACGTAACGGGATCTTTCGTGTTATTCTTTTTAAAAATGCTTCCTACCTAGAAAAAAAAAAAAAAAGAGAATGTATCAATAACGTACAGATAGCTTCAAAAAAAACCCACAAATGTGTAATTGGTATCCCAATGTTGTGCTTTTGAAAGCATTTCCAGATCCATTTACTCAGCAGCTTGTTAGGACAGCACCATAGCACACGAGCTGTACAACAGCAGGAGCAGAGGCTCTGCCCGGTGCTGCTGGGGAAGCCCCAGCACATCGCCTGCAGCCCGGTGCCACGGGGAGGCTGGTGGCTGGGGGTCACCGTCACTGCGGAGGGGATCGTGCAAACTTGGCTCCAGCAGCATCCCACACCCACACGGCTTCTGTGCGAGCCTTTCCAGCATCTACTTCCCAAGAGCCACGCAGTGTTTGCAGCAGGTGCATGGTCTTCGGTTATCTGCAAGTGTATAAAAAACAACGTGATGAGGCTGTGACAACAACACTCCCCCCCTCTTTTTAATCATCTGAGCCCAGAAGCTCTGGAGCGCTCCCAGTTAAAAAAAAAAAAAAAAAAAAAAAAAAAAAGCAATATTGCCTTAAAGAGCACAGTGGATGATTTCAGAAAAAGAGGATTGAAACCACAAATGGAGGTTTTACAGAGTGTTTATTTTTCCAATACCACAAGGGACATACATGAGCAGGCCCCCCCGGAGGGCTCTGCAAACCAGACCGGTTCAATCTGTACACTACAGTGGCCCCAGAGGAGACAGAGCCAGAGAACCCCAGCTCTGCTCCCGATCTTTGGTAAGCAGGTTTCACACCTCCGCTCCGACCTCACTAATACTGCGTTTCAGCTCATCCCAGGGTGCGCGTGTGCACGCAGGAGTTGGTTCTCTCTCTCCTTCCACAATATGAGACTGTCAGATGCACTAAAGATAAACCATTTGAGACTAAACTTGTTGCATCCCTCAGGCTTGCATCTCAGTTTAAAAAAAAAAAAAAAAAAAAAAAAAAAGTGCACGGTGAAGGGAGGTAGGATAGAGCTAGAAAAGATACAAGCAGAAAAAAAATAAAAATAACCCCCCCACAATTCTTGCTACTGTGTGCTTGAAGAACAGCCAACTTTTGGCCCCGTTGAAGCAATTCACTTTTGGTAAGTAATTACTCCGAGGAGGAAGAGAGGCGAGTTTCTGCTCTCTGCCAGCCCACGGCTGCACGAGGCCGTTCAGCTTTTTGCAGTGCAGCCCCAGCCGAGCGCTGGGAGATGCGGTTACAGCGACAGCTGGCAGCTAGCTCGGAGTGACCAGGAAAGCACACTCAGCTCAGCAAAGCCCCTCGGGTCATCCTTGAGCTTCTACATCACAGTCTACCTGCACAACACAGCACGGAGCCCTGGGCAGAGGAGGAGGCTGTCAGAACCGAGAGTCACCTTTGCATGTCGAGCCTCACGCTAGGTAAGACAGAATACAGTGGCTCTGACTACAGATGCAGATTAATAACTAACACCACTTTAATGCAATACTGCTGTAGAGCCCGAAAATCCAAGGAAAAAAAAGAACCCTTTATGTTCTATGTACATTACATCCATTTACAGAGTTGGCCAGTACTGTGTACAACATATAAATACATGATCAAACAGATGCATAGAGGATACTTACAGGAGCCAAATAATTCACTTTATACATCCAAGAATGAAAATATTTTTTAAAAAAGGAAAAAAAAAAAAATACTGCTTTAAATGTTAGATGGTCGTCACACAGATGCACAGCTAGACACTTGCAAGTGGTCAGATGCTGTCACGTTAAGGTCCTCATTGCAGAGCTACAATACAGAGATCGCTGGCCACCTAAACGAGCTTCTAGGAACCTTTGACTTTCCCCACTAACTTGTAGCAACAGCCAGCCAAAAGAGGCAGTCACAGCAGCTGGTCCAAGAGTTCAGCCAGGCACGCAGTCCCATGGCCCACGCGTCTTCCTGCAGACCAGCAGAAGGCATTCAGGTGGCACGTGCCACCTATTTGCTTCTTGCATCCTCTCAGTTGGCTCCAGCCAGTACCCGGTCAGCTGCACGCGGCTCCACCTGCAGAGTGCTTCGCTGGTCCCTCCGTCCACCTGCAGCATCCAGAGCCCGTGCAGAACCGTCTCCTGCAGAGCAGCTTTCTGCTCGCACTTACTGCACAGTGGTGCTGCCCACACAAACCGAGAATGGAGATGGCAGAAGGGGAGAGTGGAAGACTGTAGGGGCTAACCTAGCGCAGCCCTGAAATAGAAAACACCCTGTTCCAGTTCCTTTGGATGTAAAGATTTCCTCTACAGAGGGTCCACGGATTGCCACAGCAAACTGCCTCCCGGCCAGGTGTTAGCCTCAGCATGTGTACCAGAGCACAATCAGTATTTCCACAAGAGCGTTAAGCAGAAGGATGGCTCCAGTGGGGCGCAGCCCACAGACAGTGGAGTAGTTGTGAGCAAGGAAGGGTTTTGCGCTGTAGATTTCAGTGGGAAGGCAAGTCAACTTTCCTCACCAAAACAAAGTGTAACAGCATTTCTACTATAAACAGAATAGCATTTTGTGTACAGGTTTTAGGATCAGTCATTATCAAAATACACACACTGAATATACAATTTGTCCCATGGCCATAATTTATTATCTCACCACAAGGCACAATACACAAAGCTTAGAGGGTCCTATACAGTCGTCATGACAAAATGCCCCACAGCCTTTACACATAATCATGGCTTTAAGGCTGCACGAACACTTGAACGATATTTCTTCAACACTGCTGCTATCAGCAAACATCTGCACAGAAAGGGATGTATTATGGTTTGCAGCAAAGTTCGCTTTGTGGGTTAGCTGCATCATGCTTCCAGCAAGACTTCTGGGAAAAGCTGGAGTGTTAGATGAATAATTAAAGCTGGTGGAATTAAGCTGCAGCTTAGAAAGCTTCCCATAAAATGCCTGTTTGATATTGAACTGAGAAGGTATGGAAGAAGGCTCCAAAGGGTGATTGTGTCTTTTCCCTGGTTCCCTTGAAAACTTAAGAAATGGCAGGTCCATAACCAGCGGAACACTTTGCAAGTGCTCAGTTAGCTCCAGAGGGCTTTGTGCTGCTGCCTTCTGCTTCTCTCCACTGTTCTTGGTTGGGCTGTCACATGCCAGCGCGTTCTCATTTCTTATTTCTCCCATGGTGTTCACGTGCTGCTTTGAAGTCCATTCTTCCCTTACACCTGGCATTCCTTCTCCAGACGCACAGCTCTTGGTCAAAGGAATCTGTTTGCTGGGGGCCAAGGTCCCCATGTCTGAAACTTGATCTGAAGCCCTCGAGTGATGTAGTCTGACACTGGCATTGCAAGGAAAACCAGAACCAAAGAGCTTTTTGCCTTTAACTCCAATGTAATTTTTATTGGCCGGTGTACTCCCTGTCTGATTTGGACCAAGAGAATTCACATTTGGAGATAAAAACGGAGGCTCTGGAGATGGGTTCAACTTCTCAGGACTTTTATTTGTGATAACATTTGTTAGTGGGTTGCGCTGCGGCACCCGATGGATCTTGGGCACTTCCTTTTGCTCTTCAAAGCTACAGGAAGAAAACGTTCTTTCCTGAGGGCTCATCTCTTCATGCTTCTGAGAGGCACTTGCCACATTTACTAGTTGGTCTTGGCAGCTTAAAGCTGAGTCAATTTTGGAATGTTTCTCTGGAATAGACTGATTCTCCATATCCTCTGCTCTAGGCACCACTGCCCCTGGTCCCCGCTTCTTTTCCTGGGGATCTACAGATCTCACTGAGTGGAAGTCATCACTCCTGCTTAGGGCGCTCGTCTTCATTTGTACATCTGGAGAAGATTCTTTGCCAAAATAGCAACTGCTACCTCCCTCCACTTGCACGGAGAGGCCTTCTGACTGCTTGTCTGCAGGCGGTTGTGTAACTTCCAGCTTGACACTGGCTTGAGATCCTGGGATGACTTCTTCCAGTGGACGGTTCCCCTTAAGCAGCTGCATCACCAAAGGGTTGTTGGTTTCAACAGAGGATACGGGCCGAGCAGAACCTGACAGCCTCTCGGATTTTGGGGGCAATGGTGCACGCAGCCCCCATCTCTGAGGTGGAGGTGCAGTGCTCGTCTCTGTGACCGAAGGGAAGTCCACAGCAAAGGCCAGACTATCTGTTTCCACAGGTAACTTCGATCTAACTCTATCACGTCTCTCAGTGTTGCTCTGACAGGAGTCTTTCCTTGCTACATCCCTGCAGTTGACACTTCTGAAACATATATCCATCTCTACATTTTCATCAGCTATGTCAGCTTCAAAATCCGAAGCAGTATCTGTTGTCTCACTGTGTGTACTCCGTACTTCATCGTCTCCATTCAGCTTGAACTCTTGAGTTGCTCTCAGTGGCTGACACACATCTTCCGATTCTGTTCTGGGGCACCTCTCTCTAGGCTGCACAAGTTTTTCAGAGGTATCTATCCTATTCTGAGAAATGAAGTCCTCACATAAAGAGGATTTCACCAGAGACTCTGTATTCTGTTCCTCATTACTTGTTTTGCCATCACTCTCTTTCTCTGCCTGCAGATGTGTGAACTGATACCGTGCAGGCATTACTTTCTCCACTCCTGCAGTCACTGTTCTGGAGTTATCGCTATCGTTTCTCGTGCACTGTTCCACAAATGTTTCAGAACCATTACATCTAAATCTAGATATCACTTCTGGCTCACGGCATTCTTTACCACCTGATGACAATTCTGGCAGAAGAGCAGGACAACTGGAGGAATTTTCCTTAACATCAGAAGGATAATCCAGCTGTACTGGGGGAGAGCTACCACCTTTGAGTTCTGACGGAATCCCATCTCCTGTAGGGCTGATCACAGCTCCCTGTACCTGAGAACAAGACAGACCGTTTACTGGAGGAACCAGGCATTTCAGCTTTATACTTTGCCTCTCCTCTGATGCAACACAAGCTGGGGTTTCAGTCCTTGCATCACAGGGGAGCTGTTCAGGGCTCTCCTCCCGCCTCTCCAAAGTTGCACTGTCAGACGATGACCCAGTCACAGCATCACAGAACTGCCTTCTAGGTGAGCCATCCACGGGCTGAGCTTCCCCTGAGCTAGTGCCTGCAGCGCGCTCCGGAACGCCGCTTCCCTCACGCTTTGAAGAAAAGGAGTCTTGTGTTGAAGAGGCAAAGGAATCCGCGTTAGCTGCCTGAGCAGCCATCTCAGAGTCAGCCTTTTCTCCATTTAGACGGAGAGACGGCAGTAATTGTGTTCGTTGTAGATCTGACGAACGCTTTCCATGAGTTCTCTTTGATCTCCTGTGCTCTGTGTGGCTGTTGGATTCTCCTCCGCCACCTCCTTCGTCAGTGCTTCTCCCTCCGCCTGGGCCACCCCCACCTCCGATGGCAGCTGTAGCAGCTTCTCGCTGGGCTCGGGCCTGCAGAGCACGGGCTTTAATGTCTGCGAGTGTTCGGGCCCCGCTCCTGCCCCGGCTGGAGGGCTCCGTGTTGGGGATGATCCTGGGGCATATTTGGTAAGCTGGCTGACCTTTAACCACCCAGGGTGGTTTAATACGTGAAAGTTGAATCTGAAAGAAAGAGAAAAGCACTTAGTGCTAAGGCTCGACTATTTTCAGACAGTGAAATGCATTTTATTAACATCTGTTCATCGTAAGTCTTGCTATGAGAATTCAGTATAAAGAGTTAAAATTCCAACTTAAAAACAAACTTTGGCAGAGAAGTAGCATGGCTCCCGTAACCTCTGCTTATGCGCTCTGTCACGCGATACGTAAAGCTCACTTAGCATTAACACTGCTTTACCAGAGCCAGCAGATGAATATGAAACGGGTGGTTTGCTTTCAGAGCTTTAGAAATCAAAATGGTCTCCTTTACATCAGGATGACTACTCTGAAGCTAGCAAGATGGATGCCTCCAGTTAAAACAGCAAAAGTGAGAAGGAATACTTTTCTGCCCCCAAAGGAAAGGAATTGGGAAACTACACGTGATAAAGAACACGATTTGAAGGTCTCTTCTGCAATAAGTCAGATAGTTTCAGGAAAAGTGATTTCTGTATTCGCAAAAATGCAAACTAACAGTCAAGGTTACCCTGCGCTCTTGTGCAAAGACCTTGGAATGATTTTCCATTCTTTGCCCTTCTAAACAAGATAGTGACCTGTGGTAATCCGAGGTACTTAGCCAGCTCTGCCAATGAAACCCTGGACTACTTCTGCTAAGATGACAACACTTGACATTTCAGTAATGTTTTGATGCTAATAAGCATGACAGCCCTGGGATACCAAGCAGCTATAATTCTCTTTCCTACCCGGATGGGTGGGACTTTTGGCTCCTCTTTAGTAGGCTGTGGCTTTTCTGGGTGAACACTTTCAATTGTGTTACGAAAGGACTGACGATCTTCAAGCCGGGGCTTCTTTTCGGGGAAGGATGCAGAGGCAGCCTCCTCAAAGCATTTCCTCTTCTGGTCCTTTGACTCCCGAGCTGAGTTCTCCTGGGGCAAACTAGGAATTCTGCTTGCAGCTGCCGATGACGGATCTTCCGATTTACTGTGCGACTTGGAAGTTTCTGGAGAGAGATGCAGTTCTGAACTCTCTGGATTCAGTACTGCAGTAGAAGTGCTTGTTGGATCATCTTTCTTCAGGTCCATCTCAGGTTTGGTCTCTTTACGAAGAGAGGAATCTGGTCCCACAGAGGCAGTCTCTTTGGAGGCCTCCTTTTGCTCAGATTCACGTAATTTGTACAGGCTCCTCCTGGCTCTGCATCGCAGGTCGGCCCGGGAGCGTTTCTTGAAGTGCCCGTCTCTCTGCCGTGTAGAAGGACCGCGTGACAATCTTGCTTCTCCTTTAACAGACAGTCCTGTCCTGTTCTCAGCATCTTCTTGCACCAAATTCTGTTCCTGGGATTCTTCTTGGGTCAAGCCCAACCTATAAGGCAAACATAAAAACTAGTTAGAAGCTAAAGCCCATCCTAATTTAAGCATTTCATCTATTATTTATAGCTGTACTGTCACCACTATACATAGTAACATACACATTACAAAGCAGAGACTCATCAAAACCTCATTAAGTCAGTCTGCAATGAGATAACCTGTACATCTGCTATCCCACATTACTGTCACAGGGAACAATGAAAATCAGAAAATGTAAAGATCTGTGATGGAAAACAAATAGTATTCACTTGTCTCAAAAACAAAATAAATAGGCTATAAAACTCTGCTCTGACCAAGCCAATTCCACTTAAGGATTCCCCTGAAGCAACAGTCCGAATGATTCACTCCACAACTATATTTTTACAAGGAGTTCATGGTGCATCTTCTCAAGCAGAAACACTCTGCCACCTTCATAAGCATAGATAAAACAGGACAGGGGAGGCAAAATTTATTACCTTTGTCCGTAGTAGTCCTCAAAGAACTTCTCCTTCCATTGTTCCACTCTCTTCTCCTTTTCCATCTCCTGCCGAATTCGGACTTGCATTTCATGTGTGAATTCACCTACAAGAAAGCAAGATACTGAAATTCAGTTCCAAACAAAATAAATTTTGCAAATGTAACCTTTTTTTGTTTTAATAGTATAGTACAGCAGCTCTCTCTCTCTGAAGGCCATATCTTCTGTTATCATGCTGCTCTCCACCCTATTACGGATCTACAAGCCGCCTGCAACTACTTAAGGACAGTCACACAGCCTCAAGCAAATCTGAAAACAAAACAAAACAAATTCTGTTTTACCAGATGTAGGTCACCATTTAACGGAAGATAAGTCTAATGTTACTTTACACCTCCACCATTCCATTCTGAAGGCCCCATGGCACCTAAGGAAAACACATCTTTGATTTTAACAAAAAAAAGAGATAAAAATTGGGGGCAATACAGCCAGATATACAGCCAAACTGGACTGAATTTCCATTTGCTAACTGTAAGAGGAAAAACAAAGAAAGCTCACAAAATGATTACCCATTCTCCAACCACAGAAGCAAGCAAACCTACTCACCATCAGCTAGTCTTTCTCTCCAGCTCTGAGCAGCATGGGTGAAAAATTCGTTATTCAGAGCACTGCCACTGAGACGCATCAGCCCATCAGCCCCAACCTAAGAGGACAAAAAACAGGTCAAAGAGAAAACATTTGCTTCAGATGTTCCGCAAGCAAGAGGCTACACAGCGAGTGGAAAACACCCAAGTGCTGCACCTCCATACCTGTCTGTCAACTTCTGGAAGGAGGTAAAGAAGCTGCTGCTGGAAGTGCGATGGGAGCGCGTTAAATGTTCTGGAGTTTATCAGAGCTCGCAGGTTTGTATTGACAAGAATGGAACCCGGTGTTTCGAAGTCAATATCCTCACCCCTGTTTCGTTTCATTTGCCCTGTAGTTTAAGGACAGGTAAATAAGATAAACATTATTGTACAAAAATGTTTCAGCATTATGGGCAAAAACCCCACACCACGAACTACTGCAGCAAAACCAGTAAAGACTGTAGTATTCAAGTGTGAAGAATGGCTCTCTCAGCCATGCTAATTAATAGCAAGCACGCATGTGGGATTTTGATACGAGGTCATATTTTTGTCATGTTCAGGTACAGTTCTTGATACTGCTTTTCAGACTAGACAAACTTCTCAACAACTGGCTCACTATGGTTCAGAGAGGAAGGTCCAGATGAAGAGCCTTAAGAATGTCATATGCCCTCCAAAGGAAGAGAACCCTGGTGTTCTTTTCTTGGAAATACACAGACTTCAACATTGCCTGCTTTTATGGATGATTTTCTCCTAACTTTAATCAGGAGCACTTACCAGCTGTGGGCTTTCGGATACCTCTCAGTAGCTGTGGCGGATCCCTGTTTATTTCTGTTCTACTGCGCAAGGTGGTGTTGCACAGGGCCAAAGAGCTGCTGCTACTGCTGGATGTGCTACTGCTCTCCCCATCAGCATGCCTTCCTGTGAAGCCTAAAAGCAAAACAATCTCACAAAAACATGCAAAGGATAGCAGAAGCCCAACTTGCAGAGTGTTTTTAGCATACCAAAATTACCTGCTAAGAACAACAGTTTTACTACTACAAGGTTTTGTCCAGTTACCAGCTATTTTGATGGAGATAAACGTATACTCAACAGCACAACTCAGTCACTGTGCATTCTCAGCAATTATTAAAGAAGTCCTCAGTCAAACTTACAATTAGGGACTACTGATTAAGAGCTAACTACAGAGCCATTGCAAAAATCACCAAAACAAAAGCAATGCTCACCAGATGCAGACTCCATGTGTGCCCCATTTACTTTCAGCGGTGTTAAAACAACACGTGGCAGCATTACACCGGTCTTTTTCTTTTGTTTGGTTGTCTGTGGTCCAGAAAGAAAACAAGAACAAAACAAAGAAAGACATTACAGAAAGACAGGTTAATCTTCCATGTACCATATTTCCCAAATAAAGAACCACCCAGATCCTAGGTAAATCTTCACGTGTCAGTCATTAATTACATTTACAAATAGCAGAGTGTTCAAAATTACCTCCTTGTATATGATCCCTCCATGTCATAGAAACTCCTCGCCTAAGGACACAAGCCCGTAACTCTCCCCGAGGCACCTGTGCACACCTAGTCCCTGTCATGCTAATCCCAACAGCATGCAGCAATGAAAGCTTCCCTTCGGAGGCTTTTTGTTTCCATTAGTCCCACATTTTCCTACCTGTGAGGCTGTTCTGCTGCTCTCCCTGGCAGTAGAGGATGCCTTGCTCTGAGATTCAGTGGAACAGGAAGCATTAGAGGAGGTTTCATCAAGAGACACTGAAATAGACGGGCACTCGGTCAGACACAGAAGTAGATGCTTATAACTTAAGATTAATGTTATCAGACACTTACCATCATTATCACCACTCACAGTGCTTGCTTCATTGGACTCGCAGCTTTCTGCGTCTGCTGTATCCTCCAGTTCATCCCCTTCTGGCACAGACAGATTTCGAGACCACTGAAGAGCATCCTTCTAAAGGGGTAAACAAAGCTCAGGTGACTACAGTCCTTCCTCCCAACAACTACCACTTGAGCCAATGGGAACAGATGGTTTAGTGGATGTAGCTTTTAGTTTAGATTTTTTATCTTCCCTATTTTAATCCTTTTCATGCAGTAAGATATTTTTAAGCATGTTTAGGCTCCTAATGGAAAGAAGTCATCCTAACTATCAGCACGCTTCACAGACACTTCCTAGATGAATAACTCAAATATATCCAAAACATGTAAGGTTAACATATCACGCTTTTCTGCAAGAAACAAGCAAGCACTTTCTAATGAAGAGAAACATCTCATTCTTACTACTAAAAGAACAGGTATCACCAGAATTATCAACTACTAAGATAGCAAGCTTAGTAGATGCATTTACTACTTGTATAATCAAAGCCATTTCAATTCCATCTGTTTGCAGTAAAGTATGACAAATTAACAAAATTTTCTGACAGCAGGAAAAAAGGATGCAAACAAAATAGCCAAAAATACCAGTGTCTATTAAGCTGATATTTATCAGGGAATCCAACAGTACAAAACAATGCAGAAGAAAAGCCTGAGACCAGAAATGTTTTCAACATTTATGATTACTGGGACAATAGACTAAAATAAAAAACATTTCAGAGGGACCTTGAGATGTGAGGAAGATGGTGATGCTAACTGTACACAGGATGCAGTGAAACACCATCCACCCAGAGAAAATGGGAATACATTTTCCAATTGAGATTTTACTCGGAGCTACAAGTTCTCAGACCAATGTAATTTATTGGTTGGCCTTGTGGCTGTCGGAAAAGGAGTGAAACAGGACCATTCTGATAATCAGCCACCTGAGTTGAACTCCAAATACTGGAAGAAGAATTTATCTTACTTGAGCAATTCAAGAAATAATAAGGGGTTTAAAATGAATATATCACCTATGGCTGAATATAGCCGAAAAATACAAACTAAAGTGAAATAATGAATTCCAGACACACTTTCAGAGGATGATCTCAGATGCAGCACATTCAGCTCATATGATGCTCAGTTACAGTTTAGCACGCAGCTATGCATTACAAGCAGAGCTTGCACCTTGGCCTTCAACTGAGAGTAGAAACTCAACATTTACCTTGAGCGTGAACAGGCTGATCCGTCCAGGCAGTTTGTAGAAGAGGCCATCGCCTCCCCTTGAATTGGAATGGAGCATGGCATTGAGGCAGGCCAGGGGAGAAGTGCCACTGAAAAAGAGGAAGGCAGGAAAGGGACTCAGACAATAACTAAAAAAAAAAACAAAACAACAAAAAAACACCAGAAACGGGGGCTGATCAAGAAAACAGCCTGAAAGATCTCTTTAAATTAGCATCATTTATCTGACTTAGGAGAATAAAGATGATACTTATTAACCTTATGGGATAGGCTCTTCAGTCAGGATAGTATTACTGTTTTCCTGTTTGACCTGTAATTAGCCTCAACACATCACAGTAAAACAATCCGCAGAAAACAGGAAACGCGCTGATTTTGAAGTTACTCCTGGTCATTATTTTAGCCCTTTCTAACTTGTATTATTCCTTTTTTGCTTCAAATTTTCAGGACTGGTTTGAATTTATTAAAAACCAGATTTACTCAGCAGTAGAAAAACACAAAGTCGGCAAAAATTATACACATTTCTGAAACGTCTCTCCTAATTGACAGGACTGCACTGGCAGGGTTAGATAGAAAAGGTCTGATGAACTGATTTGTCAAGTCCTCTGTACCAGCCTGGTTTTGCCATTTGTGATTAAAGCAGCCTACGCTCACACTGATGGAACTTCTGTGCATGTGAATCTCATGTTTTCCAATAAGTCACACATGTGCATGCAGAAAGTTACCTGGAAAAGACATTAAAGCAATATTGATTTCAAAATTATTAAAAGTGAAACTGAAAATTGGACTGAGACAAAACATTTCAAAGAAAATCATTCTCAAATTGAAAACTGCACTTAGAACAATTTCTGTTTCCACCCTCAATGCATTTGGTTGTTGGGTGTTTATTCACAAGCCCCAACAACAGAGGAAATTACCCTCGATCATTTTTAGATACTATGAAAAAAAATTTCCAGCCTTCTGGCCTGTTAGTGCTTTCCCTTCTGTATTTAACGGAACACTCAGCAACCCAACCAGACACAACAAGTTTTCTTAGAATGGCAAAAAAACACCCAAACCCCCCAAAACAACAACAACAACAACAAAAAACAAACCATACTTTTTCGCCCAAAGAAGGAAAAAAAAATAGTTAAAACTTTCCCAGGAGGCAGAAGCCAGCTCTGGTGCTGGAGGCCAACGTCCCAGCTCGTGCACAGGGCACGTAGGACAAGCAAGGGCCAGGACCCTTCCGACGGGCTGGCGTTACCCCGGACCAGGACAACACTGCCTTAAATTGATTCAAAGGGAAAACCACATCTTGAGTCGCCAAGCCATTTCCTTCAGGAAATGGAGTTTCAGGAAGGCCTTTTATTCAAGGACCAGGAAAGTCTGCCGCATATTTAGCTAGACAGGATCACTGCCTGCATTCTTTGAACAATTATGCGGTGAAGAAAACAGTCTTTGCTTAAAGCAGAGAATTAATAACGGGAAGAAAACAGACATCCCAAAGGAAAACCACCAGCCTCTAAACAAATGATGTAGCTCGGTGGGGTTTAGCATGATGCATGCTGCGGAGTTGGGTCCTTAGCTACCTGCTGTGACAGGTCACTTGTTAAAAACAGGGAGAACATCGCAATAACTAATGTCTGAGAAAATGGATCTGCTGTTACCCGTAGCACAGGACAGCCTGTGCACATAGGGCTTCAGCTAGCTACCTGCTTGAACAACAGGGCTGATCTGAGAAAGGTGCAGGCTATTGATTAAAACAAAGATATATGGCAGTTTTCATTAAAAGCCTGCCTCAGGGCTGTGATACCACCACCCGCATCCAAACCACAGAAGACCTACTCGGTAAGGATCCCAAGCCACAAGCTTCCAGCAGCTCCAGTACTGATGCAGCAGCACGGTGGCACAGCACCTCACCAAACAATGGTAACTCCCACGCACAACACCTCCTCGTGCATCAAAGTTTTTCACTATTCAAACCACCACAGCTGTTTCCTGACTTCGCATACAAACACGGAGCAGAAACAAGATAACGCTTGGAGTTGCTGGGTCCCAGAAGAAATTAGTTTACTTTCTGTAGCTGGTTGAGTACAGGTTCAAAAAATGCAAACCCAATGGTGGGAAACAATCTGCAGAATCAAGGCGAGGAGGTAAACGTGACTAGAAAAAGTCTGCACATCTGCAGAAGTCAGTCAATAGGCTGTGGATGGAAAAGACTGCTTTTTCTGCCACTGGTCCTCAGTGGCAGAACTCATGCAGAACCTCAAATCCTCATCCTTTCTTTTTTTCTTTTTGGTGGGGGGCCACACGGCACTAACTGAGGCACTTGGACTGTCACAGCTACTTATTTTCTTTGATGTGCAAGACAATCCTTATTTTCTACTGGCTCACAGAAACAGAGGTCCACAGGAACTTAACCAAAGCAAATAATCTCCCACTCCTGTAGTTTCCTAAGTTCCATATCAGTTTTTTTCCAGATTGAGAAGGACATATCCTCTGCACGATGTCAAGAGCCACAACAGTGTAAGCAGCACTACCACAGTGCTCAAAAATCTGAGCAGAAGCCAGGACAGTAATATAAAACAAAGGAGACTTTTCTGAGTCTCCTACTGTATAACGTCTGCTCTGGAAATGAAGCATCAAAGGAGACAGAACTTAAACTTACTAAACTAGAGCTGCAATAGTAGAACGTACCAGGAGCTACTTGTGAGAGAAACACATGAGTGGCAAACACAATACAGGAATCAGAGCTGCAACAGGCATTTATTTCACAATAGGTGGATGAAGGGGGCTCTGTATGTTATCAAAAAATCCAAGAAAAGCTTCCAGTTATTGTCAAAGAAAAAAAAAGTATATAAATGTCTGTAATGTAATCTGAAATTACCATGCTGGCAGAGAAAGAAGGAAGAAAAGTGGGCTAGAGATGAGGCAGAATCACATGAAACAAGCCAAGGCTTTGTATGAGGCCTCCTCACCCTCCATGCACAGTTTTAAATGAGATCCCCAATACTAACCTCATTTCCTTTAGTCCTTCAGCCTCTATGACCTGCAGAATCTGTTTTGGGGTCATGGGAGCATCCGAGTAGTTTTCCAGCACCTGAGGAGACAGAAACACTGGGTGTCATCACAGAACTTGCTTCTGTATTCACGGAACTGCTCCATAGGCTGGGGTTCAGAGACAAAGAAAGTTCTGTGTGGCACAGCATTACCTACAAAAGACGTGCTAAAAATTTCAGGCTACCTCAAGGTGACGGTAAGCATTACAACAGCCTCACCTTCACTTGGTCCCTGATCAGCTGAAATATGAACACGAAGAAGAAAAAAGCAGCAGAATTCGGCTTTGACCCCGTAACAAGAAAGCCAGTTGGTGCTTTACCAGACTTCAACCTGCATTACACCACGTTGCTACCACATCCAGCCTTCAACACTGTGCTTAGAGACCCTCAAGTGATGTAAAAGTTCTCCCTACCTCTCAGCAGAGAATCCAGTACTTTTCTGGCAATAACAATATCACTGCCCAACTATGTACTTCTGAAGCCTACCTTCCTTGGATTACTGCATTCATTTCAGCTTCGCTCCATCTCCAGAGTCAGAATTCTTGTCAGAGAAGGACAGAACTCAGAAAGGGACTACGATAACAGCAAAGGATATGGGAAAAATTATGGGTAGACACTAAAAAGATTTGGACTGCTTGCCTTTGAAAGCAAACGAGTAAAGTCAGGTATTAAAAAGGCAATAAAATAAATAACATCTCATCCTTTCATATATCATAGGAAGAACAGAATTGCCACTTACACATGAAGGATTAAAGAGGCTATTCATTACTTTTAAAGCCTGTAGAACTTACTGCTCCAAAGAATCTAGAAATAAGAATTTCAATGACACAAAAAGAGGACCGGACTTTTCTGTGATAAGGAGATTATCCACAAAATCAGGAAACAATGACCAAAAGAAAGCTGCAGTAGATGTAAACCACCAGGTTTCTTTGGAAGCAGATAACCCTACAACTCCCTGACACCCCTGGGTCTGCTCGAGCATGAGGACTGCACCACAGGCGTGTGACGTGGCCCGAAACAGCCAAGAAAAGTGGCCACAGGTATTCAGCCTGGAACTTTCTGATCATAATCATGATCTAAATTCCCCAAGCGTAATGGCTACGGTGATGCACAATCCTGATTTTGTTCGTCACCAGGCTTTAGAGGGCTCCACAACCCGATACTGGCTTTCAGTTTGACTTGAGTGAGAAGCAGCAGAGGAACCCAAATGCCCCAGTTATATCAGCAGCATCTGGAACTGAGTCACTGCAGCAACGAGTCAAGGCACAGGGACTGCTGCCTGCCCTGCAGGGCTGTGTGAATGGGACACTTCCAAACAATGCCATGCAGGGGACCACTTGGGTCTCCATCCCATCTCCCAACCTCTGCAAATAGGGAAAAAACAACCTCACGTTACTGTAGGGCTCAGCCACGGGTTTTGATTAAGGAACTTCTTAAATGACATCCGCCCTATATGGATTTTTCAGATGCTTGAAGATCACACGAATAAGTGATGCTAACCTGGTAGGGGAGAACTACAAACCCTGAGATAACACACGGTGAAAACACGAAGTGATGAGCTATACTCAAAGAGTAAACAATTTTAATTCCCTGCCAATACGGCTCCATCACACTTTTTCCTTCACTAATCAGAAAACCTCCGCGGGTTACCATTCCTCTGAGCCTCCCTCGGAATCTGTCACTGCCCATCACTCCGAGGGGACAGGCTGACGAGGGGAAGCACATCGCTGCAGGGGCAGATGCAAGATCCACAAAAGGGAAGCTGCCTGTTCTGAAAAAAAAACAAGGAAATTCTTCACAGCTTACAAAACCTCTCTCAAGTGTCAGACACAGCGCAGCCTAAAACTGAGCATGAATGAGCATTTACATAAAGATAAAAGAATCTGCGCTCAGGGGAACAATTTCCAATCAACAGCTATATTAAGTGTACAGACTGCTTAACGCAAGCGCTGGGAGAAGATCCTGCCTCGTTAGCCAGCAGAGCCCAGCCTCCAGCAGCCATACCCCAACCCGACCCTGCCTGTGCCACGTTAATCCTGCAGCACAAGCGACACCGTAACCAACCCACGAGGATTTTCCCCTCCAGGATTTGTAGTACTGAGAGCCAGGGGTTCCTGCGCTGGAGCCTTACATCGCTCCCCCCACCAAATCACCCGTGTTGGAGGTGTTTGGCACTGACAGCACTTGCCCAACAGTTCCGTGGCTCTGGGTGTTCGAACGGATCTTTGAAGGCTTATTTTATGGGATGTGCATGATATTAGCTCTGTAGGGGCAGCAACACTAAAAAGCACTTTTGCCTGTGATTCTCGGAAACACTGAGAGGAATGCAGAATCCAATAGCGTGCGTCAGAAAGGAAAATTAAAAGCATTTTGACAGGGAGCATGTGTAAGCCTAGTGTTAAATAAAGATCTATTTTTAGTGGATTTACAATCAGTCCTGCAAGCTGGAAGTGCAGCTACGCAACTGCAGGTCTCTCTAAGTAGATAATCTAGGAGGAGATGGTTCTATTTCTGGTTCTTCAATGGCTCTAAGATGCTGCTGAGGCTTAGCCATCTCACGCACCTACTGTGATGTGCCTGAGGCTCTAGCCAGAAGAGCAGTAGGTGAGACGAGCAGTGTTTGTGAAGAGATCCCTTCCCCATCGCTCCACGAGGGCGGGGAGGTACGTCAGGAAACGGCTTCTTAGAAACCCAGCAGCATGTGGTGTTCTGGGCAGCCCATAGATAGGGATCTTTCATCCCTCAGAGCTCAGGACATTTGAATGAGAGGGGATTTGGTACCAGATCACCCAGCGCTGCTCCGGCCACGAGGTCGCTACCCACAGAGCCTCCCAGGGGCGCAGGGTGCGGCCCCGCAGTGCCGGCTTCCCGCACCCAGGCTCTGCAGAGGTTCACTTGCACCCTTTTCCAGTTTTTCAAGCGACGTCACGTGGGTCAAAAACATTATCATTTTCACACAAAAAGATTATGCAAGTTGCTGGAAGACGGATGCCTGTCTGATTAGGTTTCTCCCTGGCAAGCAGTGAGAACACACTCGGATACCCAAACCAGTCTCACACAGGAGAGGCACCAAGACCCTATTGTAGGACACGCTCGGTGTGAGAGGTGAGCCTCAGCTGGACTCACCCATGCTGTCCCCTCCTGATGTTTGTACAATCCAAGCCATAACCTCACCGGGTTAAAACATCAAAACAACACAGCCCAACAAACCAAACAAGCCAGCAGAATACCCTCAAGCCCAATAAATCCCTTCCTCTATAGCAAGCAGGCCCGCATCCTCACAGAGCAGAGGCTGAGCATCGCTATGGAGCTAACGGCAGCAGGGATGGGATCACTGCTCGATCCATGCACCAGCACCTGGGATCTGCAGAGATCCACCTCAGGGTGCCCTGAGGACAGTGGCTGCTGCCCGGGGACCAAGGCAGCGAGCTGTGGTGCTCAATGCACACTAGCAGGACAAGAGGAGCTCACTTGTTCATTCACCTTCACTACCTGCGAAGTGTCCAGGCTGGGTTTGTCGCGTTCCCTTGCTCGCAAATTGGGGTGGGGATGGATTCAGCTTAAAGGCTTGACGGGGAGAAGCTGGGGTGGGCAGAGAGCAGCAAGGAGCCGCCCCACCGCTGCGGGCACCACTTGGGAAGTTGGAGGGGGCTCCACAAACGTCCCCAGAGCACCGACACCAACCCCAGGGCTCAGCCCAGCTCCTGGCACGCCCAGCCCCACGCTCTCCCCGTGCTGGGACCCCGCTGCCCCTCGGTACCGGGAGCAGCCCCCTCGGTGGCAGCACCCCCGGGGCTCCCCACAGGCCTCTCCTGGGGGGGCTGCGGGGCCGGGAGGAGGCCACCAGCGGCCGGCTCCCAGCGTGGGGCAGCTCCGGGCCCCTCGGGCTGCGGCTGGGGGGGACCGAGAGGACCCCGGGCACCCCCCGGGCACCCCCCCGAGCCCGGGGCCCACCCCAGGAGCCCCCCACCGAGCGCCGCGGCCTGGAGGCGGCCCCGGGCCCGGGACACCCCCGGTGTTGTGGAACCCCCCCCAACCCCCGTTAGGCCCCCTCAGCCCCGGTTCGTCCCGGTGGGCCCGGGGGGGGCCTAGAGGCGCTCCGGGGGTGCCGCCCCCGCCCCCCTCCCGTTCTCCCAGCCCCGTTTCCCCCCTCACCAGGCGGGCGGCCTCGGCCCACGTGCGCTCCTTCTTCCTCCGCTGCTTCATCTCCTTCATCCTCCTCCTCCTCCTCCTCCTCCCTCCCGCGCGGCGCGGACCGTTAGGCGCGGGCGGGCGGGCGGGCGGCGGCAGCAGCGGGCGGGCGGGCGGGCGGCGGCGGGGGCGGGGCGGGGCCGAGGTGAGGCGGCCGGGGGGGGGTGGGGGCGGGGGCGGGCGGGGCGGCGGGGGCGGCTCCGGGCGCTACGGGAGGAGGCGGCGGCGGCGGCGGCGGCTCGGGCCCGGCATAACAACGGGGTCAAAGGGCTCGGAGCATTGAGGGGGGGGGGGAGGAGGTGAGGGGGGAGGAGGCGGGGCGTAGGCGACGGTGGCCGCGCCGGGACACGGGAGGGCCCCGCGCGCCGCCAGGCTGAGGGGAGGGGCCGCGCGGCGGGGCTGGGAGCCGTTTGAAGGAAAACAAAGCGCGGGGGGTGCTGGGAGTTGTAGTTCGCCGCGGGGCATTGCGCTGCTAAGGCAGGAGGAGCGCGGACTACAACTCCCAGAGGGCGCCGCGCGCGCGGTGCGCGGTATGGCGGGCGGGCCGCGGGCCTCGCCTGGTGGCTGAGGGGCGCTGAGGGCCCGGCCTCGCCTCAGGCCGCGGAGCGGGACCGGGACCGGCACCGGGCACGGCCCCACCGGGGGCGCCGCCGCGGCTCGGGGGCGTTTGGCTCAGCGCCTGGCGGCCCCGCTGCTCGCCCCGAGGCTTCTTTAGAGCACGAAGTCCCCGCGCCCGGCCGCCCCCTCACAGATTAACGGTGATAACGGGCGCGCTGCGGTGCCCCGAAACTCTGTGTGGGGGTGGCCCTGCGCTGCTGGACCGAAAAGGTGGTACAAATAAATAGAAAACGTGAAAGTATGGGCAGGGTTCAGCCACCCGAGGGGCAGCCGGGCTCAGTGTGGCTCTGAGGAGCTTGGAGGGCTTTGGGAGCTCTCTGGGAGCTCTGCGACACGGCCATGCCTGTGAGGAGAACCTTGGGTTCAAAAAGAGGAATTTAAGAGGTAGTAAGCGCCTGGAGCACTCAGAGTTAAACCCACGGTGAGCAGCCGGGACCAGGGCTCTCCCTTCAGTTCCATTTCAGCCTCCTATGGCTTTTGCAGGTTGAGTTTTCCAATCTGTGTTTCAACAGAACAGAAACAACCTAAAACCGGGTGCACGTTAAACGCTGCGGGTAGAAGAGAGGTAGAAGAGTAGATCCAGCTGTACAGGTGCCTCTCTGAAACTTGGCAAGTGCTCCATGTGCAGTGAAGGCTGGCTTACTACAGCTAAAAAATAAAGAGAAGTTTGATCTGATCTGTGTAATGCACCAGTGTAATCCCAGGTGCTATCACAGGGGTATGCGTGTGTTTTAGAAGAGTCAAGCAGTATGCAAATATTTTTAAAAAGGTGCTACCCCTATGTTAAAGATTTTAAGAAAGTGCTTTAACTCCTACACTTCAGTGTCATGTGGTGCTTGCTCCTGGGGACAAGGGGCTGCTTTTGCTGCAGGTCACTTTAAAAAAACAAAACAGATCCCACTATACAGATCAGAGCAAAGATGAGAAGGATGTAAAACATTCCTATGAAAAAGCTGTGACTGCGCACCAGGTCCAAGGGCCTCTTCCAGGAGTCTGCTGGATTTCCTGTCTTTGGCTGTTAACCTGCAGGAAGCCCAGATGGTTCAGATAACAGCCAGAGGCACGCAAACTTGGCAGGAATGTTTCTTAAAAATTTCAACACAGAGTTCAGTACATTTTGTAGAGCTTAAGACAATGTATTTTATCTTAATATCAGTGCCACCGAGTATCTGGTCAAGGGTACGTCCATCAAAATGAGAATCTAACAGCTTCTGTAACAATCTGGGATTGCCCGTGAACACGCTAACCAAATCTCTACCCACTGCTCCGATTTAAATACAATGACTAAATATGCAATTTTATTCTTTTTCCACCTCACTGAGTTTCTTTTACCTTGCTAATGAATTTCTACAGAATTAAAAGCAGAGCCTTTCCGACATATTTACCAGCTAGCTTATCAGTACTAAAATGAGAACGGTTTGGGTTTGCACTGTGATTTCCACTGTACCAGTCCTGCCACAAGGGGAGTTTCCAGCATATGAGTGTAACGTAGGATTCCCTATGGAACAGAAGTAACTGAGGCAGTGTGCGCATGTGCAAACACACGTGGCTGTGGATGCAGCTTCCCGTGAAACATACACGTAGGTATGGACATACAGGCGTCTATATTACCTTGCTAGTACAGGTTGTAGAACCCCCTTGTTTCACTTCAGTTCTCTGAGCACTTACAGCATACAATCATCTTTTAAAATGTCAAGGTACAGAATATTATGTGCTAGGGAGAGACGGAGGAGAGGGAAGAGAAGTTGACGTTACATTATACAACAAGAGCTAAGTAAAAGGCTCTCTGTACACAAACAGTGCTTTATAAAAAGGAAGATTATACCAGCTTTCCATCTTCTGCTTGAAATTTGTCTGGTGATTCTCTCTCGGTTATGGCCAAACTCCTCTTTCCTCCACCAAAACTAAAATATGTGTGTGCGTGTGTATTGATCCTGTGATCCAGAAAAGCACTCCATGAACCAGAGCAGCTGACTTGGAGTTTTTCGGGGCCCACCTGGGCAGCTGGCTCACCGAGGCACCATGCCCGCAAGATGCAGAGGTGAGCTGTGCTGAGTGTGCAGTTCCTTCTGCTCATGGGGGTCAGACACAATGGAGTTCTCCAGCCCGGATGAAGTCACTCAGCAGATACGTAACGAGCACACAAGGCAGAGTCCATATATCAGAGCATTTCTAAAACCAGGCAAGTCCTCATACACTCACACATGTCAGTCTGGAGAAAGTCATCAGTGAAGGAGAGGAAATAGGTAAAAACATTCATAGGGTGACAGGCAACAGCAACCAGGAAAAATAACATCCCAAGTCTCAATATACAATGAACTAAAACTTACAAATGAGCTGCGAGACACTAGACAGGGACACCTTACTCTGTCTTCAACACGGCAGTTCCATCTCCCTCAACCCCGCCACACAAGCCTGCAGCATTACAGCAGCCTGCTTTAGTCATAGGGCAGCTTGCAGAGAGACCATCAAAAGCAGGAGTTCTTCCTCCCTTGTTTTCAAAGTACAGCCCCTGGATTTAATGCCAGATTCCATTACCCAGACTCGGTTACGTGTGCTTTTGCTCCCACCGGGCCCTGCATGCTCCAGGAGGTGCAAAGGAAAAGCTTCGAACGTGACCCGGGTGAGGCACAAGGGGTACCGAGTGCTGAACCTCCTGAGACACTTAGGAGGGGCCATACTCACAAGAACAGTGCGCTCAAAAGCCAGCTTCTCATCAAGGTGCTCTACTTTCCACCCAGCTTACGGGGGAGAGCAGAGCCAGCCCTAGGAGCCTGCTGGGCAGTTAGCTCCATGCCAACGCCACATTTCCTGTGAACAGGGGGAGATTTGAGCAAATGGCCGCGCGCTGCCCCCCGTTCAGGCTTGGTGTGGATACTGGTGTCAAATGCCAGGGGTAAAGATGGAAGCAACAGAGAGGAAGAAAGCTGTGGAGCTGGCACTGGTATGCAGATGAATTCTTTGACAAGGTGGTTCCTGTTGGTAGGGGTGAGGTCTGCAGGAGGTCAGTTTGGAGGAGCTCTTACTTACGCCTGTAAACAAGTAAAGGACTTCAATTTCTATTGCTTCCTTTCTACCGAGTACAAAGTTGCTTTCAAGACCCCTTCTTGTCCTACAGTTCTAAAGGGAGGCACAGCTATCTGGTGGTGAATACATGCTGACAGCTGCCATTCTGCCTGGTCAGACCAACTTCTTAACCCCAAAGGATGATGCCAGCCTTTCAAGCAGGAAGAGGAAAAAATGTGCACCTAGTCAAGTTTGGATAAATCCTTTGCTTTTTAACCTCATTTGGTTCTCACTATGAAGCTCTGGAGCCGTGGTTCTGTTGAGGTGACTTTCAACTCTGTCTTCTTATTGCCCAACAGCAAAAAAGCCCAGTGCAGCAAGAGGGCTAGTGCAGAAGGAGAGACGGTGATGCTGTGAGGTGATCCCCATGCTTCCCATTGCTTCTAATACACTGTAACGTACCTCATGCATTTCTGATTTCCTAACTAAAATCTGTTTCCCACAGAGGCCAAATGCTGAACTGCAAGCACGTATCTTCCTGTGGCTCAGTGCACCTGGACTGGCACAAGTCAGTTAAACAGCAAAGAGGCCACCTCCAGGGGAAGGGGGTTGGAGTCTGGCTGGGAGGTCTCTCTGCAGGTTTTTACTTGTCTGCTCTCAGAAGGCAAAGGCTGTTCACGCCCTGGAGAGGAATTGCTGGTTTTACTTTGGAACCAGCCCTCGGGACTGTGGGTAGAGCTGAGAACTATGGGTGCCTGCTGAAGAGGATCCCCCTGATTTCCTTCCAGTTTTAGGCCTGAAGAAGTAAAAATGAAAAAAAAAATAAACAAAAAAAGCCCCAACAATGTCACCTGTTACTCATCAAAATTAAACTTCCAATTTTTTTTACTGGATTTATACTCTAATCAGTCTCATCTTTCTCTACTGTCCTACGTTCCCTTCTCTCTCTATCTCTGCTTTACAGCCACATTAGCCATAGCTTTACTGATGAGAACTGCAGACAGACAGCAATTAGCTTTGTCCCTTTGCTGCTGGCTAGTCTGCTTACTAAAAATTCAGCTCACCTGGCTTTTGGTTTTTTATTTGAAGTGCTCTCAAAGGTCGAAGCATCCACCTGTATCTCATCTTCATCCTGCAGAGCTGCTTCTAGAGCAGCCTGAACTTTGGGAGCGATGGCTGGTCCTTCATAGTCTCTTGTTGTTCGGCTGGGCATGTCGAGTTCCAGTAATACAATATTCTCTGCCTGGGAAAGTAGAAGCAAAATCAAAGCCTGCATGCTTTCATGCAAATAGTTTCTTTTCCCCCCAAAGCATATTCTGAAGTACTTTATAAATCTACCAGGACACTGTAAAAATGTACGTCCCATAGAAGAACTAACAATCCTCTGAAATCACATTCCCCTGACCAGGAAGGTGAACATTTGAAAGTTGTCACCACGTCTGGACTTACCCTGTACCGAGCTTCTGGACGAATCATCATGGACGTCCTGGCGTGCTGGCTTAGTGGCCTTTTGTATCCTACAGCAGACACCGGTCTTTTCATCATTTGCTGGTTACTAGAGAAACACAGATACTCAGTCTATTATACACCAGAACCAAAAACTCTTCTTGGAATTTATGAGCTACAACATCTGCAAATTCCACATGGAAATATGTTTCAAGAGAGCAGAAACAACCTAGATTGCATTTCCAAGAACAGCTCTCAGCAGTCAGTCAACAAGATAAAGCAGTTATCCCTTGTCATCTGTTCCCTGCACAAAGCAGGGTATCTCTATGGTTTTTGTTGTTGTTTTTTATCATACAGACCACAGATGCACTTGGTTGCTCCCTGCTTACCAAATTTGCTTTAGAGAACTTCCTCTGTAGAGATTCAGGATATACCCACAGCTCTCGCATAGTAATTTTTGAGAGCTTTCCCAACTCATCTAGGAAACAAATACAATAGGAATTTACTGCTACTTCAGTGGTGTGTGGAGAATTACGTATATGCTACATATAATTACTGGGCTCATCTAGAAGACAAATCTTAATCTTCCACGAATTTTCCTAATTGTGCATTCCTATTTTATTCAACCTACTCAGATGAATAATAACTTTGTTTTATAATTCAACAAGAAGCTAAGAAGTTGGAGGGCCATTTTATATCCCCAGTTCAATCCCCTGTTGGGGTACCTTGTTCTTAGTAACTAGAGGGTCTTTTGTGACCTGTAACTAGATCCTACGTAAAAGATTAGAAGTACACTCACTCCAGCCGGGTGATGGGATGCAGTTTCCACTGGTCTTCCTCTTCATCAAAGAATGATCTGTTCATGATCTTATTCTTTTCTTCCAAAGGAATAAAGTTTTCAATAATCAAGTGCCTACATAAAACCACAACAACAGGAAATACACAAGAAACGCAATCAGCAGACAATTTTCTCTATTGCTCCTCTCGCGCTGACTTAATATAGCCATGGAAAAGGAGGAATTTTTTGGCTTTCTCTTGTTGAAATCATTCCACAAGCATGTGCAGAACAGTCCTTCCTTTCACTCCCCCCGTAAGAAACCGTCTCTGTTGAAGTTAACTGACAGGAAACGAAGTGACGGGACTTACTTTAGCTTTAGTTCCCTGGTAAGTTCATTCTGGGTCTGCTCCAGTTCCTGGCGCTCCTTGATGTGCTCTTCTTGGAGATCATGGATCTCTGCCTTCACAGCTTGCAGCTTGGAAAATAACTGGAACAGACAACAAGAGCTGAAGTCATAACTTGCCAATGTTCCTCTCAGTTTCACACACAAGTTGGTTTTATTCCTAACCCAGTGGACAAGAAAGAATTTTCTTGTTACCTTTTTGAGTTTTTTGGTCTTTATGTCCACCTCTTGCTGAAGAGAACTATAGGTCTCCTTCAGCTCTAGTGTTTCCTCATCCCGACTTTCCATCTGCTGCTGGATTTCTCGCTCCCGACGTTTCTGAAGAATGTGATGTACAATGTTAGGGACCACAATTGCATTGCCACCTCCAGGCTGACACACATGAAACCAACACTTAGGATGTTTTTACTTCCCTGGGTTCCAGGGCTTTTGCTTTAGCTTCTAGTTCTTCCTATCTCTTGCCTTAGAAATACCAGAAGCATTAGCTCTTCTTTGTCTTTATTTTGGTGAAGGGTCTATTGGAATCAGATAGGGTGAGTAAGCGCTCAGGTTTCAATTAAAGGAATGAAATGTTGTGGTTAGATTTTTTTAAAAATCTATTCATACTAATCATTGCACTTAATGAATTACCATCAGAAAATGCGTAATAGAAAATAAGCTTCTGTCACATAGTAAACACCCCTTCCCTTGAGTTAACAGTTGAACTGTCACTCCCTGAGGCCTTCCAATTATTTCTTCACTTACAGACATATCCAATTAAGATGGAATATAAATCTTTAATGGGAAAAGCTGGAAGAAAAGTATTATAAGCCTTATCTACATATTTCATACAACAACAAATAGTACACAAGCCCTTGACCCTTTTTTTGAGATTTATGATTGCCATTTAATCAATTTCAGGGTTAACCCTGTGCAAACTTTCTTACCTTTCTCCTGATACAATGTTTTATAGAAGTTCCACAGCAAGGCTTTTTATACAAAAATAACAAATGTTCTTCCTTGTACCTGTTCCGCAATTTCCTGTCGTTTCTGTTCCAGGATTTTCTGCTGTTCATTTGTATGATCCACAATATTTTTTCCTCCCACCAGAAGTTTGCTTTCCATTGCCTGAAAGAAAACACGGTCATAAGTTTCCCTCTCAGTGACCAGTTAACAAGTCTTTTCCACAGGATGTGACTTTCTCTCATTTACAGACAGCTTCACGAGGGCAGCCCTCTCTTAAGTTACCTGCTATGAGCATTACTATTTCTAACAATTCCTGTAAAACTGTGGGAGAAATGAAACAGTAACTTGCTTGGAATTACACACTGCTGTAACGTGGCCAATCTGAAGAACGAAAATGTGTACTCTCATATAAAATCTTGTTAATGATCTGTTGCAGAATGAAGCTTTTTTTTTGTGCTACAGCTTGCGAAAAGATGCATCATCACATTTCATTGTGATGATTGCTTAAGATCTTACAAGATCAGCATATAAGAACAATGCAGCAACTCATGAATATTGAGGTTCCTAATTAATGGTGGAAACAAAGGGAATTTCAACTTCTGTCTAGAAACAGTTTATTTTAAAATCTGATTAAACACAAACCACTATTCTGGAAACTTCTTTTGAAATACCTTTCCTAACTGGGAAACCTGCTATTCTCCCCACACCCTAAATAAAGTGCTTTAAAAAGTATGAAAGTATGACGAGGAAGAATTCTACCTTGATTTTAGCACTCAACATTTCTGTTGCTTCCTTCTCTCGTCTCAGGTCCTCCATTTTCTTTTCCTTCTCTTTCAGCAGTCTCATCTTTTCCTCTGCTACCAAGCTGTGATCCTCAACAATGGCTTTCTTTTCAATCTCCAGCTTTTCTTGTTGCTCCCTCCAATAGTCATCTTTGTCGTCTCCTTCATCCTCACCCTCTTCAGTATCCTCCTCCTCTTCCCCACCCTCTCTTCTCCTTTCCCTCCTCTTTCTTTTCCCAATGGACCGTTTTTCCAGCTGCGCCTTGAGTCGAGCAATTTCTTCCTGGAATTCGCGTAGCAGAGCATCCTTAGGATCCTCATTCACTCTCGGCTTGTTCTTGATGTTTTTGGCACGATTGGCATACCTTAGTGTTGTAAGAGTCTCCTCTACGTTGTAGGAGGCAGGGCCTATATTGGCCACCATCACAGTCTTGGCATTGCCACCTAACGAGTCTTGAAGTAACCTAGTTAGCTTTGAGTCCCGGTATGGAATGTGTGTGCTTTTGCCATCTACTAGGGCAGATATCACGTTGCCCAAAGCTGAAAGAGAGAGATTGATTTTAGTAGCTTCCTTTAACCTTTCCCCCTGTGCTCCAGTCTTAGCTTGGCGCTCGCTGCCCGCGAGGTCTACCAGGTTGAGTTTTCCGACACGGATGTGATTCTCTCCATCAAGTCCCAGCTCGCTGCATTCAATGGTGATCACAAAAATGGCGTGAGACCGAGAGCTGTGCTCGTTCATGTTGGTGGCACCAACTGAGCGATTTTGGTTTCCCACGTTCATGACGTGCTCTATCTCTTTGACACTTTTTGTAACAAAGGAGGACAAATCCTTAACATACACACCTGTATCCGGCCTCTCTTTTAACTCCAGCCGTTTGGATTGATCCTTTGATAACAAGTCTCTGATTTCTTCTTGGTATATTTCCAAGTAAGAAGCTCTAACTAGGTATTGCTGATTTTGGGATCTAGAGATGTGGGTGAAGATGTGATCAAATGAATTGGGGATGACCCCTCTTTTTTCGGGATCACCACGCACCCCCTCCATCGTGTATGTTTTCCCCGTTCCAGTCTGCCCATACGCAAAGATTGTCCCGTTAAAACCTTGCAGCACAGAGTCCACGAGAGGTCTGAAGGTCTCATCGTAGAGTTCAACCTGCTTGGAATTCCAGTCGTACACAGCATCGAAGGTGAAAGTTTTAGGCAGTTCATGAGATGTTCCCCGCGGATTCTTCACTGAGACCTGCCCTAATTTGACATCCACGTTAACGACTTTTTCATACGAAGCCACCTTCTCTTTGCTGTTCATCGGCCGGCATCGTACCACCACCCGAACAGACTCAGAGCTCTTTAACTTAGACATGACAGCAGGGCTGTGGCTGGCGTGTTCTGATCAATGGCTGATCCAGTGCTAGAAACCTAGAACAGAAACAAGGAAGGCATATATATGAAGGCAGTTTGCTGCACAGAGCCAATATTTGACTCATCTATTCAAGCAGAATTTTGCATTACGTTCTGAGGGATTTTGAAGAATAACAATTAAGGACAACATAAAAATTAAAAAAAAGGCCTGAGCCAAGACAGTATTATTTCACCAAAGCCTGTCAGTATCAGTTATACAGGCTCTGCTGCTAAGAATCTTCATCAAATCTCACCTTTGCAGTTGGCAGAGATCCTTTTCTTGACCTTTAAAAATAATAACGCTTTTTAAACTATTTATAAAAATGATGTAACTCCTTGCCACTGATTCCCTTTGCAGCTTAGCTTTTTGTTTTAAGTCCTGTGCTTTGAAAATCCAGCACAGACCTGCTCTGTCCATATTGCTCAGAACGCAGCTGCAGGCTCATGAAAGGAAATCAGCCGGTGATTCACCTGCGTGCTTCACCTACCTACCAACAGTCGAGAGATTACAAAACACAAATATAGTATTTTCAGAGTTGCCTCTTTTTACGCCTCCTACATATTGACAAAAACGTCTCATTTTTATGAGGCCACCTTTATATTACAGTCTTCTCACATGTGATGTGATGTGATGCATCATCAGGACCATCCTGACACAAGAGGTTTAGAACCTATGCCTGGTTTTTCTTTAGTGACAGCAGTTCCCTGGAATGCTGCCCAAATGCTTTTATGTCTTCTGCATTAAAACTTCTAAAGTCACTTTCTGAAGCCTACCTACAGCATAATAGATCTTTAATTGGGCTACAGCAGCTGCGAGGCTTCAAGACAAAATCATTAAATGGTTCGTCCATTTCCAGGCATCCCACCCCCAAACGTTCCGTTTCCACACCTGGGAAAACTGATGTTACTTTTACTTTTCTGTCAAGTGAAGGAACATAATGGTTACCCCAAAGTTTTCCCACGTCTCTAGCTGGCTGCAAAGTAGAGCGTTACGGCAGCCAAGCGTAGCAGCGTTCCAAGGCTTGCAGATACTGTAAGCCAAACCAGCCAGGGGACCAAATCACCCCAGTGAGCTGGACTCCAAAATCCGTTGGCAGCTAAGAGGAGCATTAAAACAGAGGTGGCATTTCCAGCCTGTATCCAGCTGAGAGTAGAAGGGAAAGCTCTAACGGTGGAACGACCCACGGTACGCCTCGCCTAATGCTCAAGCAGTCAGAGGACATGAGGGTGCGAAGCGGACACCTGCCAGGTTTGCCCTTCTCAGCCTTCTGAGGTGAGTTTAAGCTCCTTCCATATCACTTCCAAACATTTCATAAAGCTCGCAGTCCTCTGAGGCCACCCTCGTCTTTCTCTAACGTGATAGCCCTCTGGGACAGGATTCTGCAAACCAATGTGTTCCTCAGCTAGAGCTCGTGCGTCTGCTTTTATAGGAAACAGAAAACAACCCTGTGTGCCTGAGAGCCTTCAAGCACAACTGTTCGCACAGACCTATGCTATTGTTTTTCTTTCAAAAACACACTTTTAGGGGGATTTTCCATGAAAGCCAGCTCTGCTCACGCATGCCAACCACACCGCCTGCACGCCACGCTCCTGCTCTGCTGCACCGGCTGAGCGGGGACCACCGGGCTCACAAGGCTCAGCGCCAGCCTGGAGGCACGGTGCACAAATCCAGCTCAGGGACCCGAGCCGCTGATGACTCCGGGCTGCAGAGGAAGACACGTGCTGCTGCATTTCCCAGCAGTTGGCACCACGAGCTGCCATTTAAAACAGAGCACAAGGACTGCGTTGCTGCTAAAGCGGCAGCCTCACACTGAAGATCTCAATGGTACAGCTCGAGAAATGCAGTGTGATTTCTAAGAAGTTTATTTTTTTTTTTCCAAATCCATCTTTCTACCAGCTGGATCTGCAGCAGCCCATGGATTTAGTCTGGTTTTACTCAGTAACTGCAAGTCTCCAGAGAGCTTCTCAAGTAAGGTGACAGAGAACTTCAAGAGCAGAGCTAGAGGACTGAAGAAGGAAGCAGAACGCTCCTATCTCAACGCCCAGACTGCAGATCTGCACTACAAAGAATAGCACAAGAGGAACAAACAAACATGTTGAAGAATTGTATGGAAACCTCAACACGACCTTCAGAATTTCCTTGCTGCTGTGCAGGGAAGCGCCTCGCTCCCTCGTTGTTCCCATGAAAGCATTTAGAAGTTACCAGCAGGAAGATGAGGAACGTGCGTGGGGCTGCCCAAACTGGACAATCATCCAGAAGTGCTCAACAACCCGCACGCTGCACTGGAACCACGACAGGAATTTGGGATTGCAACTGAAGAAAAACATTTCCCTCCTAGCTGACAACTCCAAATAAAGATGACCTTATTTTCTGGCCCACAGGGAACATGTATTTTGGTATACCAACAGAAAAGAACACTTGAAATGGGGACAAGTCTTGCAGAAGCAGAAAAAGCAACTCTCTCTCTACTCATCATGAGTAATTATATATATAAATGTGTGCTGTGCTTCTGTGATGCTTCTCCTTCCCCACCTACCTGAGATATTCCTACAGTTCAAGTTCACAAGAGACAAGCTCACAAAACAAGCAGCGCGTCATTTATCTGCATTGCACGGGGAGCGTACATACTGGCAAAGACTCAAATTAGGCACAAACTCTGACAGGAGGAGCCTGGTCCTATTTTACATAATTAACATCCAAAATATAACATTGATGAGAAGGGCAGCTTGCAAAAGAGATGCTGACTAGGATTAAATGATGAAGATTAAGTTAATCTTCACATTGGTTGCTTTGTTTTTCAAGAGCATACATTGCTGTGCACATACTCACCTGGAAGTTAAAAGTGAAATGTCCAGCACCTGTTCTGTTCAGATTTGGCAACGCATACGGTTAACAAAAAATGTGCTGCATGTTTGCTGCTCCTCTGGGTGTATCTCAGCAATATGAGCTTCCTAAACTTTTGATGCATTCCCCCGTTTCACTTGCAAGTCTCTTTTTATAGACCCAGATAATTTATCTTACCCCCGATGTGGGCTATTTTCATAACAACCTATCACGAATCATCTCCCCTTATTTTAGCTGCTGGTGTGAAGCTTCCTGAGAGAGCACAGCACATCAAATCACGTTTCTCCCCGGCCTCACCCAGCTGCGTGACCAGGAGCAGAACCAGTTGGTGGTGTTTGTGCTCACAGAAACTCTCCTGCAAGGACGGAGCTGGACAGGGCCTGCCCAGAGGGGCCTGGCAGCGAGACGCGGCGCAGGCTGCAGCACCACAAACTTCTGTGCCACGGGGATTCCTTCACACAGGGAGGTCTCAAGAGACCCGGGTCAGTCCCCTGAGCATCCTTTTGGGTCTCAGGGCTGAAGGAATGCGTTGGAAGATGGCTCCACGTAACCAAGGTGGGGAGCAAAGGGAGCATTTGAGTTCCTTTCTACGACAGCAGACTGCTCCTGAGGAAACGAGCCCTGCCGTGGGCTGGCTGTGGGCTAACGCGGGCTCTTCTGGTCGGGATATTTGGCAGCGAGGTCGTGGCACACCTGGGCGACCCCAATGCCTCGGCCCTCACGAGGCTTCCCTGCATGGGGTGCGGAGATCTGGGTTCAGATCTGGGGAATTTTGGGGCTCGGTGCCTAAATCCTCACCTCGCACCTCCCAGGCACCACCCTGAGCCCCCCTGAATCCCACCGCCGCTCCCCTGCGTGAACCTTCCAGGTACCGGGGGGGGCGACGATGCCCTAGGGCTCAGCCCCCCCCGTGCCTCTCAGCCCCTCCTCGGGCCCGGTGCCCCCCGACCTCCCCGCAGCCCCCGGCCACCGCCCGGGGCCAACCCCCCCCAGAGCCCCCGCTCGCCTCCCGCTGCCGGGCACCGCCCGGGAGCCCCCGACCCGGGCCTGGGCCCACCGGGAGGGACCGGGGGGGGGCGTAAACGGGGACCCCCCGGGGCCGGGCCGGGCCGCGCTGCTCTCACCTGCGCCGTCACCATGGAGCCCCGCGGCCGCCTCCTCCCGCGGCACCGGATGCGGCGGGGCCGGAGCGGCGCCGCCTCCCCCCCCCCCCCCCGCCCCGTTCCCCGGTCACTTCCTTGGCAACGCCCGCACCCGCCCCACGCCGCCGCTTCCGCAGCGCCATCGGGCCCGGTAGGCCCCGGAGACACCTCCCCGGTGGGCCCCGGTAGGCCCCAGGCCCCCCCCCGGTAGGCCCCGGTAGGCCCCAGGCCCCCCCCGGTAGGCCCCGGAGCCCCCCAAAAAGGATGCGCAGGGCAACGGCATTGCCTACAAAAGCTCTTTATTGTTAGAAAAATACATGTTTTTTTTTTTCTAAAAAATATCCTTTTTTCTCCCTCTCCCCCCGCCCACCCCCGGGCAGCAGCGGGGGGCCGAGGCACGGAGCCACCAACCTGCTTCACAGCATGGGGAGGGAGGTGGAAAGTAACAGCAGGAACAACAAAAACCCCAAAATGCCAGAATTAAACCCAAGTGAACTGCAGCAGAGGCGGCCAGCCCAGACCCACAGCCTCACGAGTGGCACTATCAGGAATTAACCCCAGTTCTGCAGTCTGGATTCAAAAAAAGGTGACAGGAGGACAAAAGGCAGTGGGCGCTTTGAGACCTGCTGCTGAAGGCCCCGACGTGGTGGCAGAGGTAAATGGATAAATGCTGGGGCAAACTGAAGCTTTTTGGTGGTTTTGCTGTTTCGCCATTAGCTAACGCTGTTCAGTTCGCTGTGCTGGGAAGCAGCCCTACCACCAGGGGTTCTGCTGTCAGAGGGGTTACTTTTACAGAGTACAGAAATCAAAAAAAAACAAACAGACACCATTAACACGGACCTAGGTAAAACATGCACCAACCCACGCTACAGCTACGGCAGGACCTTTAGCTTAAAAACAATTTCTAACAGACTTCCACCTTACATCAACAGCTACAAAACCCTAAGTCCCCAACTCGACTACAAAAAATCGTCCATCCACGTCCCTCCAAAACCCTTCCCCAGTTCAATACAGAGACCATCTGAACACGTAACTGTAATGAGTGAACGCGCTGCCACCAGGCTTCTCTAGCACCGCTGGAGATCGAGGCGTTGCTCCACAGCCGCCCACTCAGCACTGCTGTGAGGCAGGTGTGGAATCTCCCGCCACAGGGAACGGAAAGTGAGGCACCGAGGTGATGTGGGTCCAGCAAGGCAACAGCTGTACCCGATAAAACCCAGATCTTACTTCCTATCCTGAGCTTTATCTTTATCTTTTCAGGACCATGATATTTCTGACAATACTCTGCACTTTAAAAGAACTTACAGTCAGTTCTGGACAATGAGAAGCTTCTCAACATCTCCAGATAAAAATTACTAATGGTAAAAGAGAGGAAATCTGAGCAGCTTCTTTGAAATTGTTGGCAAACCCCCAAAAATGAGGATGGAGAGATATATAAATTACATCATGAGAACCGTATATGTATAGTTTCCAGTTTCCTATAAACTGCATGATTTAAAATTTCTTTTCTGTCTGGTATCGCCCTGGAAACACAGAAGTGAGGTCAGACAGAAGAGTGACTGTGAGGAGTACCCAGGAGCTGGAAACAGCCCTGCTGCAGCCCGGCAGCGTGCTCTGCACAGCACAGAACACCGTTAGCACACGAGTGGTCCCCCAGTGAGGTACCACGCTCAGAGAACTATTGAGCCCGTTCCTCTTTTGGTCAGAATTCATCCCGTAACCTTGGCGGGTGGTCCATGCCAAAAAACGAAGAGGGTTTTCCATGCACGTCACGCTCTCTTTTTACAAAGGCAGTAAAGGAGGAGACACAGTTCCCGATGAAGTGATCGGACTGGCCGAGGATATACAGATCGATCTGAGCCACCTCCGGCTGCAGGCTCACGACTTTGACCTGCAGGGAAAAGCAAGGAAAGTAAATCAACCCAGTCACCTGTTGTTACAAGCCAAATGTCTCAGCATAATACCAGCTTTTATTAAAGCACTCCTGCTGGAATAAGATTTATCCTTAGCTTTACCTTTCCTTGGAAGAACTGCTGTATTTCCTTCGTGTAGGGCTCGGAATCAGTGGCAATATAAACAGACTTAGCTTCTGTCTTCTTTACCCAGAGCTTGAGAGCCCGTTTGATCTCTTTGAGGTCCGGCAGGCACATGTCCATGGTGAGGGGCACAGCAGTGCTTCGGTCATAGCCCACGCACTGAGGTGACGCCATGAAGTGAGCCCCGGCTGTCCCGTCCTTTAACATGTTACAAGCATTTTTCTGTTGGAAGAAGAGAAAACATCACGTTTGAACGGAAAGGCTGCAAGAACACACCAAGAACACGCTACCAAGCCCCAAACCCCTTCCAGCAGCGTTACGATCTGTCTGCAGGAGGAATCCCAACAGCATTCCTAGCACTGAAACGCAGCAGTTACTGAGTGCAAGCAGGTTCAGGCTCCCGTCCCAGAAGGGCAGCGTCTACTCCAACCATGTTCCATGGTTGTCAGCTTTTCCATGGTGTCAGCCACCCAACTACAGCAACGAGCCCCGCGCCGAGCCATACCCAATCCGAGCCGATCCTCAGGTGAATTCCTACAAACGGCCTGACCAGCAGGGAGTGGATGTAGGCGTCTCCTTTCTTCACCATCTCGTCAGACCACTCGATGTACTTCTGCAGGGGGCGGTGCTCCTCTAGGACCGGGAACTGGGCTGGAGCCCCAGGTAAGGCAAGTACGGGGTGCTTGGATGGTGGAAACCTAAGGGGAGGAAAAAAAACCACAAAAAAGTCAAACAGATGGGAGTTTAACAACCTTGCACACACAATTTTGCACAAGGACTGCTGAGTAGAAGTTCTGTGAAGGTAAGAACAGCCTGAGACATACAGCATCTGCTGCCCCGGATTTATACAAGACAGGTCCGAACCATTTTGCTGTGGGAATAGAATGGAGCAAAACTCTGACAGCACATTTTACCTCCCACCCAGTAACAAATTCACTAGTGTTCTTTGACAAAAAGGTAAGAATCCAATACATGTAACAAAGAGGTACCTAGCAATGACAGCTTACATCTTCATCCCAGGCTAGAGCAATTATCACCCAAACACATCGATATGTCTAAAGACACTCATGGCTTTGTTTTCCTGAGTTAATCTAAATGCCTAGAGCATCATGCCAGCAGTTCTCCAGCTTCTTGGTACCTTTGGATCCACTGGTCCTTGTATGCAGGACTGAAGGAGATTCCCTTGAAGAGTTCAGACTTATCAAAATCCACTTTGAACTGATCCCAGAACGGACCAAAGGGATTTCCATCCTGCAAAGGAGAGACAAGCGCTCGCTCAGTGCACGCGTGGGGTCTGAGAGTGAGCTAACAAGATCCCGGGCTGCAGAGCCAAAGAGTTCCTCCGTTACAGGAAGAGCACAGAGGGAATATAACTGCCTGCCTGTCCCTTATCAGTTCCACGGGAAGGAGGGAGTGAAACATTAAAGAGTTAATTGAGAACTAATGCAAAGGCTGCTTTAAAAGAACAAGAACACCCCAGTCATTAAATGTTTTAAAGGTTACTCTAAAACGAGCTGCACAATTATACCACAGACAGGAACCAGGCAAGGACCAGTAGGAGATGGGCATTATTTGTTCCAGGTTTGCTTTCCTGACAGTCGCAATCAGGTCAGAAGAGGTAAGACCCATTTACACAAACAGCCTTCCTGAACCCCGGGCATTTGCTGGCAATTCTTTGGAAGAATTACAAATAATTCTTTGGAAGAATTGCCAGGAAGGTGCAGCAAGGCACGCAGAGCAGCAAAAGGAACAGCACTCGTGGCAATTCGGGGCCGTGCCTGCAAACGGAGGAGCCAGCCAGCCCTGAATGTCCCCAGCGAGCCGTGCTGTGAGGGGCAGGGTGCCCGTACCTTCATGGGGCAGCTGCTCCTGTCTGTGCTCCTCTGCGCCGCCGCCTCGAAGCAGTAAGCCACGCGCTGCCCGGGCGGCCAGTGCCGTGGTGCCAGCTCTGCCATGAAGTCCTCGAGGCTGAGCACGCGGTGGTAGCGCAGCAGCGGCTGCAGCTTGAAGTACTGCTCGTACGGCACATGCAGCTGCGGGCGGCGGGCACGGCCTCAAGTGGAGCCCCAGTACCCCAAGGCCAGGCCCGGGACCTGCCCCCCAGTTCCCTCCGGTGCTCCCCCCTCTGTTCACCCCAGTCCCTCCCCCCCAGTTCCTTCCCCCAGTCCCCCCCGGTTCCCTCCCGGTCCCTCCTGGTGCTCCCTCTGCACCCCCCCGGTTCCCCCCAGGTCCCTCCCAGTGCTCCCTCCAGTCCTCCCCCCGTTTCCTCATGGTGCTCCCCCCCAGCCTTCCCCCGGTTCTCCCTCTGGTCCCCCCAGTTCCCTTTGGTACTCCCTCCCGGTGCTCCCCTCCGGTTCCCTCCCGGTGCTCCCTCTGGTACCCCCATTTCCCCCCACGTTCTCTCCCAGTCCCTCCCAGTGTTGCATCTGGTCCCCCCAGTTCTCCCCCTGGTTCCCTCCGGTGCTCCCCCCCGCTGCTCCCTCCGATCCCCCCGTTTCCCCCCCGTTCCCCCCCGGTGCTCACGTTGGTGTACGGCGGCCGGTGATGCCGGTACTCGATCCACGGCGGCACAGCCAGCGTGCGGTTGAGGGCCCGTGCGAAGGCGAGGGCGCCCAGGAGGTGCTCGGCCTGGTTCCCGAACCGGCCTGAGGGGAGGGAGGAGGAGGAGGAGAGGAGAGGAACGGGCCTCAGCCTCCGCCACACCGGGCCCCGGCGGCGGGCAGGGGCGGGGAGAGGGCGGCGGGAGGGCCTCACCCATGCAGGGGCAGTACAGGAGGTACCCGGCCGCGTCCCAGGCACCGGCTGCCAGCGGCGGCAGCAGCAGGAGGAGGAAAACGGCGACGGGAGGAGGAGGAGGAGGAGGCGGCGGCGCCATGGCGGTGGCGGAGGAGGCCGGCGGGAGGCCGCCCCCTTCCCGGCGTGCCCCGCGGCGCGGCCGCTCTAGCGGGGCGCGGGCACCATCGAGGCGGCGGCGGCGGGCGCTGACGTCACTCCCACAATGCCCCGCACAATGGGGCCGCCGCGGCCTGCGCCGGAGCCGCGCCTGGCGGGGCCCGGGGGAGCGGGGTGAGTGCGGGGGGGGGGGAGGGGCGGGGCGGGGGCGGCACCGGCTCCCTCCGGACCCCCCCCAACCCGCACCGGCTCCCTCCCGACCTCCCCCTCCTCATCCTCAGCCTCCTCCCGGGGCTGCCCGTGCGCACCGGGGGCGGCACCGGGGGGGTCCCGGTACCGGCAGCGCCCCCCCCCCACACACACACACACCCCCGGGGCCTCCCCTCAGGGCCGGTCCCGGGCTGCTGCCGCCATTGCCTGAGGGGCACCGGGGAGGCCTCAGGGCCGAGCTCCCGGTACCGGGCACCGGGCAGAGGCTCGGGGGGCTCGGCGGGGGCAACCCCGGGGGGCACCGGGGGGCTCGGGGCGGCAGCGGGGCCGTGGGGGGGGGGAGGGAAACGGGGCGGGGGCAGCAGGTGCCTGAGGGCTGCGGCTGGGTGCCTGTAAACGTTACTAATGACAGTTAATTATGGTAATTAATTATGGTAATGATAATAATAAATCAGTGGGAAGCGGCAGCAGGGAAGGGGCAGCGAGGATTTGGCTCAGCGCAGGGGCCGGGCTGAGCTCCCGAGCTGCAGCCCCCGCCCGGTGCTGGGCTCCCACCGGCTGCAGCTCTGCGGGGTCGCCGCCGGGTTCTGCCTGAGCAGGTTGGGGCTTTAACGACGTGGGGAGGCTCAGCAAAGCTGGCCGGGGGGCTCAGCTGGCCGGGGGAGGGAAAATTAGAAAGTAAGAGGCTTTGCAGCAGGGTGAGCCCCTCAGGCACGCTGCTGTGGAACAGCTGGGCCAGGGCAGTGCAGAGGGAAGGGGATGAGGGGGACCCGAGGCCGACCTCACCGGTCCCACCGTGAGTGTGAGCACAGCTGCCTGCGTGCGGGAGGAAAAGGGGCAGCGCTGGAGCAGCTCCTTAGCAGCAGGCAGAAGCCAAGGATGGAGAAATGCAAACTGCACAGTGAAGGGGCCCTTTAGAAAAGAGGAGCTGCAGCTGCAAGGTGTCAGCCAAGCCCTCGTCCCACCGTCCCCGCCACAGCACAGCTCTGCTGTTGCCCAGGTCAGAGACCCGACCCAAGCCCCTTTTGGTGTTGCCTGGAGGTTTTTAACCTGGGTCAGCTCCCCCATGTGGTTCCCAGCACGGCTCTGTCACCGGAGGGCTCTCAAGGGTACTCGGTAAGGAACCGTGCCTGGAGGGGGTTTAACTGCTGGAAGAAACGGTCAGAGCAGGTGGGGGACTCCACGGCAGGGGCTTGCTATGAAGCCAGGGAGGTTTTTGTAGAACTGGGACCTGTCTCACTGCATTCTGGGCAGTGACAGCTGGCTGGGGTGGCCCACGGTCCGTCCTTGTACGCTGCCTTCCAGCTTTCATTCGCACAGACCCGACGTGCACAGTGAAATATTTCCTGTGTGTTGGCAGCCAGTGGGAATCCAGCCCTCAGGTGGATCGTGTTTTTTTCCAGCTTGTTCACTGACAACCTCTCAACCTCTGTAGAACTGAAAGAGAGGAAAATTCTTCTGCTGGGAGTTTTCTGTAACCATCCTATCTGAGGTTCCTGGAGCTTTGTAGCCTGGAAGTGTTTTTCAAGGACTGCATAAGACAAACAGGCTCCTGGTGCTGGCAGCACCGCTGTGATGGAGCACAGGTTAAGTGTCTCCACGCAGCGGTGACTGTTACTCTCTGCTGGCCACAGAGTTTAGGGAAGTGCTGCTGAGAAAGCTGTTTTAAATATGAGCACAGAGGAAAAAAACTCACACCGAGTTTTTAGCCAGGTGTGAGTTGTGTTGTTAACCTCCCAAAGCTCCCTGTCACGGTGCTTACGCTGTTCCTTGTAGGTGAACCAAGCTGCTAAAGAGTTTTCATTGATACTATGCCAGACCCTCATCTTGTGGGCTTTTTTTTTTCTTTCTCACTCTGCAGCTGTCAGCGTCCTGCCACTTGTCTTTAGAATTGGAAACAGACTCAGTAGGCCGTGTCCTTTTTCTTGTGAGAATCTCACAGTTTGTAAGGAAGGTTCATGAAATTTAACAGTAATCAAATACCGAAATTACCAGGTCTTAATTCATTTGGATTTTTGCTCTGAAGGCAACAGGTGGTTTGTGCACCTTACTGTTAAAGGCAGCAAAATTGAAATTTTGTCTCCTTTCAGGTAGCTTTGAAACTGGCACAGATGGCCGAGCGTGTTCGGAGGGAAACAAGCAAATACCTGGAGGAAGTGGCAGAGAGACCTGGAACGTCTACGCAGCCCTGAAGCAGGAGACAGAGAACATTCACCACGTTCAGCACCCATCATACAGAGGTGAAATACCCGCAGCCCTACACGCCAGCAAAGACCTCTCCGAAGCACGGGATTCCTGCAGCCTAAAGGGTAGGGGCAGCCACCACGTCGCGCTGCGTTGTACCAAAGCGGCGCTCAGCAGGCCCGGTCCTTTTTCCTTGCGCTCTGCCTGCGTGGATTCAGCCTGCCCAAAGCTGAATTCTGTTCCTAGCAGACGTTTCCACACCTCCTGCACAGGACGCATTGTCTTGGAGCCATCCCGTTTCCCGGTGTTCCCCGCCCCGAGGGAACGGCTCGGGTATGGCGTTGATTGTGCGGCTGCCGTTATTGTTGTTTCAGCTATTTATAACCCTCGGCGGGGCACTTTCTTCATGGGGGTTGGTTAGTTCCCTCGTAGTTGCACATCCTGCCCGCAACTGGCACTCTTGTTGATGTGCAGGCAGGAAGTTCCTCCCTCTGAAGCAATCATGGAGCGAGAAAGAGCTTGAGGGCTCGATGCTATTTTAAGAAGTTTCTTAGGTAGCTACATTCAGTGAGAGCTTTTCTGAGGTTTCCATTCCATCTCACCACGTACTGGTGTAAGTGCTGGTAGAACCTGCCAGAAATGCAGTACCGTGCCAACGAGACAAACACGACTCAAGACCAACCTGCTAGCAGAGATCAGTAGAAATTTTCTACATAAAAGCCAGCAGAGAATTGCTATAGATTAAGAGGATGCGGGAGGTGCGTTCGGGTGAGTGGGTGACAGTTTGGAGTTCCATAGCGATGGATAAGAGCATGAAAGAAAAAAAATGTTTTAGGAGATGGTCTTGCTAGTGCAGCGTGGTGGTAGGAGAGTGGCTGAGAAAAGAAATAATATCTTAAATTTCTGGTCCAGGGGAGCAAAGAGCAAGAGCAAGGGAGAGTAGCCATGAAGAACGTGAAAAAAGGGGATGAGCACGGTCTGCAAAAGGTGCTGGGAAAGGGCAGGTATTTAAAGCTCCAGAGACACACCCACCTATTTCAGGAGAAAATGCACACAGCAGGTAACGCTGGCTCTCAACAGTTGCACAAACATTGTTCAAAGAAGCTTAACATCATTTTATTCAGGGAGACGGAACAGAGGGTAAGGGAGGAAAGAACCAGGCGTGTTCTGGAGCTGGGAATTTCCCACCTCTGTGAACGTGCAGCGCGAGTGCCTTCGTGCATTTGTAGCACTTGCTGATGCTCACCCGCGTTCGTGTGCTCAGGTGGAAGGTGCAGGGGGTTAACACCAACTCTTCTGTGATTCCAGATGATGATGTTTTGCTGTTAAGGCAGTTTGGTCACAGAGGGCTCCAACTGAAACCGCACCCAGGCAACATCACGGCAAGATGCCAGCAGGCTCGAGTTCTGCTTGACATGGCCACGTTCCACTAGGCCTGCCATGACGGCATTTTTTCCCGGTGTTCCCAACTGGATTCAAGATGCAAAGCAGGAGGAGGAAGAGACAGGCTGGAAATTAGTTCCCAGGCCAAGAGGTGAAGAGACCGCAAGTCAGGGAAAATGCCACTGTGAAATATCAGAGACCTCCTTCACTAATGTGGACAAGCTGAGAACTCACACGCTTTCTCATACTGAGCAGAGACCGTACAACTGCCCCCAGCTGCACTGTGGCAAAGCCTTTGCTTCTAAGTACAAGCTGTATAGGTAGGTAACTGCTGAGGGCCTCTGCAGAACAATGCTCCTCTGCCAGAAGAGAGGGGAAAACCCCTCCGACATGTTTTTTTGATTGAATTTCTGAGAAGGTGGAGGAGGGGGAATGCCCTTGTTACCTTGCGAAGCAGTTGAGTCCCAGACATTACCATACTTGGCATCTCTTTAAGCACCTTCCAGAGAACCTCAGATAATACTTTATCCTGAGCTCAAGACGTTTTCTGTTTTACTAAGGAGGAAATTGAAGCAGAAAGTGAAGTTCACAGATTAAAAACCAAAAAGAAAAGCAAGAATAGCATTCACATTTCCTAAGCCCTGCCTCTGTAACTTTTTAATCAGAAGTATTTCTATGGCACTATTGCTCTAGCATGAAGAAGTAGAGCTCCCATTTCCGTACTGAAATATAGAATAGTTAAATGATGTGATCGTTAGGAACTTGAAGTGATGAACAGTGTCAGAGCGTAAGGTACCAAGGTAAAATCAGTCCGCAGTGGCTGTCAACAGACATTGCCACCACCTGGTGCTTCCTGATGACGTGAAGCCATCTCATCAGCGGACGAGCATTTCTTGTCCCAAACTGCTACGACTTTCTTTGTCCTTTCCCCCTTTGGTAGCCTCAACAGAGAGCAGGAGCTGAGTAGGTGACTGAAGTACCCGTCCGCAGAGGTGACACGTTCTAGGGAGGCCAGGAACTGCTGAGACAGACCCTAACCGTGGCTCGAGATGTTGTGCTTCTGTGCCTGGAGAGTCGCTGCTGCCCGGGCTGTCAGTTCAGCACCGCTCGGCGGCGTTAAAATGCCCCCTGGGATTTCTGTGGCGTACAGTGTAGGACGCAAGGAACGGTTTGAAAAAGTAGCATGTGTTCTCCTAGGGCTTGGCCGCTAGTCTAAACTTTCCCGCTTTTCTCCCAAAAGGCATATGGCCACTCACTCTGCTCAGAAGCCTCATCAGTGCATGTACTGCGAGAAGATGTTTCACCGGAAAGATCACCTCCGCAACCACCTGCAGACCCACGATCCCAACAAGGAGGCCCTCCACTGCCCCGAGTGCGGCAAGAACTACAACACCAAGCTCGGTTTCAGGCGGCACCTGGCCATGCACGCGGCTGCCAGCGGTGACCTGAGCTGCAAGGTGTGCCTGCAGACCTTCGAAAGCACCCAGGTCCTGCTGGAGCACCTCAAAGCTCATTCCAGGCGGGCTTCTGGCGGGGCGAAGGAAAAGAAGCATCCGTGTGACCACTGCGACAGGCGCTTCTACACCCGGAAAGATGTGCGGAGACACTTGGTGGTGCACACGGGACGGAAGGATTTCCTGTGCCAGTACTGCGCTCAGAGGTTTGGGCGGAAGGATCATCTGACCAGGCACATGAAGAAAAGCCACTCCCAGGAACTGCTGAAGATTAAGACGGAGCCCGTTGACATGCTGGGGCTCCTGAGCTGCAGCTCGTCTGTAGCTGTGAAAGAAGAGCTGAGTCCCGTCCTGTGTATGGCATCCAGAGACATGATAGGTGGTAAGAGCTTCCCTGGCATGCTGCCCGTGGGCATGTACAGCACGCATCTCCAAACCATGCCAAGCTCAGGAATGCCCCATTCTTTGGTTCCTAATTCTCTTCCCATGGGAATGAGTTATCCTCTGGAGTCTTCTTCTCCCATCTCCTCCCCACCGCAACCTCCTCCAAAGTATCAGCTTGGATCTACCTCATATTTGCCTGAGAAACTACCCAAAGTAGAGGTGGACAGCTTTTTGTCAGACTTCCCTGGCAGCCTGTCTCTCTCATCTGGTGAGCCTCAGTCCTCTTCGCCTCAGCCACCCCCCCTGGATGAGGCTTTGCTTTCCAAGAGCCCTGCTAACCTTTCAGAGGCTCTCTGTGCTGCTAACATGGACTTCTCTCATCTTCTTGGCTTCCTCCCCCTAAATCTTCCTCCTTGCAATCCACCCGTGTCTTCAGGGGGATTGGTCATGGGCTACTCACAGGGGGAGACGCAGCCACTGCTTACCACTTTGCAACATCAACCTCAAGAATCTCCTGGAGCTGGGGCCTCCCTGAACTTTGGGCCCCTTCATTCATTGCCCCCCGTCTTCACCTCCAGCTTGAGCACAACCACGCTGCCACGTTTCCACCAGGCGTTCCAATAAGCTGCAAATAGCACTGGAGAACAGATCTTTCGGCCACCCTTCTGCGGAGAGCCTTAAAAACGCACAACTCTTCCTTCCCTTTGGGGTGCGAAAGCTTTGCAGAGCTGTTTCAGCCAGGAGGTTCTGATCTCTGGAGGGAGCACTTGTAGACTGGAACGGCAGAGATCCCCGTGCGAGTCCCAGTCCTGTACAGCAGAGAGTTTTCAGCTAATAGACTGGATATATTTTATCTAATTCTTAATCTGTGAATCAGGAGCCACACTTAGCACTGACCTTCCCTGAGAGCCTGGAGCGACGTTCCTCTTTGGGAAGGGCTCGTCCCTGAGAAGGAGTTGAGACTCTTTCATCCGGGGCTAAACTTTTGAAGAGTCCAGCTTCCATTTCATGTTATGACACTGCAATTCTGGCAAAACAGCCGATACCTTCACACGGAGAAGGAGAAGTCAGGACGCCCGCTGTGTATGAAGCCAACGGGGAAGAGGCTGTCCTTCCCCACTACCTCTCATCCCATCACCTCGTACAGCTTACTCCACCGAATCCAGCTTACTCCACATCAGTGTTAAGCACCGAGACCGTTTACATGGCGAATTCAGCTACGTCTCCTCGTTCCTCGTTGCGGAGCCGTTAGGTTAAACTCATTTCAGTGACCTTTGTTTACACAATGCAAATCTCTTCCCACCGTTACAAACATAGGAGGCACCAGGATACACTGGCTTTATATCTGGTGTAGCTAGAACACTGTTTACACGAGGAAGTCAGGTTGCACTGATTTCTCTTCACTTATCACGTTCTTCCCCCATGGGGAAATACACTGCTTTTTCGGACCATTTCAGCCCCTGCCACTGCAGGCAGCAGCTCCCTGTGTATTTTCTCTGACTATCCACGTGTCAAGGGGATGGAGCAGCTCGCAGAACTTAGCTTGTTTTTGTGGTGTGTGGATAAAGCCCTTTTAAGTATCTCCCGCAGGCAAACAGATCGTGCATCTGTTCTGGAAACCAAAGCATGTGAAGGAGCTGGGTGAGGAGGGGGCAGCAGCACTGAGCACCGTCCGACCAGGCACGGGTGGGAACGAGCCTCAGGCCCCCACTCCACGGGTTCCCTTGAGATGAGGAACAGAGTACGAGTTTCTAGTGTTTGGTTTGTTGTTTGTTGGTTGTTTTTTTTGTTTGTTCGTTTTGTTTTTTAACCACAACAGTTCAGTGAGGTCAGTACCCTTCTGGCTTATCTACGAAGCAGTCTCAAGAGATAGATTTTTATTTTTTTTTAAACCTCTGTCGTAGGGTGATAACAGCAAGGAGTTGGGAGGAAAAATTGGTCCCAGCTTCATTTACACTCTGGTACTGTACTTGAAGCATTTTTCCCAACACTAATAGTTGCAACAAATGCTGAGAGTTTGGGCCTGCAGTCACCCTTCCACTTTGGATTTGGTTCCACTGCCCTTTTTGTTCTCTCTTTTTTTTTTTTTTGAGCCTTGCCTCTTGAAGTTCTGCTTCCCTTGCTCCCTGCCCCACCTCTTAAACTCTTCCCCGGACTGTCTCCCTCCCGAGGGCAGGAGGGTTACACTGCTAAGTGGCAGCGAGCTGCTGGGTGTCATTTAGCATTGTCTCGTCTCCTGCTCTCGTTTTCCTGGGCCCTGGTGTTGAAGCAATGACACGTGGAGGTCACTCACCCTACAGTAGTCCATGTTTGTGATTACAGACGTGCAGATCCTTGTACCTCAGCATGCAGGAACCACTGTAGGTAATATAAACCAGGAAATCTGTCAGTATTTTTCTCTATAAATCCAGAAAATGCAAAATCTACCTCTATTCTGTTATCTCAGCTCCTTCCGTGAAGCCAGATGCTGCCCTTGCTCAGCTCCCCAGAGCACCCCCACTGCAGTCAGGAGTTACCTTCTGCTGGGCCACCGATCCCACAGCCTGACATCAGCCGTGCCTCGTGTTTCATGGGCTTGTCCCCGTTCCATTTTGCCCACAAATTTTATTTTAATTTAGCTTAGGAATTCCTCCCAGAAGGGCTGTTTAGCGATCCATTGATTCTCCAAACCATAGATCATTTGTTTTAGGTTAGCCAGCGATGCTGCAAATAATACTTTTGTATCAAAATGTAATATAAGATTTATTTACCTCAGCAATATCCTGTGGCAATGATCTCCCCGAGTTAAATGCAGTACTTCCTTTTCCCCACCGTAAACGTTGCCTTTCAAAGTTCAACGAGTGCCTTCTTGTTCTCTAACATAGAAAAGGTAAATAGGGCATTGCAGCTAGTCTTCTGTTTACCACCACTGAATACCTCAGTCCCCTCTCCTACCGCTTTTCTCTTGGCACACCGAAGAGTTTCTCACCGTTATCAATAATATGCAAGCCTTACCCCTGTCTTCAGCTGAGAATTTTTTTTTTTTGAGAAATAAATGGCCAGAACTGATCACTTACTGCAAGTGAGGATTAGCAGAGTTACGCGATGCCATCGCACACCTTCTTCTTCCCCTTCCAAGTATTCAGCTTTCTTGCTTTTTGCCTGCATTGTACTCTCAACAGATGTCATCACTGGAATTCCTTTAGCAGCGGTAGCTAAACTTAGAGCCAGGCATCTTTTTCCTCCCAGTAGTCTGTCAAAGAATAAATGGAATTCATTTCACTATTATTTGCATGTGTGATTTGCTTTCCACAGCCACCCTAACGATCGGACTTGCAGAAACATTTGTTAATTAAATGAAAGTTGAAACCAGCAAGGGGAGCGTGTTTGCAGACAGCGTGCACAAGCTGATACCAGATATTTACACTGGAAACTGGAGTCAAAGTTTCTGCTGCACAGCAGAGCTTAGCACTTGCAAAGAGTTTCTCAGCCAGTCTAAAACTACCGCGTCTGTTTGCACCTGAAAGCGTCTCCTTCCACCTGAAGTACTGAGGAATTATTTACTGAAGCTGATCGGTGAATATCTTTTAGCTGATTGTAACAAAAGACTACGACAAGCTAAGATATGCCACTTAAATCTAAATTCTTTAGGAGGCGTGTACTGAGCTGTTAGAAAAATCAGAAGTCAGCTTAGACAAGCTCTTGCTAGTGCTAGTTGTAGGTAGAGTGCAGCATCGTGCTTGCCACGCCGTGAGGATGTCCGGGCTGTGCTGCAGCAAGCAATTGCTCTGGTTGTGCACAGGATATTTGTGAGGGAATGGCTCCCATTATGATAGTTACATGGTGATAAAAAGTTTCAGCCCAGAAAGTTTTTTTTTTCTTTTAAATCAAGGTTTAGGGAGGTTTAAGTCAACGTCCTGCTTTCTCCCATAACATTGTGATTAACAGGGAGTGAGAGACTGCAGGGAAAAAGGTGAATGTGAAGTGTTCCTTAACCAGAGACCCAGAGCATCGGTGTCAGCGACCGCAGCACCAAGCCTTAGGGTTACAGCGCAGCGTTGGGCAGGCAGCTGAGGACAGCGGGTACGGGGCTGCAGGTGCTGGGTACCTTTGCAAGTCAAACAGGACAAACACAAATTAAGCCATCTGGAGAGGCACAAAATGCTTTGATAGAAGAGCGGAGTTTTTAAAGCAATATTTTCAGAGAGACTGAATAAATATAGGAGACGGCAAGCTAGGTGGGGTCTTATGCTGAAATAGGGCAGCGGGGACTCAGCAGGATTTGAGGCACTGAGCACCAGGTGTAGGAGAGGAAAACTCTGAATGGCTCTGTCAGAACTGCTGAGCCTCATCTGCAATAAACACTGTGCCAGCAGACTTCTCATTCTCTTAGCCTACTAAGTGCAAGACAGACTGCAAAGATGCAGAGCATTTTAAATGCTAAATGGGCTTCAGGGGGAGTGCCCCCGGACCCTCCCATTGTGTTGTCTTTATTCCAGGCACGTCTGTAGCAGAAAGGTGTCAACAGATTGAGCCCGAGAGGAGCAGCTACAGCAAATAATTGGCCAGAAGGGCTTAGTTAAGTAAAGAAATATTCTGAAATATTCTGGAGTGTGGCTGACGAGGGTTCAAGACCTGCAGGCACCGTGCAGATGCCTGAGATACAATTAGAGAGCACAAGGCTGTGAAAGGACAGGACGTGACACAAACGCCAGCAATTACAAATCAGAACGTCCCTCGGGTATCAAAAAGGCACGGACACAGTGTCCCACTGAAATAGGAACAATTCCAGCTCCTTCATCAGAAAACACGCAGGACAAGCCACTTCTGGGGCAGCGCAGGGTTAACTCACCTAGCCAGCCCTTCCCGGGCTCAGATTTCTGGAGCTGTGTGAAAGTCTGAAGATCTTTTTCCCCATGGGATTACAGCTTGCTCAAAATCCATTTGTATGAAGGAACAACATGTTAACTTGCATTTGTTTCCACTGAATTTCACTTGACAGAATGTCCACGTACGGCGTTTTGACAGATCCTGTTCAGCTGTCTCACAATAGCGCCTGCTCTTTAGCCTTCGTGTTGAAAAATGTTGTCACTTCAATGGGAATCCCTTTTTTCCCTCTGGTAGATTGATGATTTCAGTACTTTTGTTGGGAGCTCAGCTCTTTGTTCTTTAATTCCTTCCTTGCTGACAGGTGAATAGCAGCTGCCTGGAAGATTTCCTGCAGTTCGCCGTTAAAAATCCCTATTTCCTTTCTCTGACATTGCATCACTTTTGCTATCTGCAAAGAATAATCCCACAGAGGCATTTTCTACCGCCTGCAATTAAAATTTTTACAAAGAAATCTTCAAAGATGCTCCCCCCATCACCCTACCTTCCTGCTTATCCTCTCTAATCCTGGCTACTCAGCCTCACTGAATTCTCCCTTGGGTGCCTATTTTTCAGCTAATTGCTTGCCCAAGCCCAGCAGACTGCCACCAGTGCACGGCTCCGAGCAGAATGGCTCGAACAGAACCACTTCGTTAAAACTTCACGGGTTTTCATCTTTTTCCAAAATTTGTTTCATTTTTTGTTACTCATTTCTTCCCATGTGATCTGCACCCAGCCCCGCACGCTTGCACACACCACGCACCGCTGAGCGCTTCGGACCTCAGGAGCAGGTCAAGCAAAATTCTTCCTGGGTCTGATTTTGCAATGACCAAATAGATCGTTTTCTGCTTTTTACAAATCACATGCTGGAATTAAATTTGCTTTCCCATTGAAAGCACGCTTTGTTTCCGTGCATACAGGTGCCTTCTGCGCATTTCTGTGCCTTCTGCATCGTCTGCGCTGGGTGCTCGCAGCTGAAGCTGGGGCTCCAATAATTCCCTCCAGCAGTGCCTGAACAGCAGCACACGCAAAGAACTCGTGTGGCATGGAGGTACCTTCCGTCAGGCTGGAGCTCACTGAGACAAGGAAAGTTAAACACTGCAAAGAAAGAACAGGGATTTGGAATCTTTTTTTTTTTTTTTTTTTTTTTTTTTTAATTGCCGTTAAAGGTTAGCTCATCATTTTCAGTTAGGGGAACAATCCTCAACAGGAAAACATCTCGTTAACAACACCCCCCAGCCTCCTTTTCTAAGTTACCCTCACCTTCACTCTCGCCCTCTATTTCACATCCCGTGTCTCTCTCTGAAACTACTATGCAAACAGACAGCCAGGGCCGATGGATAACGTACTGAGACGAAAGAAAAGCTCCACGTAAAGCCCACGGGACAGGAAGAGCTGCCACGTGTCACTCAGCACATGGGCCTGGTGAAAAGCTCCCACGCAGGTGCCTGCCCCAGCTGCCTCTTTTCCTTCACAGCTCACTGTCCTGTGCTGGAAGGTAACACCTGAGCTGCTGCTTTCCGTGCAGGCAGAGCTGGCCGTGAGCAGCTGCAGTTACTGCCGCTGGAAGCCTGGCCTGAGTTTCTGACTCCTCCTTGCCCTACTGAGTGCCTACGCCTTGACTTTTTCTTGTGCTAGTGTTCCCTAATACCTAGAAACTATTTTTAGAAAGCTTCTTTTGTAATACTTGTACTGGCATTTTACTTGAATGAGGATATTGGACAAAAAAAAAAAAAAAGTAGAGACGTCTGCCTTCGAAGCAGTCACGAGAGGGAACCTGTGGAAGCCACGAGGATTCACCCCGGGAAGCTGTCACACAACGAAACTGCTGCTGGAGGAGAAGCTGCTGCGGGGCCCTCACAGCTGCATCCCGCTGAGAATCCTGGCCCAAAAGGGCAGCACCACTTCTGCTCCTGCCACAAGCCGAGGGCAGCACCTGATCCGGAGCCTGCAGAGGTCCTGCTGTAAGGTGGGGGCTTGGGATTTCTCAGCCCTGGTGGCTGATGGCAGGGGTTCAGCTCCTTTCCCTGCAGCTGCAGCCCGTGCCAGCCCCAGTACCTGACCTCTTCCTGCAGCTACAGCTGGCAGAGCCAGAGCTTCCCCTCGTTAAAGCGTGAGTGGTTTTCTAAAAATAAACTTTCTAGCACTTTTACACACGTTGAATAACCTCGTAATGGAGTATTTTGGGGGCTATAAACAAGGTTTTTAAATCGTAAAAATATGAAGTGCCATTAGGAAATGTACAATTCGCAACTGAAGTTAGCTCTTTCCTTGTCTTGCAAAATGAACTTCAAATTGGAAGTTTTTTTTAATAAGGAAGGTGTTCATTAAAAACATTTGAATTACTTGCCTTGAGTGTTGTTTTGGAGGGGAACGGGGTTTTTGGTTGGCCTGTTTTAAAGTAAAGACAGAATCACAAAGCAAGTCAAAGGCCCAGCTTCCTACCTGCATCCACACAGACTTCTGAATCTCTTCCGAGCAGAGCAGAGCACCAGGGAAGGACAGGGATCCTGCCTGGGACACAGCAACAGCCAGTGCCGTTATCTGGTGTCAAGGAGAAAAACGTCAGCCAGGAACTTTGGTGCCCTGCACAAGGGCAGGGGACCCAGCACCAAAACTTAGAGCTGAAGCCACGAGCACCTCGCTGACACCGGCTGCAGAGGCTTTTTGACAGAGACAAAAAAAAAGGATTCTGCCCTCACAGAAATCTCTTCTCAGGCCGTGGTTTAAAAGCTGACAGTCATTTCTCACTGCTCACATGCTTTTCTGGGTACGATTTCATTTTTGTTCTTAATGCAGCCTGGCAAAGTGCTGCTGCCTTCATTGTGCTCAGTCTCAGCCCAGGAGGAAGCGGCACACTTCGGTCTGCTTCAAAATGAAAAACGAGCTCGGCACAGATCGTCCTGCTGGTGGAGCTGAAGTCTTCCTTCACCCTTTTTAAGGGTGGAATTGACTGCTCCAGTGATTTTTGATTAAAAATTTAAGCTATTTCCCCACCGGCCTTGGCAGCTGATCAGTGTCATGGACCTCCAGCAGCCACCAGCAGCCCCATAACGTGCCCCCAGCCAGAGCTGCTCGCGCCCCATCGCTCTGCTGGGCAAAAATCCCAAGGGAGCTCGCTGCCCCTCCTGCACCCACCGCCTCTGAAGGGAGCTGTGCCCACAAACGCCCCACGGAGCAGAAACACACAAGGGCTGGTGGTAAAAACACCGAGCTGAGAGCTAACAGTGGAGGGGCACCTTCTGATAGCACCGCACAGCTCCAGAACGGAGCAGGGAACGCGGCTCCCTCAGCTGTAGGCTCACCATGGGAGGGATGTGAGCAGGGAAGGCGTTTCCCTCAGCTGTAGGCTCCCAGCCCCACTGCTCCAAAGCCCCACGGAGCTGCCACGCACGCTGCCAGCCCTCGGCAGTCCCCTCGTGGTGCTCCAGCCCTTGGTGCTGCGCGAGTCGAGCCGCGCGTTGCACGCCGAGAGAACCGAGTTGCCTAAAGCCTTCTTCCCGCACAGCACACGACAGCCAGGAACAAATCAAAATGCCTCGACCGGCGGCGTTTTAATCACAACACACAGCAGAATACAGGACATGCCACACTGGGAGAAGCTTCAGTGCTCCATCAAGTTTACCAGGAGAAAAATAATCAGGGAAGAAACTGGAACGTGCTCCAGGCTCTGCTTCTGACTGAAGCCACACAAAGACCACAGAGGTGCCACGGCAGGCTAAACGTTACGAGAAGAAAATCAAAGAGGTGGCTTGGGAGAACCCAGAACAGGACAATGGCAGATTTATTTACAGTAGGGCACAAAGAATACATACATTAATTAAAAATTACAAAGAATACAGAGAAAACACTCCGGGGGAAAGGAGAGAAATCAATGCTGGCTGAGCCTCTCCACGGGTGGGGATAGCAAAAAAAAACCAAAAAACAAAAAATCTCAAAGATCTTAAATCAGACCCGACGCAGTACTCCACAGCACAGTTGGCTCGTGCATCCCCTGCTCTCTTTTTTCCATCCTTGATTCCTGGCTGATCAGACTTTGGCATGGCGCATGGCTGAGGAAATTAGGCAAGGCCAGAAAGACTTGGGGCTGAGGAGGAATCAAACCATCCGTGAAGCCAGCTCCCTGCAGGGAGCAAGGCCATCAGTACGAGACACAGGTCCCTGTGCGGACCCAGCGGAAACTCTTACAGCAAATTTGGATTAAAACAGCCCCAAATCCCTCAAGTGCATGCATCAGTGCTGGTAACAGGGAGGGCTTGGGACAGCTGTGTTGGAATGGTGTCACCTGGGACAGCCGGTCACCTGGAGGCCTCATTTCTTACTACAGGAAGAAGCAAAACCAGATTTTTTTTTATAGATCTCATAAACCACCACACCTCTGCCCTGTAGCCCCGACTGAATCCAGCCACTCTGGGGATGGAGGGAGCCTTCACTGCAACGTGGAAGTTTTTAACTGGTAAACATCATAAATGACCAACATAAAACTTCAAACCTCGCTTAAAAAGATCTTCCCAGGGGCTTATTCAGGCATCAAGCCACAGAAAAAGAGGAGCCTGCTGCAGAAGAGCCCACACTGGCTGCCCAGAGGACTTAGACCGTATTGTGGAGAACAAAATACAGCTGAGGGGGCGTGAACTTCTGTTCCCTGGAGGTAGAGAATCTAAGAGAGGAGAAGAGAGCAGCAAGAGCAGCTGGGGAACAGGGCAGGCAGTGAGGCAGCCCGCTTCTGGCAATGGGAGAACTCCTCGGGGCCTCTCCCCGTCCCCAGCCCCTTCTGCACGGCCGCAGCCGAGGCCCAACACTGCATCAGGTTGCTTGGCACTAACGCAACGGCGGCGCCGACTTCAGGCTTCCCAGAACCGTGGGGTTCCCAGGAAGGAAGGAAGCCAGCCCCGTTTCCTCACCCGGCAGGAGGAGAGCTGTGGACACCACAAGCCCCGGCCGTTCCCCCACGCATCCTTCCAGCGGCGCGTTCCAGCACCCAGCGCGACCGCACGCTTCCAGCAGGACGCTGCGTCCCGCTGCGCCTCCCGAAAGAGGAAATCCCACCCTCCCATGCTGTCCAAGGCCAGAAGCTGGGAGAAATGATGCTGAGGGTTGCAGTTCTCCAGCTCTCTCACGGTGAAATTGCACTTCCTAGGCTCCGAAGGGCACCTCCATCGAGCTGTAAACAAGCTGATGCCAGGACTTCTGCAGCGAGAGCACGCCAGACCCATGCTGGGTGAGCCTTTAGGATCCTTTTTGTTTTGCCACAGTCAAGTTCCCTCTTCTGCGCAGACGTGAAGGCAGGAAAGAAATCCAGTCTGATACTTGTCTGAAGAGTCTCCCTGAATCCTAGAGCACCCTAGGGGCTGGAAGAAAATGCTTTCACAAGTGTTTCCACTGCTGTCTTAAATCCATTCATCATCAACATAAAAAAAAAAAAAAAGATGAATTAGCAAAAAGGGGTTTGCTTATACAGAGGGATATTTCTCTGCTAAAAAACTCCCTCAAATCTGGAACAGGATAATAAAGTTAAAATGTAAGGTATCTACAGGCCCCTTTTCCCCCCAGAAGTAGCCCAGAATCCATGTACACTGTGCCAAAAGTTACATTCCAAAATGAGGAGTTATTTATTTCTCTTGTCACTCTCCCACTGGATTTTGTTTCCTTAAAAGAATTGGGAGAAGATGTCTCCTTCGCTCCCGGGAGGACGTGTATTCGGAGGTGTCTGCTTTCTGCTGGCTCTGTGCATCTTCAGTCTATTTTCACTGCGGCGTAAATCTTCCGGACAAACATGTAGGCTGCATAGAAGCCAATGGTGCCAGTGAGGAGCCAGAAGGACAGGACCATAAGGGCGGTGTAGCCGAAGTACAGTAAGGAGGGAATGAACTCAACAATATCCAGCTAAAACAGAAGAGGAGTCAACAATAAGTGAAATCATGTTCAGAGGTAGCACGAATCAGCTCCCACACCAGCCAACATCCTCTACAAGGGGCATTCAGAGTAGAAGCAACCCCCTCTGCTCAGTGCATTATTGTTCAGCTGAGAAGTCCCCTTCAAGAGAGGGGCTGGGGACCACTGCTGCTAACTGATCACTCCACACAGGTCCCTCAGGCAGGGGCTTCAGGTCCTTAAATCCTGCTCCCTGCTTTGGAAATGCCATCAGCACAGCTGGCTGCTCAGCTGCTTTGTGCTAGCACAGGGACGGACTCGCACTGGGCAGCCCTGCCATTTCCTTCCCCGGATCCAACAATCTCTCCTAGAGAAGTGTCACTTTGATACGAGAGGGGTGACAGTACCTTGTTCACAAAGTAGAAGATGGCATAGATGAGCACATAGAAGGCAGATCCTCCAGACACCAAGAAGGTCCTCCACCACCAGCGGTAATCCTGACAGGGTAAAAAGCCTCAGCATTATTCCACAGCCTTCTCTTTTCTGCATCACCACTTCCACTGGCTCAGGGGAGCTGTGAACTTTTTGGGACTGGGAGAGCATTACCCATTTTCCTTCAAAGGAAAACCACAGTTTGGGCATGGGGAGCTACTTTGTCACAGAATTATTTCCAAACAAGGACAGAAAACTGACAGTGAAACATGCCAGGTCAGCATCACAGCACTTGCTACCAGAGACCATGGCTCAGCCTTTGGCCCCGCATTTCTCTTCAGACATAGATGGAATTAAATGGTTTCTTTGGAAAGAGATGTCAGCTCAAAATACTCTGCTCCCAGCAGAATTGCCTGCATGAAACCACAGTTCCCAGCCTAGATGTCAAGTAGCTTCAACTCTCCTTAAAGTCTAGAGGTGTAAAGAACAATCACACCCACAAATCTGGGCCGTGCTAGATTTTTTGCCAAGCAGCAGCAATAACGTGACCTGTGCTTTGTCAGGAACGAGCGTGCACCCTGAGCTACTGAAACTATGACAAGGGAAACCTCACCTCAGCACAAAGCTGGAAGTACACCATGACAATGCTGATTTGTGAGCAGGATACCACCAGGATTATAAACACCAGGAAGAGAAAGCCAAAAAGGTAATAGAACTGGTTCTCCCAGATTGCCTGAAACAAAGACAGAGCAAAAAAATGTTTCCACGCTTCTGTAATCAATTGGCAAATGTGAGACTAACTTCTTCCAGCTAACATAAGAAAAAGAAATGAGGGACCCTCAGCCCCGTAGAGATGAGGTTCAAGTGAATTTCCCAAATGGACTGGGTTGCAAAAAGATACCCAAAGACAGCTGTGAGGCAGCTTGCTCACCCCCCTTCATTCTCCGAGCAATGGAGCAGCAAATTCCTCCATGTCCACAGAAGGGTGAGAAATCAGCAGCTGAACATCTTAAGGTCGGGTCCCCTCCTTGACACAATGTTACAGTGAGCTTTATCTTCAGCACCATCCTTCAAAAGAAGGTTCTGCAGACATCTCCAGGTGTTGTCAGCCATAAGACTGTCTGCAGAGACCCACAGCCCAGCTCTCTCTAGGAACAACACTGAAAGACCCGGAGGGAACCTGTCAGCCCCTCCAGTAAGTACAGGAGTATGAAATTGCTCCAGGTGGGTTCTCCCTCCCTTTCAGAGGCATACTGGCTTTGGCACTAGAGGAATCCTATTCAAGAATGAAGTGGGTTAAATGCTTACACTGAAAATGAAGAACAGTTCAATGAACATAGCTCCGAAAGGCAGAATACCAGCCATGAGAATCCTGCAGAGCAAGAAAGAGAAACTGTAAGCAGCACAGCATAACTGTCTGGCCATTAGAAGCTCCCTGTAACCACCCAGAGCACTCCTAACAGAAGCTCTACAGCTCCAGATTGCTAGAATAAGTTTCATGCAGTAAATGACACAGCTGCTCCTGTTGTTGGGCACATTAATCACGTCAAGATTAAGCCTCTGATACTGCATTACTCAAGAAAACACCTCTGTGACCTGGCTGTGTCCGGACACCAGCAGAAAGGTGACGGTCAGCAGCCTAAGAGAACTGAGGGGATGGGGCTTAACTCACCACATTTCCTAGACACTCATCACTCACCCGACAAATTTGTTCATATACCACCTCTGCTCCGGGATCTGCCTGGGAATCTGGTTGGTCCGCACGGGATTGTCATACGGCTGCTTGCGAAACCCGAAGTAGTACCCAAGGTAGACCAAGGGCAAAGAGATCCCAAACCACATGCAGAGCAAGGCCACCATGGTAGGGAAAGGCACCTGGAATCACACGGAGTCATAAAAAATCAAGTTCATCTGCCCTGGAGACTGAAGTCACTGGCCGGCCCAACTCACTGCACTGGCACCCACATGAGAGAGGTGCTGTGAAACTCCCCAACAGCCCAGTCACCCGCCTCCCACTCCAGCAGGCTCCCAGGATGGAGGAGGTACCTACCGCTCCAGAGGAGTGTTTCCCCCAGATGAAGCAGTTCAGGACAAAGCAGATACCGAAAACGACACCCGGGTACAAGGTAGCTGTCTGCAAGAGCAAACGCAGGGTAAGAGAAAACACGGAACATTAACCAGATGCTTCTTTTAATGAGTCCACTGCTGGGACAAAGCACACGTGGAGAAAGCATCCCTTCTGCTCCCGCAGCAGATGAGGATCTCAGGCAACCCTCTTGCTTTGCAGCACTACATGCTCTGGTGTTTACCCTTTCATGTAAAGCTACGAGGACTCAACCCACAGAGAATCTCTGCAGGTCCAGCCAGCGTGCACCCAGCCACCCACAAATTCATGGGGAAATTAACCCCAGACCTTGCCATCGTCAACCTGGACAGGCAGCACAGAACACCAAAAACTCACACAAAAGGCTCCCTTCTTCCACCGATGTCCTTTCAGAGTCCGGTATAAGCGGCCAGCGAAGAACCCACCAAACACCCTGGACAGAAACAAGCCAAGACAAAGAAAATGAGCTTTTATTGCTGGGGAAAGGGAGGGCAGGTGGAGGCAGGACAGTTCATTTGTGGAAAGCAGTGACACCTACCCCATGAACATGAAGAGGAAGCAGGCAGTAGTCATCAGTGCACCCCGGCTAGAAGGTGACAGCATCCCCAGCATGGCAACAACTGCGGAGGAAAACCAGGACAGAGCACAATGGCTCTGATGCACACGTGCCAGCCTGCACCTGGAGGCCAGGGGCCACCCCACAGGCTGAATGCAGCCGCCTGGGATCGCCGCCTCCTGCACAGACCTCATTTCCTTCAAAGCATAACATAACGCACCCACAGCCTCCAGCACTGGCCAGAGAGAAAGTCACAGCTTTGCTCTCAAGCTACAGACCATGCTTTAGCCTCACTGCCCAGAGATTTGAGCAGGTGCAGCTCAGAAGGCAAAGCACACATGCAAATGTCTCTCAGCCCATTACCACCCGGTGCCTGTTTCTGCAGAATCCCTGCCTCTCATATCTTGATTACAGAAAATACAAACTCAGAAAGCATCTCTCAAGCTGAAGGCATCTGTCTAGAAACTCAGAAATGCTGAGCACAGGGTATGGCCTCCATCAGGAAGCAGACTCATGTGACTTCACTCAAGCTAAGGTGAGCCTAGACTGAAGCTGCAGTTTGGAGCTGCAAACACCCCTGAGCACTGCTCCTCTTGTTACGGCCACTCCGTGCAACACGTGCCACTTACAGATGACGATCAGGATCATACAGAAGAGCTGAATTCCAGAACCCAGGAGGGAACTGAGGATCATGGGATACTGTGGAGGCCTGAAGACATCTCCGTGCACAAGTTTCCAACCAGATTCCTCCATGGTATCTTCCTGTAGCAACAAGAAGAGAAGGTATTTAAATATGGTTTAGCAGTGGAAATAACGGTCCCATCACAGCCACCCCAAGAGCCTAATTTCCTTATACTAGTTCTACAGATTCCTATCATTTAGTTAACAAATTTCTTTTCTCTTGCACTTCAGTCAGTTAAGACCTGAACTGCCAATGCCAGGGCACGTTTATGGAACTGTCAGCAGCCATTACCTCGGTACAAAGACATCTGTACTGGCAATTTGCTGTTGTATACAGAGTGGCAAAGGCTATCACAGAACCACATCATGGAACAGTTTGAAAGAACCTTTAAGGATCAGCTGCATCATCCCCCTACTATAGGCAGGGACATCTTTCGTTAGATCAGGTTCCTCAGGGCCCCATCCTGACTCTGAATACTTCCAGTGATGGGAAGCGTCCTGAGAGCACATTACAGAACCACCTCTCCAATCTTCAGGGTTCAAAGAAAAATGGGAGGCAAGGTGGGAAGAGATACTACAGCCACATCTTCAAAGCAAATCCCTGCTCATCTCTGCTTCCCTCCCTCTGTGATCCCAGCCCCAAGAACAAACACATCATACAATGTCATCTTCTTTGTTGTAGTTGGCAATGTCCTTCCGGAGGGTGCGGATGATGATCATGCTGAGAATACCTGAAAACAAGTACAGGTTAGCTCAGAGGCTCCTGTGTGGCCCTGCTGCTCTCGTGCTGTGCCACCACACTCATCCCACCACCACACAGCTCTGGCTAGGAGAGGAAGTCTTAAATCATTACTCTTCTGCCCCAGCCTACAGCAAAAACAGAAACAAAGCCCCAGGGAGTAGGGAAGGCAGAATTCCAGCATGAACAAGGCACTGTGGCTTTCCTGGTTTTGCTTTTTTAAACATAAAAAAAAAAATAAAATAAAATAAAATAAAAAAAAAACACATCAAGCATTCTACTCCCCCAACTACCCCAGTCAGAGCACAAAAGCGGGTAGCAGCCTGACCCCACAGGGTACTGCCCGAACCAGGAGGTTTTATACATGTTAATGCTCATTTCCTGCCCTTTCCAAACAGGTTCAGCCGTGGACACTTCCTCCTTGAGCTACAGGCAACTGAGGCTTCCAGACAATTCCCTGCACTTACGGTAAAGCCTTTTTCAGCCCACACATCTCACTCACCCGAAAGGAAAAAGACGACCACAACGGAGTTGATGATGGAAAACCAGTGGATCTGCACATCGCTCATGGTCAGGTAGGTGTCCCAGCGGGAGGCCCATTTAATGTCGCTTTCCTGAAAGAACAGCACGGTGTGAGCAGGAGCCCTTTGGACACCCCAGGACCTATCATTGCCCCGGGTCTTCTCACACCAGCACCTTCCCAATGTGTTCCACAAGAGCCGTGACAAATACCTGGAGCACGAACTGCCAGCCCATGCCAGGCAGGGGCAGTTAGCTGCCAGCCAGCTCCCCACTACTTCCTCACCTCCCAGTGGACAGAGTACGTGAAGAGCATCTGGTTCTCCTTAGAGGGATCGATTTCCTGAGGGGCAGAGCCTGTGGCTTCAGGTAGGGTGCACATCCCCTTCTCATCAGCCTTCAAGTCTGTAACAGAAAACAAGGCACACACTGGGTCAGACCTTCCCTGAGGCACCACCTCTCCCGCTGATCAGCCTGGCCCCAAGTTCAAGGCACTGTGCCACTATTCCTCCAAATACTGCAGGGCAAACATTCATTCCTTTCCCAGCTGCTCTGCAGTTTGCAAAACTGTTCTTCCAATCAGTAGTGAACAGCATAAACAAATTTTATGGAAAGATATTATTGTTACAGCTAATATTGTTCTTACAGTTCAGACCCCCTCCTTTCCGTGCCCTGAGGCAAGGAAGTAACAACTGGCACTGGTACATCGGCGTGTGTTCAACACTTAGCCTGCAAGACATTCTTTTCCCTTGCTCCCCTCCCTAAAAGTCACTCACCTTCTTGTTTTATACTCTGGGGAATCACTTCAAAGCGCACAACCCTGTAGGTGGGCTCCTGGTTTTCTTCCACATCCTCTCTGTGGTAGTAAAGGATGAAGGAGAGGTGGTTGTGCAGGTAGAACTAAAACAGATTGACATTAAATATAACGTTAGCCACCCGAGAGAGGAACAAGCAAAGTTTAGAAGCAACTGGAGAAAGCAGTTTCAGTGCAGAAAAGGGAAGACTCCCACTGTTCCCAGATACATTGTGCCATAGGGCGAGATCAAGCTCACACTGCCAAGTTTAAAAGAACAAGAGGAGAGAACACAGGTATTGAAGAGGTGACACCTCAAACACTCCCAGCATCAGTGACGAGGTCCCAGTCTATTTCTGGCCCAGACAATACCGTTCCATTGAGATCCATCTCAACCTTGCACTCAGGGGAGACTTCAGTGGCAAATAAACCACAGAATTTATGTTGGAAGGACCTCAGTAGCTACAACCTCGAGTTTCCTGCTTGCTTTTTTCTAACAGATAAATATTAATCAGCCTGCTGGTGCTCACAGCTGCCCTAAGCTTGTACTTTCAAAAAGCTCTTACATCACCTACGGCAGGAACAAAGTGCAGCAGCTCTCTCTGCAGGCACAGAAAGTTCATTCACCCGTAAGAACTTATACTCAAGCAATCAGAGCCATGTGTGCAACTGAGATCCTGACTATGTTAAGAAGATAAATCAGTTATGTCAAATACAGACAATCTTTAAGGGACACCATTTAAAAAAATATATCTGCAGGAATACACATGCTAAATTTCCATTTGCAAACTTAAGAAGCTTCTTCTAGATGGTTACAAACAGGATATTTTTTTTCTTTTTACAATTTGCCAGTGCTTTTACTTTCTAATATCCCATACCCTTTGCTCCCCTTTGGTAATTAGGTTTCTTTCACCCACAAGCAATTGCTCTGCACTGAAGGAATTCAGATTGCCACCTTCCAAATCAAACTTCCAGCCACATTCCAATCTACTAATAAATGTTAGAATAAACACTAATAAATACTGCAGTGTTTTTTTTTTTTTTTTAATACAAGATGCTCCAAGATTGTTAAAGATCAGCCAGGCTTTGGGGTACAACACCTTTGGTCTACTGTAGGGAAACCACTCCACAGGTACATCCAAAGCCTTATGGCAATTCCATGCTAGGAGCTCTGGTTGTCATACCAGCATTCCAGCACCTGCCCTCATTCTCTTCCGTCAGAATACCTCTTGTATTTCTATTCTATACAAAAATGTTGGTTGCATTTGTAACCCTGATGCTCTCTGGTGGATTTCCAATGCTCTGAGAGACTCCCACCACTCCTCTACAGACCCCTCAAGCAGCACCCAGATTCTCTACCTTGTTACCGTCCATAAACCCAAGCCTGTATCCATGCTCGAACTGCACATCCTTCTCCTTCTTCTTTTCCTCTTCCTCACGATTGGAATAAAACTCCAGCCGTGTGGCCACAGGGAGGTTATCAGCAATGCTGAAAGCACATATTTCAGATCAAATTTGTCCACAGCACAGAATCCCCAGACACAAACCCCTGCTCCAGGTGACTCACAGGTGGACGTAGTAATCCTCCCTGATCCGCTCGGCGATCAGCTTGCTCTGCTCCACGGTCAGAGTGACCGGCTTGTTGGGAAAGTTGCAAAGAACTTCACATTTCTTCTCCACGTTCATGGAAACCTGGAAAGGTGTATTTACAATTCGATCCCCCCGGAGAACCTCACCTGGAAAACAGGAGAATAGGAGCAGGGTTTAAGGCTGCCAGGCTTCCTGCCACTGATCCTGCCACCCGGTTTGCAGAGCACTGTACAGCTCGGGTCATGAGAGCAAGTCTGCTTCGTTACCACAGATGCAAAGAAAAAATTGCAGGGCAGCTGCCTTTGTTGGAAGTACCAAGCACTACGTATGACTGGTTAACTGCTCCCTCCTTCAAGTAAGTTGTTTCCTTTTTCCAGCATACGGACATCCCAGTTTGCAAACTGCCAGCGTATAAAGAAATAGAGGGAGCAGGCTCTCCACAAACAGTGTATTAGAGAGGATGCTTGCAATTCCTTTTCCTCCTTTAGATATAATCCCAGCTCATGAGCAGCAGCCCGTTTGTTGCTGGGAGCATGCTGTTCAGAGGATACGTACCGAGATTCTCAGCCTTGTACGTTATCTTGGTGGGCTGGCAGAAGGGCAACGAGTAGTACTCATACGGTAACTGCGTTCGTGAGCTGGTGAGCTTCACAGCCTGGAGGGAGAAAGGAAGGATTATCCCCATGACAGGGCTCAGTTTCCTGCCCTCTGGTAAACACACCTCTTGTAAGTTCACTTTTGTAAGAAAGGAGACAGATATTCCTCCTGCACAGTTCCTAGTCACACATTCTCTACCCTAAAACTTTGGGTGGCATTTCAATCACAGAGAAACCCTTGAAGAAAGAAGCATGGCAGATTTCGTTTTATTTTGACAAGTTTTTTGACTTGGTGAAGTCCCACAAAACAACAAAGAGCTTGAAATAGATTCAAGAATCAAATTTCATATGAGACTGTAGTTATTTCCTAAAAAAATAAAATTAAAAAAAAAAATAAATCACATTTCACCAGACCTAGAGGTCTGGCCTCCAGCTACACAAAGAGTTGCGCAATTTTTGTCACTGGAAGAAAAGCCAGAGGGCCACCAGATTGGGAAGACAAAGGGCAGTGACAAAACCCAAACAATTCTGGAGAGTTCCCACAAATCACACGGCACAAGGGAAGCGCGGACAGACACCACGATGGCCAAGGCCACAGTTGCTCAGAAAAACAGGAGTGTTTTGTAGTGCAGCCAAGCTCCTTTATTGGAAGAGCCGCTGGCAAGCACGCTGACTTGCCTTATCACTTGAAGAAGCATTTGGCTGATGAAATCCCTCTGAGACCAGCCCCTCCAATACCCCCTCTTCCAGGAAGCTCACTGTAGCCACAGGCAAATCGCATTTGCTTAAAAATAGCCAAGGTCTGGCAGCCTGCAGCCAGAGAGCAAGTTGTGTCGGGCTGGGCTTCACGTGGGAGCATCAAACCTCAGCAGCCCCAAGGGTGCTGGATTTTGCTGAGACAAGAGGCCACAGCTTTAGAAAAATAAATGAAAAGGGCTATAAATTGCTGCTGTCTGGAAGCGAGGCCTGGCTTCCTCCTGCACAGAAGCAGTGGTTCCATCATTGACTACCAGCAACGTTGTAGGGGAACAGCTCTGCAGCAAGCCTGGGCTGGAAGGTCCCAACACTCAAGGACAAATGCCTGCTCCTGGAAAGGGCTTAGCATGGATTCCACTTGACTTGAAGACATTCCATGTGCAAACTGGGTAGAAGAGAGCACTGAAAGAGTCTGACTCGACTGCTGCTTTACCCTACCATCCTCAGGCTCATCCTCCATGAGTATTGTGGGAGTCAGTATGGTGCCCGAAAAAAAATCTGGTTAAATTTGCTTCAAAAGTGCAGAAAGAGCACGCTCTGTGGCCAAACAGAGCAACAACTTGAGGACTTCGGGGCAACTGCTGAAGGGATTCGGTAGAAGAAATCAGAAACAAGAAAGAGAATCATGCTGGGAATTGCAGGGTGAGGTGACAACAGTGAGCACTTGCGGGCTGCTTATCCCCAACACCCTACATGAAGGTAAAAAAGAGAAATAATCTGCACCAAAATTTAGTAACAGGATCGATCCCAAAGTTTGACTTGCCTGTCCCAGGTAGCTATGCTGATATAAACAAGGAATAAAAAACTACACAAAACAAACAACCAGATCCAGGTTCCTCCCACCTTTATTTCCACAGGATCATTCCGATGGAAGTTGATAGGAGCCACACCAGGCACATAGAAAGAATCTGTACCACGAAGCCACAACAGCAAGACCAGCAAACACCTTAGCCTTTCCTGCAAGAAGGAGGAGAAATATTAACATACTTTTATATTAACACTAAAATATAGATCTATGTAATACTAAAATAGCAAAATAAACACCAGAGAAATATTAGATATGGGCAAGAACACTGAAAGCATTAACCCCAGACGTTACAAAACCTGTAAGGCCGACGGATTAAAAGCCCAAATTCAGGAAAGCTTTCTTCACTTCGTTTTGTGACTCTCACTGGGTCACTTTCCACTCTGCCTGGTTCTTCACCCGCACTCAGGAAAAGCTCTGGCTTTGCTGAGCTGCAGGGAAGATGCGTTTAGCTGTAGCGTTTCACTCTGCAGGCTGTCATCTGACTTCTCTACTCCCACCCACCCAGCACACTCATGAGGAGCGGCACAACCCCGTGGAGAACTGGGCACCAAGCCTGGCACGGGATTACCCTGCCCAGCAGCAGCTCTGGGGCTGCCCCACACGGCTGCCCGTGGGGTGGTTCAGCAGGGGCTGGGCACATCGCCTCTCCTTCCATCCCACTCTTTTCTCCCTGCCCCTCTGGGCCACAACACAGCTCAGCGTCAGGGAAAAAAGAGCTTGCAGGATGGCAAAAACGAGGACAGAGCTTTGGAAGGCGCTCAGAGCCACACGGGCATGTGGAAGATGAAGTTTGCGATGACACCTCTGGCAGAAATCAGGCTCTCCGCACGCAGATGACGATGACTCAGGCAGCACCGAGCAGCAGAAAAGGCAAAGAGGGAGACTGTGGAGAGCGCTGCCAAGAAAAAACATTTGGTGACAAGAAACGGGAACACTGCTACGCAACAGGTGGGGCCGAGTTTTGAAAGTGAAATTCGAAGGAACGTTTCCAACAAGGGCTCCTCTGCAGCCAGCTCTGCCTGGCAGGGCACGTGCGGGGAGAAGCTCGGAGCCTTCCCGAGCAGGATCTGAGCTCCCAGACTGACGGACGAGCTGCTCCTCCAGCAGTGAGGGTGGCAACGTGGGCACGTGCCCAAACACCTGCACAGCTCCCGAGCCTCCCCCGGCAGTTGTTTCATTTCAGATGCCTGCAGGGCAGATCCTCTCCTGCGCAAGATCACAACTCGCAGCCCTGCTTTAGCTGAGTCCCAGAGCCCCGGTGAGGCGCAGACTTCAGAAGGCAGGACGCTGCCTTCGTGGCCTTCCCCGACTCTGTACGGTTCAAAAAGCTTGCATGAAAAATCACTCAGGTAGCTGTCTTTATTCTAAGGTGCCAGGGAATTGTACAAGGAAGGAACAGGCAGCACAGCAGACACGCACAACTCCAGACCAGGACAGTTAGCCCAGGGGAACAGCCGAGAGAGCAGCCAGCACCTCACCACAGGGCACCACACGAGCACGAGGCCACCCTCTCAGCAGCGACAGGCACTGCCTCGTCCCATCGCATGAAATCCAGCCCTCCCGAAGCCTGGGGACCTCTATCAGTGCTGAAAACATGACGGGCAATCCCCTTTGGAAATCCATCCCTGTGATTAACTTTGGAAGGAAGCGCTTCTCAGTCAGGGTGGTTTGACTCGAGCCTTCCTTGCGGCCGTTCTCTCAGTGTTTCTTGTCCTACGCACAGGCAGCAACAGCTCGCACAGAAACCCTTCCAAGAAGCTGTTCATTGATAATTATCAGACTCAGCATTTGCAAACAATTCCTGGACAGTTTCTTTGATTTATCTCATTAAGAAAGATTTAAAAATACTGCCTTTTTTTTTTTTTTTTTTTCTTCTGAAGACTCACAGAAGCCTTACCAAACGCTGCCAAAAAAGCGGGGTTGTCACACTACACCCCAGCCGGACCCAGCTGAAGACCCCCCCCCCCCCCCCCCCAGACACCTTTCTGTGACCACACACATGCACAGTTCGCAGGCTCTGCCAGTGCCAGAGTCCGAATTCCAAAGTTTCCAAAGTTTCTCTAGGGGAAGGGGCAACCAGGAGCCCGAGGCACCCTGCCAAGGCACTTCAGCATCACCCAGCGCAGCCGGGTGCCCCTGCCTGGCTCCTGGCAGACGTTTTCTAGGTGCTGCCAACACAAAGAAGCCTTCGAGCAGCAAGATCCAGCCCCCTGCAGCCTGGTGACACGCCTGGCACTGTCTGGGCTGGCTCACTGGTTGATAATTCACCCCGGAAGGTGAGAACACAGCAAAGGATTTGCTTAACAGGGAGAAAAGGAAGCAGGAAGCGACAGCAGCGGACACGGTATGAATGAGATGCCAGATAAGGCTGCATCTCCTCCACAGAGGGCACAAGGTACAAACCGAGGGCTGCTAACTTTCGGTTTTGAGGAAAACCGGGGGGAAACGACCTGTGCATGGCCCCTCCGGGCAGATCCACACCGCCCTGAGGACCTGGTCCAATTACCGAGACTTTTTGATATGAGATCAGAAAGGAACGAAGGGAATCACCCACTACTACAGGGCAGGAAACACAGCCCCACAGACACCAGCACCCCAAGCTCCTCGATCAGCATCAGCTCGGTGATCAGGATGTTGGCAGCGCCCACCCCTCGCCCTGCCAGGTGCCAGCCTGCCTCCTCGGGTGTCCCTCAGGGCCGTTAGCACAGGCCCAGCTTTATTATTGCCTGCTGGCGCTCAGAGGAGGCACTGAGAGGCTCTGGGAAGGAGCCAGGCGCTGCTTTCACACCCATCTCTCAGAGCCCCTTTGACGCCAGCAGGGCTGCGAGCAGCCTCTGCCCCTCGTATGACAGCAGGACACCGGGAGATCCCCCGGAGAAACCCCTGCAGCTCTCGGAACGAGCTCGGGCCCTGCCTCCTCCCTGCCGGGGACAGATCCAGCACCGCGAAACGCTGCCCAAAACCGAGCACCCCACGCCCTGACCCCTCCGGTTCTCCCCGGGTTTCCCCTCCGGGACTCCCCGCAGCCCGGGGCCGGCCAGCAGCCCCCGTCCTCCCCCCGTAACCCCGCTCCTGAGGCGCCTCCTCCTCGGAAACCTCCCCCGGAGGCTCCGGGGCCGCTCGCTGCTCCCCGGGGCGCTGCCGCCGGGGCCTCCCCTACCGGGCACAACCCCGGGGCACGGCTCGGGACCGGCACCGGGGGTGGAGGAGCGAGAGGCCCCGCTGAGAAGCCGCAGCGGGCCGGGGCAGCCTCCCCCCGCGGTGCCCGGGGCCGCCCGCGGCCTCCCCGCCGAACCGGGCCTGGGCCGGGCCGGGGCCGCACCGGGAGGCTGCGAGGCCTCGGCCCGACCCCGGGCGCTGCCTCGGGGAACCGGCGGGGCTGCAACCGGCTCCGCGCCCCCGTCCCCGTCCCGTTCTGTCCCGTTCTGTGCCTCCGGTCCCGGCCCGGTTCGCCCCCCCCCGGCCCCGTCCCGGCCCCGCTCGGTGCCCGCCGCCCCGCTCACCATCGCCGCCGCCATCTTGGATCCACGTGTCGGCGCTGACGTCAGCGGAAGCGGCGAGCGGTTGGCTGCGGGGCCGGTTGCCATGGCGACAGCGGCCTCGGCGGGCCCGGCCCGGCCCGGCCCGGCCCGGCCTGGAGCCGCCAACAGCGGGGCCCGGCCCGGCGCTAACGGGAACGGCGGCGGGGGGAGGAGGAGGAGGAGGAGAAGGAGGGAACCGGGGCGGTGCTGGGCGTGACGCGAGGGCCTCGCCGCCATCTTTGCTGAGGGCAGAGCCCCGAGCGTGGGCACCGAGGCCTGGGCGGGCGGCGGGGCTGCGGCACAGCCAGGCCCGGCCCGGCCCTCCCCGGATCGCGGCGCCGCGGGACGGCCCCGGGAGGCACCGGCAGCGGCAGCAACCCCGGGGGAGGCCTTGGCAAGGCCCCGGGGGCTGAGGCTCCGTCTGCAGCCGAGAGGAGGCGCCTCCGGGTGGCGGGGAGAGCTCTGGGCCCGCTGTCACCGGGAGCGCTGCAAGGCTGGGGCTGTTAAAATACTTTATTGAGTGTAAAAAAAGCTTCTCGAAGCTGATGTAAATGCGTAGAAAAATGGGGTTTGTCTGTTTAAATGAGGAAAAAATAATCAGTCCTGGAAGGTCGGTGTTGGAAGTAAAGAACGGCCTTTAAAAGCATGACTTCCTCTATTCCTCTTCCCTAAACGCCCCGCCATGAAACACGAAAAACGAACAAAAACATGAAATGAGCGGGGAAGGGACGTGTGGCTCGGGGCTGGCAATGCAAAGCAGAGGGGCTGAGGTCTGACAGCTGTGGGCGAGGCAGAGGTGCTGGAGCAGAGCGGAGCAGCCCCAGAGCAGGGCCCAGGCTCCAGGGAGGGCTCAAGGAGGTTTTTTGGGGGCAGAGCGGCAGGGTTAGACCCAGCACATTGCTAAAAAGCTAAAAGTATATGCGTTTCTACTCCCTGAAACACATGCTGCCCTCCTTGCTGAAGTAGCTCACCGAAATTTGCACGCAACAGATAAGTACCACAAAAAAAAGTACCAAAAAAAAAGTACAAAATAATAATAATAATAAAAAAAAACAGCAGGGCTTTGGGAGAGGCTCGTTGCAGTAACGCTTCAAGCCAAGCTCCCTGAGACAGAGACGAGCTGAGGTGCCAAAGGGCAGCACCCGGTGGCAATCCCTGGGGATTTCACCCTGGGGATTTCACCAGCACAGGGGCACGGGTGGCTGGGTTGTGCGGGCGGGGGGCACTGCACAGCACACCCAGGACAGGGCAGCTTTTCAGCGAGCACGGTGCAGCACAAGCACCTACTTCTGCAAAACAGCACGATAAGATCTCAGACGGCTCAAAAAACCTATTTCTTTTTTTTTTCCCTCTGTAGCCGAAGCAGCCGTGGCCACAGCCCTCCTCGCGTGGTGCTCCCACAGCAGCTGGACACCCACCAGCAGGCACGGCCCGGGGGCTGCTGCCCCGCAGTCTGGCACGTGTGGAAGGCACAAGGCACAGCCCTGCCTCGCTCATCCCCGGCCTGGCAGCCCCGGGGGTGGCCGGAGCGCTGCTTCATCGTGCCCTTGCTCCTAACCAAGCCTCCTCAGGAAGTCTTTGGTTTCTGGGCCAGGCCAGCAGACGAGGAAGGTGTGCACAGATCAAGAGCGGGACAGGGGAGAGCAGGGTGCATGTGCTCGCTGCAGGGCTGTCTGTTTTTTTTCCACCAAACTTTCTGCGTTACGGCTGCTGCTGATACTGGCCCTCCGTGGCAGTAAAGAAATCCTCCAAAATACTCTGCGTGTACTCGAAGGTGGGGCGATCCTCCGGCCGGGTCTTCCAGCACCTCAGCATAATGTCGTACAGCTCCTCGGGGCAGTTCTCCGTGCGGGGCATGCGGTAGCCACGCTCCAGGGCCCGGATCACCTCCACGCTCGACATCCCTGGGGAAGTGGAGCAGAATGGGTGAATGTCCCACAGCTGGTCACTGATTTCTTTAAAAGGCAAGGAAGAAATAAAACCCAACGCCCTCCCTTTGGCCACTGTCACTAGGGAGAAAAGGAGCAGGGGAAGGGGAGCCCCTGCTCCTGTTGAGGGAAAGACGCCAACAACTGGGCTGGTGTGACACTTGCTGCGTGTGGGTTTGTACCCGTTTGAGCAGATCAGATGGGAATTGTAATTGTTTTGTGTAAATTCTCCCCAAATAAAGGCGGCATTTCTCCATCTGCTGTGTCTCTAATGAGCCATTCCTTCCAGCGTCACTGATAAAAACACGTCAGTGCCATGGCAGGGCCCGTCCTTCCCTCACAGCCCTTTAAGCCACCCCACATCCTTCACTGACCGCCTGTGGCAACGCCCTCGTGCAGAATCATTTTCCATTGAAAAAAGGCACCAGAGAATCAGTGTACAGTGCAGGGTGGCTCCTCATGATGTCGATTTACAGATTGTTTGAGCCTTCCCAAAACACCTGGCCCAGCTATCAGCCCTGAGCTCCTGTGCTCCTTCCAAACTCGCTTAATCTGCAGGAAGCAGGGCAGCACGGGTTGGTGGTGTGCACAGATCTGTGTGCTGTCCAGAGACCTTCCAGCTCTGCGCCCAGTGTGAGGTTCAAATCTCCTGCCATTGCCGCTGCTCCCAGTGACCCAACCTCACGGAGAAGCAGGTCCCACAGCTGGGGCCCGGAACACGGAGCACGTCTTTTGGCAGCAGATTAGAGGGCGCATTTCGGCTCCATACCTGGGTACGGGATGCGCCCGTAGGTAATGATCTCGGTCAGGAGGATCCCAAAGGACCAGACATCTGATTTTATAGTGAAAGATCCGTAATTGATGGCTTCTGGTGCAGTCCATTTAATGGGAAACTTGGCACCTGGACACAGAGATCCAACGAGAAGCGTGAGCTATCACCCAAATGCTGAGAAACTCGTAGTGAAATATGGGGAACAAGAAGCAAACAGGAAGATGTGAAGCAATGCAAATGCGAGGAGCTTCCACTCGTCTGGCCATTTGTGCAGTATGTCCCTCCCTGGGCCCTGGCTGCCAAAGCTGCGCATTTTAAGTGGCTTTAAGGGAATCCCACAACCCTTCAGCATCTCAGAAAGCGGCCAGAATCCCACAGCAGCTCCCCTACCTTCCCGGGCCGTGTACTCGTTGTCTTCAATGACCCTGGCCAGGCCGAAGTCTGCGATCTTGCACACCAGCATTGCTGACACTAGAATATTGGCAGCCCTCAAGTCTCTGTGGATGTAGTTCCTCTTCTCAATAAAAGCCATTCCTTCTGCAATCTGCAAAAAGCAGAAAGAGAAAAAAGGCAAGGGGGCTGTCTGAAACAACACAAAAACCCTAAAAGTGGCTGTTGCCGGGAATGGAAAAGAGCTGAATTGCTTCTGGCAGGTACAAGAGAAGCGGGGCCAAAGGCGGCTGAGCCGTGGCAGAGCACGGGGCGGCCACAGTGGAAACGAGATCGGCTGCTGTGTGGGGACCACTCCCAGCACAGGGAAACCCTTGAAAGAAATCAGGGGTTTGGGTGGCCAGGCCAGCGCGACCCATTTAAGGCCACATGTGAGAAAAGCAGCAAGAGCCCGTGTCCGAGGAGCTGACACCGGTCAAGCTGGGCAAGCCACTCTGCCCAGGGGACAAAAATGGACTTCCACTGCTGCAGCTGGAATCCGTCAGCAGCACAGAGCTTCTCTGGGGAGGACAGAAAAGCCCCGTGATGGTCCCTGGGCGAGGACAGGGAGTTGCCTGAGGGCTTTGAGAGCAGCCTGAAGTCAGCCCCATCATTGCACCCGCAAGGCTGGACCGGGGCAAGGTGCAGAGCCCATGAAATACAGAAGTAAAGCGGCACGGCGAGAGCGGAAGGATCACTTCCAGGGCCTCGGGCGGTTTTACTCGCAGTGACTCAGCCCCAGCCCGGGCACCGGGCTCACCGGCTGCTGCCCTCGTGCCGGTGCTGGGGGCTCTGCCCCGGTGCTGCAGCCGGGGACGAGGCACGGAGGGGGGAGCCCACCGGGAGCAGATGGCTGCACGCCTGCCTCGCTGCTCGGCACGGCCCCAGCCGGCTCCAGGAGCCGGAGACCTGGTTCTAAACCTCCTGCTCCTGGGCCCTGCTGTTGCTCAGGTTCCTCCGTGAATTATTTCACCGAGCTCAGCTCCGTGGTCGCTGGCTGCGGCCACCGGCTGCGAGCGCTGCAGAAGCGGCAGCGACACGACAGTGGTTGCACAAATGATTGCACACGCGAAGCTAGATGTACAGGAGCACACTCAGCTGTACCCAAAATCGGCTCCTGAAAATATCCCTGACACTGTTTTTACAGAGTACCCCTTCCTCTCCACATGCCTTCCCCCAGCCCGTGGCTGGAAGATGATTTTGAGTGTCGTTACTGCCATAAAGCTCCCATAGGCAGTGCCGTGGGGTAAAATAGTGTGTTATGTTCTTTGCAGTGCCCTCGTGAAGGCTGTCCCCTGGGCTGCATCGCACCGAGCACTATTTTCGGGGAACTGTCACAGCAGCAGCGATGCACACAAGGCCAAAGCTCTGACACTGCTGCTCCCCGGGGAGCCCACGCCAGCCCGAGCCGGGGTGTCCTGGAGGCAGCACCGTGCAAACCTGAGCAGCCCCGGCCCTTCACCCCGTGGCTTCCAAAAAGCAGAGCTGTGCTGCGGGCCCCACATGGCTGTGGGGTCGCTGGGCAGAGACCCTCGGCCCTAACGGAGGAGCCTTCCCAGCTCCCGAGAGGGTCTGCTCTGCTTCGGGGTGCTGGGCACAGCCCGGTGCTGGCTGCAGCTACCGGGTTAACGGGGAGGAAGCACAAACTTCTCCTTTCCTGCACACCTGCTCCCACACTGGGAGCACGCAGCGGGCTGCCTCGCACGGCACCGTGACCCTCACCAGCCCCCTCCCCACATTTCCCAGCCTGTCCCCGGGGGGCTCTGCAGGCAGCGAGGTCTTCCTGCCTGAGCTGCAAGAGGGCTGCTCTCACACTGCCCCCCAAACGCCTGGAGAAGAGCTCTCAGGGGGATCTGAGGGGCTCGAGCTCGGTTTGCAAACCCTGGGGTGCCAGAAGCTGGCCCCGTGTCCCAGGAGCTGGAGCAGGGAGCCAGGGGAGGTCTGTGCCCTTCTCACCTGGGCGGAGAAGTCGATCAGCTTCGGCAGAGGCTGCTTGTTCCCCTCCTCACTCTTCAGGAAATCCAGCAAGCTCCCTGTGGGCAGGCAGGGCGCAGGGCTCAGCTCAGCCAGGGCTGCGATGCTGCTCCGGGACCCTCTGGGGCTCCCCGGCTCCAAAACCCACCCGCAGGCAGCACCGATCCCATCCTGTCCCCTCCTCCTCCACCTGTCCCCATCCCTCCTCTCCCAGGGCCGTCCCCACGTCCCCCCCAGAGCCCACGTCCCCCCCGGGGATGGGGAGGGCAGCACCTTTCTCCATGAACTCGGTGATGATGTAGATGGGCTCCTCCTTGGTGACGACGGCGTGCAGCTTCACCAGCTTGTCGTGCTGCAGGGCCTTCATCAGGTTGGCCTCCTCCAGGAAGGCGCTGACGGACATGCTGCCGGGCTTCATGGTCTTCACCGCCACCTTGGTGTGCTTGTTGTAGGTAGCTGGGGAGGGGGGGGGACGCAGGTCGTTCCCCAAGGTGCCCAGCCCTCCCCAGGCACCCCGCACTGGGAGCACTGGGCTGTGGAGCCAAACCCCCCCCTCCTGCAGGCAGAGACCTGGAGACCACCCGCAGCCCCGGGTTGTCCCCGCGGGAAGGACGGGGCCACCACTACTTCCCAGTGCCCCTCTCTCCTCCCACCAGTTTTTTCCTCGCTGTCTGCTCACAGGGCTCTCCCCCCAACCCCGCTACCCCTCCACCTCCTCTCCCACCCCTCGCCCTTCCTCCTTCCCCACCGCCTTCCTCCTCCTCCCAGCCGCCTCCCCGCGCTCTCACCCATCCACACTTCTCCAAACTGCCCCGCTCCCAGCTTCTTCTCCAGCTGCAGAGACTCCCGAGGGATTTCCCACGCATCTTTCTCCCAGGGCTTCTGGGGTTTGGGCGTGCAGCAGGGGTAGGTGAGCTTCTGGCACAGCCCGTCGCTTTGCCCTGCCGGGGAGCAGCGAGTGCCGTCAGCCGGGCTTCGTGCTGCGAAGCGCAGAGCCCACCACGGCCCCCATGGGTGCAGGGCACGACCCGGTGTCAGACACCAGCACCACAGCCTGGGACACGGCACAGCCACGGTTCCAGCCTGGGGACGGGCAATCCTGAGCACTGCAGGAATTTGGGGCACCGCCACCCGCTGCTGTGGCACCACGAGGAGAAGCCGAGCGGCCGCACGGAGCCCGGCGGTGCCAGGCAGGGTCGTGCTGGAGCAACACCCCTGGAGCTCACCCTTGTAGTGCTCGACCAGCTCCTGCAGCGTGTCGAAGCTGCTGCGCGGGGAGACGTAGAAGCCACCGCCGTCCAGCGTCCGGATCTTGTAATGCTTCACGCTGCCTCCCTGCAGGGTGTCCCCGTCCCGCACCGACAAGGAGTAGCAGCCTGCTCGGGGAAGGGCATGGGGCAGTGCCCCCCCTGGCTCCTGGACACCCGTGAGGGGTCCCAGCACCGCCCGGCAGAGCCACTGGAGCAGCTTTGTCCCCTCCTTGCCACCGCCACCCCCTCACCCCCAGCATGAGGCCGGGCTGAGCCCCAAACACCAAAGGCAGCCTCGGAGGGACCGGGCGCATCCCTGGACCCCAGCTCCTGCCCGGCAGCAAAGCAGAGCCCCCTGGGGGGCCCTGAGCCCCTCACCCAGGCAGATCTGCACAAGGGAAGCCCTCCCAGGGTTGTCCTCACCCTGTGGGGTCCCTCTCGGTACCTTTGTTGGTCTCGCTGTCCCGTATCATGAAGGATCCGACCACGTTCCCAGGGCCCAGCAGCAGCCGCTCCGCGTCCTTCCTGCTGATGCCCTTAAAGAACCACCTGGGGCAGGAGCAGAGCACACAACGACCTCCGTCAGGGACCAGAGAGCCAGGGTGGCGTGGGCTGGGGGGCGTTAGCCCCCGCCACAGGGCAGGGACATGGGGCAGGAGGGGGGACGGCCACAACTGGGCAATGCGGGAGCCGCAGGACGGGCTGGCCCCGGGGGGGACGCTCACTCTTCTGTCTCCAGCGAGTTGGCTCGGGCCACGTAGTTGCTGGGGATGAAGCCCTCGTGCCCTGTCACCAGCGACCGTGCCTGCCACCACTCCCCCTTCCTGAGGATAAAGACGGCAGCGGGTCAGTGCTGGGCACCAGCAGCTCCCTCGTGCCAGCGTCGCAGCGCTGGGCTCAGCGGTGAGCGAGCTGACGGTGGGCGGTCACTGGCACGCTACAGCACAGAGCAAAATGGGCAAAGTCCAGAAAAACAGCGAGCAGGGCCACGCGAGCCTTCAGGACGCCCTGCGGCAGGGGACACTTACTCCTCCAGGACCTTCAGGCGCTCTCCCTTCTTGAAGCTCAGGTCCCCGGCGTGCAGCGCCTCGTAGTCATAGAGCGCCAGCACCACGCTGTCCCCCGGGCCTGTGGCGAGAGGGGCTCCTGGGGACCCGTCCCTGCGATGGGACCAGGTCCCTGCCACCCCACACCGTGGCTGTGCCGTGCTCGGAGGGAGCCCAGAGCTGCCAGGTCCAGCTGGGCTCCATCCTGGGCTGAGGACCGGCTGCGCACCCCCACAGGACCACACGTACTCACCATCCGCGGGCAGGGGCACGGCACCGCAGGCGTTGTGCTGGAAAGGACAACAAACAGAGGGGAGTCACGGGTGGCACAGACCAGTACCCCGCGGGGGTCTCGGCACTGCACCGGCATCTCCCTGTCTCCCTCCCCACCACCCTCATTTTCCTCTCTCTTTCTCCATAATCCCTTTATTTCCACCAGACCCTGTGCTCCCACCCCAGTGCCCTCGGCCAGCCCCATGCTCGGTGCTCTCGCAGCTCCAGAGCCCGCACGGGTGGCTCCGGGGCCCTGAGACCCCCCACCCCCGGCAGGGGCACAGCAGCTCCCACTCACGTGCTTGTTGTCAGCCGTGGGGTCCCTCACGTAGCGGCCCGGCTGCAGGCCGGGCTCGAGGTCCGTTTTTATCACCTTGTCTTGGATGTCAGCTTCCTTTGACTTCACGCAACCCATCCTGTCAAGGGGGGCAGGGGAAGTGGAGCCGTTGCGACAGAGCAGAGAGCCCAGCGCCAGCAGCTCCTGCCCACGGCCCCCGCTCCCACGGGTGGGCTCCGCTCCCCCGGCCCCACGCACAGCACCCGCACCCGGTCGGTCGGAGCCGTGGGCAGCCCGGCAGGGGTGTCAAGGGGCGAGAAGGAAAAGGGATCTTGTGGTGTAAAAAAAAAAAAAGTGTAGAAAAAGTCACTGCAGGAGGTGAATTTGGGACAGGCTGGGTGCCATGGAGCAGCTCCGCAGCTGCTCCCCAAAAAATTTTTCCCTGCCCGGGGTGCTGGGGCTGAGCTCTGCAGTAGGGCAGCGCCGCTCCGGTGTCACCTGGTGCTCGGAGCTCAGCAGGGTTATCAGCACTGTTATTCTTTTTTCTTTTAAAGAAGGGAAATGAAAAGTGGTGCAGCCCAGGACAAGACCACATCCGAGAGAATGGCTGTGCTGTGGGCAGGGCCCCGCCAAGACCTGGGGATGGGTACAGAAGGGTGGCCAGGGCCAGCAGGGGCCCGGGGAGCTCATCCGGGCACTGACCCCATGGGGTGGAAGCCCAGAGAGGCCGGGGAGAAGGCGAGAGGAGACCTGGGTGCTGCTGTGGGCTGACACCCCTCAGTGCAGCCCCCCAAATGTGCCCTGCGGGGTGAAGCTGCCACCAGCGGGGCAGCCACCAGCCCAGGATGAATCCAAGTGCTCAGCTATCCCCAGCTCCCCCAAGGAGACATCAGCAGGAAAACGTGCTGCCAGAAGCAGCAAGCGTGGGAGAAACCCCCCCAGGACAGACACTTCCCTTTGTCCGGTGGAGACCTCAGCACAGGGGAAAGGAGAAGGGTGCAGGCGGTGACAGCGAAGGAGGAAGCAAACGGCCCCCGCGCTGCAGGGGACGTGCACAGCGCTGCCTTGGTCCCAGGACACCCTGCACACGGGCACTGGGACCAGTTGCTGGTGAACCCCGAGGTCCCAGCGCTGAGCAGGGCAGCACCAGGCCCCTGGGGAGCCGAGCATCCCGGGTCACTGCCACACGCAGTACCCAAGTGGTGAGGGTTTCCCTGCAGGTTCTGGCAGCACCGGGAGCTGCTCCCTGGCACATCCTGGGTCCCACAGCTGGCCTGGCCGTCCCCGAGCACTGGGGACACTGGGGACACTGGGGACACTGGGGACGGGAAGTGGCGGAGGTGTGAAGGCGTGGGCACACCGCAGCGCAGCCACCCACGGCCCCGTGTCCTCGCTGCTGGGACGGGGGGCGGCGGGGCCCCGGCAGCCCCCCGAGAGCCCCGCATCGGGCGGCACCTCCATGGGGTGCACCCGGGGCACCCCAACACCGCCCCGACCCGACCCTCCCCGCACCCCGCTGTCACTTTCCCACCCCTCCGGACATCTCATCCCCAACCCAGGACCCCCTCCTGGAGCACCCGGGGCCAGGACGGGGCCAGCACGGCGCAGGGACCCCCGCAGCACCGGCTGCCCCGGGCAGGGACCGGCCAGTTGGGCAGCCCGGTACCGGTCCCGGGAGCTCCGTGCACCCCTCCACCCCTCCCCGGGGCTCCGCTCTCACCTCGGCCGCCGTCCCGGGGCACGTCCCGGGGCCCGTCCTGCTCCCGGTCCCGCTCCCGGTCCCGTTCCCGGTCCCGCTCCCGGAGCCGGGGCTGCCGCCGCCGCCGCGCTCAGCTCGGGTGCGCGCCGCGCCCCGCCCCGTCGAGGCCCCGCCCCTCCCGGTGAGGCCACGCCCCTCCCGGTAACGCCCCCGCCCCTCCCGGTAACGCCCCCGCCCCTCCCGGGTGCAGGCGACCGGAGCGCGACCCCCGCGCTGCGCCCCCGTGGATTAGGGACGGGGACACCCGGTGCGCCCCCCCGGGCCGTGCCGCTCCTCTCCCGGCCCCGGTGTCCCCGGTGTCCCCGGTGTCCCCGGGGCGCGGCCCCTGCTCGGCTCCGGCACCCCGAGCGCCCCCGAGTGGGCTGGGGGCGACGGCAGCCAGGGGCCGTGAGGCTCCCGGGCCGCCCCCCCGTGGCACCGAGCTGTCCCCGCCGTCCAGGATTTGGATACAGCGCTTTTTGGGGACAGCTCTGCGGGCAGCACGGCCCCTGCTGCTGGCCCTTTTTTCCCCCTGCCCCATCCCGGTCCTGCCGGGGGGGCCCCGGAGGCGCTGCCCCGGGACAGCGGGACGGTGGCTGCTCCCATCCAGGGCGTTTAATTGCGATCTGCAAAAATTACAGCACGGGGCGCCGCTGGGGGGGCTGCCCTGATTCACCACCAGCACAGCCGAGAGCTGCCAGGGCAGCGCGGAGCCTCGTCCCCTCCCGTGGGGACAAAGTGGGGACAATGCCAGGCGTGGGGCTTCAGCAGCCCCTCACAGATAGTTGTCCTCTTCCTCCTCCTCCTCCTCCTCCTCTTCGTCCCGCGCCAGCGCCTCGATGTCGTGGGTGATGTCGGTGATCATGCGGTTGAAGGACTCGGACTCGGAGCGCAGGGACCAGCTGTCGTAGCTCCGCACGGCCGAGGCCGACGTGTTGCTCATGCTGCGCTTGATGCGGCCGAAGCTGTCGGTGAGGATGCCGCCCTCGCGGATGCCGATGCTCTCCAGGAAGGTCTCGAAGTACCCGATGTCTTGGTCGGGGATGAAGGGCCTCATTCCTGCAGCAGGCGCCGTGAGGCTCGGGGTGACCGTGCCCGGGGGGTGCCAGCACACACCCAGGACCCAGCTCCCCATCCCCAAAAAGACACCCGGACATGGCCAACATGACGCAGTAACCCATCGCTGGGGCTGCTCGGACACCCCAGCAGCTGGGGCGGGCGCCCCTGCACTCACCCAGGAGCAGAAACTTCCTCCGGTCCCCGTAGAGGCGCAGGAGGTCGGCGCAGTACTCCTGCACCGGCGTGCCCAGCCGGTACTCGCGGAGCATCAGGGCGAACTGCTGGATCTCCTGGGGTGACAGCTTGTTGCGCAGCTGCGGGGACACGGGGACAGCTCAGGGCTGGGGACAGTGCACGGCCCCGACCCCACCACCCCGCACCCGGCCGGCTGCTCCCCGGCACCCGGAGAGGAGCGGGGCCCCCCCTGCACCCTCACCGTCACCATGTAGTCCTGCAGCTGCTCCAGCCCCGCGCTGCTCTGGTCGCTGCCGCTGCAGGCGGTGGCCAGGCTGTGGTGGGACTGGTGGAAGGAGGGCGAGGAGGCCCCGCTGTAATACGCCTCGAACGTCTCGGAGCCATTGCTGCGGGAGGAGAGGGGTGTGGGGGGGGTCAGCAGGTCCATCGGGCAGGGCTGGGGGGTCCGCAGCTGGGACGGGCACCCAGCACGGGGGCACCCAGGGGAGGCCGGACTCACAAGGAGCTGCAGCAGCTGAAGTCGGCGTCGTAGCCGTACGTCCCGTCCGTGCGGCAGCTCTCACCTGGGGAGGGAGAGCCAAGCTCTGAGAACCAGGGCAGGTCCCCCCCCGCGCTGTACCCATGCCCCCCAGCCCCATGCAGTCCCACTCAGCATCCCGCACCCCCCCCCAGCCACTCACTCCTGCTGGAGAGCCAGGGCCGCGTGGGCGTGGAGGTGTAGTGGTACCCGGCACGATCCACGCACTCGATGCTCTGGTCCCCGTAGATGATCTGGAAGACCTGGCAGATGAGCGCGCAGGACTCCTCGGCGGCATCCTGCAGGGGATGAAGGGGGGAAGAAGAGAGGGTGGGCACGTGCCGGTGGTGGTGGGCGCATGCCAGGGGGGGTGGGCGCATGCCAGAAGGGTGGGCGCATGCCGGGGCCGCTCACCCTGTTGGGCACGGCGAGGATGACGAGGTTGGAGTAGGCGTCGGGGCAGGGCTCCTGGGGGTCCAGGGGGTTGCTGCCGGCGTGCCGCCGCTCCCAGCTGCCGAAACCGGTGCCGCGCTCCCAGCTGCCTCCAGCCGTGCCGGCTCGGCGCCGCTCCCAGCTGCCTCCGCAGGGCTGCCGCCGCTCCCAGCTCCCCGAGGGTCGCCCGCGCTGCCTCCGCTCCCAGCTGCCTCCCCGCCGCCGCTCCAGGCTGCCGCCCTGCCGGCCCTCCTGCCCGCCCCGTGCCGCCCGCCAGTCCAGGCTGCAGATGGTGTGCCGCCGCTCCATCGGGCCCCCCAGACGCCCCGGTTCTGGCCACGCGCCCCCCGGACGCTTCTCGGCCGGGGCTGCCTCCGGCACGCCGACCGGGGTCGCTTCGGGGTGCGCTCCGGCAGGGACCGGGTCCACTCCCAGGCCTGGGGGCAGCGAGGGGGGGACGGGGTGTCAGGGTGGGGGCTGTGATCCCCAACGCACCCGGCTCCCGGTTTGGCCCTGGAGTCCATCCAGGTGGGAAGCAGAGGGGCTGGGGGTGGGGGGGGGATAGGGGAGGCCCAGTGAGCTGGGGGCGGTGGGGCTGGGTGGTGGGGGCTGTGGTGGGGTGGGAGAAAAGGGATTAGGGCACAGCTGAGGCTGGTGGCTGAGCCCAGGGTTGGTGATCACAGCACCGGAGCCCCTGCGCCCCATCTGGATGCACACGGGGGGAGCACTTCCATCATCATTTCCCACCACCATTAAAAGCAGCCGGTGCTGGGAGCACGGCTCCCACCCCGAGGTGGGGCACACACGGGGTGCTTGGGGTCAGCCGCGTCGCGCTGGGACCCCGGCAGGGCGCCCGCACCCGTTTTGAGGATGAGGAGGTGCAGGGCGTCGTCGCGCAGGTAGGAGGCTGCGGCGATCTCGTGCGTGGGGATGCGCAGGATCAGCTCCTCGTCGTCGCGCCAGGTGAGCAGGAGGCAGCGGGCGGACAGGCTGAGGATGCTGTCCTGCTCTGGCGTCGTCTGCAGGGGCAGCTCCTTCAGCTGCTGTGGGGCAGAGAGCGAGTACGGGGTCGGGAGGGGGCACTGGTGGCACTGGTGGGACGTCCCCGTGGGGTGCTGGGCGCCCTCTTACCCTGGCGGTGTCCAGCAGCTGCAGCACCTCGTCCCGGCTGGAGGGGTTCAGGGATGCTGTCACCCAGGTCAGGTGCCCTAAAAACTGGGGGGGGGGGGGGCAAAGCCCCCAAAGGGTTTTGGGGAGGGCAAGGGGGGAGCCCTGTGGGTGGAAGGCCAGCCCTAAGGGGCACTGGGGCTGGGGCTTTGCGTCCTCCCACCGCCACAGCCTGCACCTCCCTGGGGTGGGGTGGTGGGGAGCCTGCCCCCACCCCAACCTGCTCCCCTTTTCTCCTCGGGGGTTTATCCAGGACAGGAGGGGGCCAGAACCCTGCCGACCACCATGTGTGGGGGCCTCCTGCACGGCAAATGGGGCTGCTGATGTCCCTGGGGGCCCCCCCCCCAGCCCCGTTACCTTCACCTCCTTCTCCACGTAGTCGTGCAGCAGGATCTGGGGGTCTATCAGGTAGTCGGGGGGGTAGAGGGGCACCGAGTGCAGCGGCCGCCGGTAGACGCTGCTGCGGAGAGCCGGCTTGCGAGCCGCCTTGGGGAAAACCAGCCGCTTGATGGGCGACACGAAGCCCTGCCAGGGACAGCGGGGTTTGGGGGGCACGTCACCACGGGGGGGGGACACCCAGCCCCGGCACCGCACGGCTCCTCCTGGCTGGGGTCCCCAAATCTGCGCCGCCCGGGCGCTCGGCCCCAGGGGACAGCAGGTGGGGACCCCCCCCAAATCTCCCACCCCTCGCCCCAGGCACCACGAGCACCCCGCAGCCCCCGAAATGTGCTCACCTTCTTCCCCCTCTTGGCCTCGCAGTCCATGGCGCTGCCGCCGTCCTCCCCGTCCAACGCCTTTGTTGTTTTCCTGTGTCGGAAACTCCACCAGGACGGCTCTGATGTGAGTTCCTGCCCCGCCGGGGGTGCTGGGCTGGGCTGGGCTGGACTGGGACGGGACTGGGAAGGGACTGGGACTGGGATTGGGCTCAGACTGGGACTGGGACTGCGGTGGAACTGGGGCGAGACTGGCACTGGGACTGGCGCTGGTACTGGGACAGGGGTAGGACTGGGTTGGGACCAGGAGTGGGGCTGGGGGTGCCTTGGGACCAGGAGCAGAGCAGCCCCAGCCCCTCGCTGCCCCATGGCCCCACATCAGCCCCCTCCCCATGGCCTCACCGGGGGGCTCCCTGCCCCTCGCTGCCCCTGCCCTGCCCGCGAGCGGCCCTGCCACGGGGAAAAGGCTCCAGCTGGAGCCATGCAGCAGCCCCTAAAACTCCCCAACCCCACAGCTGCCCATGGGGTTTGAGGCTCCCCTGTGGGTCTGGGGGCTGGATGGGGTTCAGGGCCTCCAGCAGGGAGGAATTCAGCCTGGGAGAGCTGGGCTGGGGCCGTGTCCAGCAGTTTCCTCCCCGGCAGCACACCGCATCCTGCCCGTGCACCCCTTCCCTGCCGGGGGCCCTGGACCTCCACAGCCATCCTGCCCCATCCCTGATGTCCCCAGCACCCCAGGACGGAGCCCCCCAGCACCCCAATACGGCTGGGCAGAGCCCCCCAGCACCCCGGCACGGCCACGCAGAGCCCAGAGCCACCGGTGGGCAGCAGCAAGGAAAAGCTCGGGCAGGCAGGGCTTATTGAAATGAATTTAATATCTCATGTTGCAGCAAAATTAAAAATATACAAAAAGTTTGTGGTATACAAAAAAGTCTCGGGCAGACCCCGGTCTCCTGCTCACCCCCCCCCCCCCTCCCTCCCTGCCCACGCCGAGGGTCCCGGAGAGGAAGGTGGCACACAGAGTATTTACAGTACGTGACGGCCGGGCTCCCGGTCCCGAGCACCGTGGGGACGTGGCTGAGACCCTCAGGGACGCAGCCCCCAGCAGCCCCCTCCGGGGAGAAAACACCCCCGGCCAAGAGCAGCAGAGCTCAGCCCCGGTCCGAACCACGTCCCCATCCCATTCCCTGAACCCTGAACCCTGGGGCGGCCCCGCTGCCTGCCCCACGCTGCCCACCCCCCCGGGACCAGGACCCCTCTTTCCCCAAAGAGAGCCGGAGCAGCCCCGGAGCTGCCCCCACCCCACAGGGCCCAGCTCAGCCCTGGGTTGAGCCCCCTCGGTGCCCCCTTGCCAGGGGGTGCTGATGGCCTGGCACCACCACCAGCACCACCAGCAGCCCCCCCCGGTGTTGTCTGTTCAGCCCCGTTGGCTCGGGGCATGGGGGCTGCGAGCACGGTGTGGGGGGAGCTCCTGCAGCCGCTGCCCTGACCCCGCCACGGGAGCAGCCCGGGGCTGAGGGGACCGTGGCTTGAGTGCATAGAAAAATGTCCCTCCGACCCGCGACCCCCCCAGGGAACGAGCACACGGGGTGGGGGGGCGCAGATCACCCCGGGCTGCGTGGCTCCGAACCCTGGGGGTGTGGGCAGGGGGTGCAGGAACCGGCACGGCACCGCTCGAGGGCTCCCAGGGCCGTGGGGCTCCTGGCTGCCCCCGCACCCCAAAAATCCCCCCCAGGGTCCCATCTTCCCTGAGGATAACAGAAGCCTCCTCTGCTGAGAGCCCGGCTGGATGGGGGATTTTTTTGCCCGTTACTGGTGGGAGAGGAGGAGTGCGGGTCCCGGGGCGGGGGGGCAGCCCGCTGCCCAGACCCAGCGCTGCTCTGTGACCTCCTCCGAAAGGATTTCCGAGGCTTGCAGTTAGCACCAGTTAGCACCAGTGACCCCCCAGCCCGGCCCATCCCAGCCCGCAGTCACCTGGGGGCCTCCGAGCTACGGAGAAATGGGAAACAAAAGCAAGGGGGCACCGGCGGCACCGCGCACCCCGCTGCGCCTTGGGGACCCCACAGCACCTTGGGGACCCCGCTGCAGCCCGGCCACAGGGGCACAGTGGGACAGCTCAGCACCGTGGGACCAGCACAGCTCGGGGACCTGGGGGGGCACCGGGGCTGGAGGAAGGCACGGGGGGGGCTGTGGGTGCGTGTCGGGGGGCTCTGCGCATGCTGCGAGTGGTGCACGGCCCGGGGATGCCGGGAGCTCTGCCCTACAGACCCAGCTGCAAACACAGAGGATGGACACACGGACACGGGGGGGGACGGGGGGGTACATTCAGCACAGCCCTTTGGGCTCCCCACGGGAGCAGGGCACACATTCAGAGCCAAAGCCCGGGGCAGCCCCGCTCCTCCGCAGGGGCTGGGGGGCGCCGGGGGCATGGGGGGCAGGATCCTGGCTCGGGTGCACACCTCGGAGCTGGGGGGGGCTGATGCTGACGGGGGTGTGGATGGAAATGCTCCCGGCTTGGAAAGGGGGGAGAGAACGGCTGGGGGTGAATCCGGCCTTGGGGAGCCCCCCCGGGAGCGATGCCACCACCTTTCAATGTCCCCCCCCCCCCCCCCCCGGTGCCAGCCAGGCCCTGCCCCACCAGCGTCAGCGGAGGTAGAAAATGTCACACAAATGTCACCTACCAGGTGAAAACAAACACGATGCGATGAAGCGGTTCCCAGGAGGGTTGGAGGGGACGGAGGGGTGCAGCCACCCCCCCCCCCCCCCCCCCACAGCACCCGGCTGGCATCGGGGGCCTGGCTCAGGGCTGGGGGCTGCGTCCCACATGGAGCGGGGGGCTCCTGGGGCGCAGGCACGGCCAGAGCCCACAGCGGGGGGAACCGAGGGCTGAGATGAAGGGAGACCCCCGGGCCTGGGGGGCTCGGGGAATTAGGGGACATCGGGGGGTGGCCAGACCCCAGCTGTCCCCTGCTCGCTCCCCACCGCCACCTGCTCCCTGGGGGTGACAGGAGCCCCCCACACCCCGGTACAGCCCCTCTCCAGCATCCCCATGGCCCCATCCCACCTCCTGTGTCCCCTGCATGTCCCCTGCACCATGCCCCGCCGTGCCCAAAGCCCCTCACCGGAGCGGGGCACCCACCACCCCCCGAGCCCCGGGGTGCCCCGCGGTCCCCACCCTGCGCCGCCGACCTGGCCAGCCCGGCCGGGAGCCGGGCGCTGCGGGGCTCAGGCACAGGTGAGGTATTTTGGCAAGGACAAGCCCCCGGCGCAGAGCCGGGTGGGATGAGGAGCGGGGTCACAGGAGGGCGGCGTGGGGAAGGAGGAGGGGGGGGGGGGATAGCACCAAGGGACCTCACCGGCCCCTGCCCGCGGGGCGCTCGGCACGGTCACCCCTCGGCGCCGGTGAACCGAAAAGAAAGGCAAAACGCTGCGAAGAGATGGGACAGCCCTGGCTGGAGAGGGTCGGGGGGCACCACGGCGGCCCCCGCGCCCGCCCTACACGGTGGTCTCGTACTCCAGGAGCTCCTGGGAAACGCCGGCGGTGCGGTACTGCAGGCGCGGGGTGGTGGGGGAGGCGTACTCCAGCGCCAGGATGGTTTTCCGCAGGCGCCGGTCGATGAAGTGGGCGTCCCAGGCCGGGTACTTCTTCCTGGGCAGGTCTATGCGGATGACGGGGCCCTCTGTCCGCGGGGCGCGGGCGGCCGGCGGTGTAGGGGCGCAGGGGCGCACCTGAAAGACGGGCACGCAGCTGTCCCGGTCCCCAGGAGCCCCTTCCCGGTCCCCCCCTGTAGTCCGGGGCAGCGAGCGCGGGGGGCTGGTGACGGCGTCCGCGGGGGACCCCGGCGCCGGTGCCGGCTGCTGCCGGAAAATGCAGCCCCCGGCGTGGGGGCCGAACATGGGGCCGTTGGGGTGCAAGAGGCAGTAGTAGATGAACATGAAGAAGATGCCGAGGGCGAAGCTGGAGCTGACCACGCAGACGAGGATTAAGGCGTCGAAGTCGGACGTGGTCTCACGGTTGTAGTAGAGGAACCAGAGGGCGGTGAGGGCGGCGTTCTCGGACAGCGTGATGATGTAGTAGATGCACATGCGGTAGCGGCTCCGTCCCTCCTTGACGTTGAACCAGCAGAAGATGTAGATGATGCCCACCACCATGTTGTAGATGATCTCCTCCCACTTGGACATGCAGAAGTCCGTCTCGCCCTGGATGATCCAGAAGGTCATGATGCACCAGTGGGTGACGATGAAGATGCCGAAGTAGAGCTGGAACACGGAGGCGAAGAGGGCGAAGGCGATGGCGCGGGCGGCGATGGTGAAGAGGTGCCACAGGATCTGCACGATGGCCCCCTTGTAGGACATGGGCATCTTGTCCTCCCGCGAGTCCCGCAGCACCTTCTGGTAGGAGGCGATCATCCACGCCAGGGAGACGAGCGAGGCCGAGGCCGAGAGCCCTGCGGGCACAGAGAGCGGACGGGGCGGTGAGAGCGGGGTGGAGGGCGGCACAGGGGACACGGGGCTGGTGTCTGCAGCATCCCGGGCCCCTCCGGCCCTTTTCCCCAGCCGCGGGGGCCGTGTCGGAGGGGGGCTGCCCCTACCTTGCAGCGGCTCGATGCTGTTCTGCTGCACCATGATGCTGAGCTGCAGCACGAGCTGGGGTGCGCTCTTCAGGAAGGTCTCCAGCAGGCGCAGCATGCTGATGTCCGCGCTCTCAAACATCATCCGCCAGTAGAAGTGGCGCCGGCGGTGCTCGGCCTGCCACCGGCTCTGCAGCCCCAGGTACAGAGTGCGGAGGTACCTGCGCGAGTTGGGGGGCAGGGGCGTGAGAACGGCCCCTGCAACCCCCTGTGCCGGGCATGCCCCGGGGACGCCACCACCGTGCTCCGACATCACGTTTCCTCTCCCATCCAAGGCTGTGGAAACGTCCCCGTGCTGCCCCAGGACGCAGCAGCTCCACGTGGGACCCTGAGATGCCAGGGCAGGGCAGCTCGTGCCAAGCCCCGACTCCCCTGCACCCTCTCTCCCCATGCAGGGTCCGTTTCCTACCCCCAGATGGGGCCCTCATCCCGTGGCCTCACTCTTCACCCCCCCAGAACATTCCAGGCACCCCTATCCCAGCCCAAAACCACATCCAGCTATGCCTCAAAATGGATATTTTCATCCAGCCCCCCCCTCCCCACCTCCCCCTGCCCCAGGCGGGCGGTGGCAGAGGAAGGAGGGAGCAGGAGGGACCAGCTGGTCGTGCGGGGTGCCCGCGGGGAGCCCCCGTCCGCCTGTGCCGGTGCTGCCTCGGCTCTTGGCAGGGCCGCAGGCTCGGCCCCGGCCATCTGGTGAGCGGCCGGGGGTCAGCGGAGCCACGCGTGGCACCGACGCACGCAGTGGCTGAGTCACCGGGGACCCCTTCCCGCGGCACTGGGCCAGCTCCAGCAGCCGCAGGGCGCAGGGAAACGCTCCTCGTCCTAAGGAGGGGACACGGGGACGGGCGTGCGGGGTGTCCCCGAGCAGCCGTGCCCGGGCAGAGCCACCTCCGCCGAGCGCGCACAGGTTTGGGGGGTTTGGGGAGGGGAGAGGAGGGAGACGGATGGCTACGAAAGCAGAAAGATTAAGCGAAAGGAAGTCAGACCGTAAAGCTTCCTCCCAACCTAGTAAAACTGTCACGCAAACTGATGGCCTTTATATCAGATCCATAAAACGCTGCCAGCCGACTCCATTAGCCCGCGAGTGCCGGGAGAAGCCCTGATCCCAGCACTTTCGGCTCATCCATCAGCAGGGAGCAGGCAGGAGCCGGCCCTGCTCCCGTTGTGGGGGTGTCCCGGGGCCGAGCTCCTGAGCCCCTCCTGTGGCCGGTGCGGGGCCGGGGGACACGCAGCCCGGAGACGTGGTGGGGGCCATCAGCTGGCACCACCGCGGCCCCCCCGGCCACCCCGCTGCCACTGCCATCTGCTCCTGCCCCGGGCAGCCCCACTCAAAGCCATAGCAGGCAGGAGGGGAGGGCAGCACCCCACAGCCCCACAGGGTTGCTCAGCAGGGAGGGGGCACCGGGCATCCATGGGGCATCGCCTCCAGCACCCTGCAGGGCTGCCCCCGCCGTCCTCCCACCCGGATCACGCGAAGCCGGGGCAGCCCGAGGGCCCCGGTGAGGCTGGGGCTCAGCCGGGCTGATTTCAGGCTTCCCATCTGGCTTCCCCCTCTCTGCAGCCCTGCTCCGTATGGCTCCTGCTGCAGCCTCCTCTCTCTGGAGGGGAGCCCAGCGCCGGGCAGCAGCGGCTGCGTCCTGCTGGGCTGTGCCGTGAGTCGGCACCGGAGGGGGCTCGGGTGGCCAAGCAGAGCGGTGGGGACAGAGGGAGGCCAGGGGAGAAGGAAGCTGGGCTCCACCAGCAGCTCGGGGACACGACCGGTGTCACCAGCAGCCTGTGGTCCCACCAAAACCCTCCCTGCTCAGCGTGCAGGGGACACACGATGTCCCCTGCGAGGCTGGTGAAGCCCCCAGGAGCCCGGCACCACCTGCCCCATCCATCCCTCCCCGAGAGCCTCGCAAGGACCTTCCAAGCACTGGCAGCCCCACAAAGACATTTCTGTCAGCAAACGGTGTGATTTTGGTACTTCCAGCCCGGTTTCACCACGTGCCAACTGCTGCCAGGTGCTGATCTGCAACCCCGCAGGCTCCTGGTCCCTGCTTTTTTCTTTGTTTTAGTGTAAAAGCGGGGCTGGAAGACGCAGCCTGAGAGGAACAGCACCAGGCCTGGGAGCGAAGCCCTGCAGCCCCAGCAGAGCCAGGACACCGAGGCAGGAGCCCTGCCCTCTCCCTGTAATCAGTCACCAACCGGGCTCATCATCACCATGACCCCACTGCCTGCAGCACACAACGGCCCCACACACACAAACCCCACAGCAGCGCCGTCCCTGTGATGCCCAGGGCTCACATCCATCACCAGCACGAAGGCAGCAGCAGGACAGGGAGCCACAACCGCGCACATCTCCTGCGTGCGTGGTCCCCGGCTGCTCGGCACTCAACAAGTGACCCTCGTCCTCCCCCGCTTTTGGCGGGGCTCAATTATTCTCCCGCCTCGCTGTCAGCTCCGTAGAGCTCGTTAAAAGGAGATTTCGTCTCCCATCAAGTTGCCAGAACGAGACGTTGGTTCTTGTTTGTTATGCGCTTGATGGCAGGGTTTGTTTCAGCCCCGCGCGCACCGCCAGGTTTTTACGAACCGGGCGCAGCAGCAGCTGCACGAGAAATACGGAATCAATTACTTTAAAAAAAAAAAATAAAAAATCATTTAATTTTCAAAAAACTGATGATGAGGCAGAAACCAACCGAGAGAGCTCTTAGGGCTAATTACTGCCTCCTTTGTATTAAAAAAGCCCAATCTGACAAAAATCTCCACTGAGGGCTGGGGCGGGCGCGGGGCAGCAGTGCCGTTTGCTCGCCCCCAGCCCCGCAGAACAACGCGGGTCCCGGTGGCACAGCTCCAGCCATCGGCCACCCCCGTGCCCCTCCTCACCGACCTGGTGCCCACAATTAGCCCCAGGAAATGCCCACAGCTGGGCAACCCCTGCGGCTGCCTCCACACCTCAAGTGTTGGGAGAAAAGAGGTGCAGGAAGAAAAGCCAGGCCCTGGCACAACCACTGCCACCAGCCACCGCCCCCAGGTGAAGGAGCTGGAGGGAGCCAGCAGTCCAAGAGCGAGTGATACAGAGAGCAGCTTCCCTGAAAGGTAATTTGGGATGTCATCCCTTGGTTTAAACAAGGAGAGGATTGCTCTCCATCCGAACGCATCACACACCCCTCAAACTCAGGTCGGGGAGAGCCCCGAGTGCCACGGACATCACGCCAACACGTGGAGGAGGGCCCCGTGTCCCTCCTTCCCTGCTCATCCCCAGCTGCCAACCCGCGGGGCGATGCGGGGACCAGCCCCTCGCCCGCTCCCGGTGTTGTCCCTGCGATGGAGACCAGGTCCCCGCGGAGCTCCCTTCCCCTCGGTATTGCTACACATGGCAAAAAAGCTGCTGACCTTCTGTGAATGGAGAGGGTAGGAGCTCCTGAGCTGCCAAACCCCAGCAGGCGCACGGGGAGTCTCCGTCCCATGGGACTGGCACCAGGAGCCCCCTGCCCCTGGCCAGCTCCCCACTGCCTTGCGCTGGGGCTGCTGGCCACGAGCACATGTTCCTGCCACCAAAACGTCTCCAGAGGGCACCCACGGCAGGGCGTTGTGAAGGCACTGATTACAGCTGCCTTCTGCGGATTCTCGCAGCAGCTTTAATTTGGGGTGGTCTTGAGGTCGGTGCTCGTGGCCAGCTCGCCTTCGCACCCGGGCAGCTGCTGTAAATGTGAGCTGGGGGTCCTGCCTGGGGCGCAGCTGGGGCCGGCGCTGCGCAGCGATCGATCCTGTAGGGTGAGAGCTGCCGAGGGAATCGGGGCTGCCCAGGCCAGGGCCGCGCAGATAAATAAATCAGGGAAGGGGGAGGTGTTTGGCAAAGGGCGCAGCAGGGCCCCGGCGCCCTGGCCAGGGAAAAGCCTTCCCTGCACATGCAGTATTTATTCGGTTATAATTCAGCACTTCTTAAACTGTCACATCCACCTGCAGCGGATCCAACCCCGCTAATGGGTTTAGCGAACTGCATTTAACTGCTCACCCGAGCAAATCCCAAATCCCGAGATTAGGAAGAGCCTCAGCTGCAGCCTGCGCCCGGCATGTCCGGGAGGGTCGGTGCCGAGTTCCTGCTTTAATTGGCTTAAGAGCCTCCACGGCCGACACAAACGGGAGCAAAACCCCAACCCCAGCATGGCCCCGGCAAGCACCCGCGGGGCCCTGGGGCTGCTGCAGGGGGCTCAGCAGCCAGCGGCCCCAGGAGCCCCGTCCTCTCCCTCCCCAGCTCTCCCAGCACACAAAGGCCAGCCTTGCACCCATCCTGCCCCCGTGGGGCATTACGGAGCGGGGAGGGGCAGGGGGTGGCTGTGCAAGGGGAGGGAAGGGGCAGGAGCCTCCCTGGCACGGTGCTCCATGGAACAAAGTTGGTGCTCCCTGGAGCATCCCAAGCAAAGCGGCAGGAAAAGCGCGTGCAGACAGCAAGAAGGACGAGAGCAGCCCCTGTACTCGGGTAGCTCGTGAGGGGCAGCAGCAGCGAGGCAGGCCCCGGGGGAGCGTGGCTGGCTCGGGGCATTGTTTCAGGAATTTGCCATTGTCTCCGCGCCCTCCCAGCACCCCCCCCCAGGAGCCAGCTCCGTTACAGCGCCGAGGAGGAGGAGGGAGCGGCACGGCGCAGGGGAGGAAGGTGCTCAGAGGGAAACCGTCCTGCCAGCAGCCCCCCAGCCCCCCCAGCTCAGAGCTCGCCCTCCCTGCCCAGCCTCAGGCTCGGGAAGGGGCAGGCAGCAGCGACGCAGCCCCCGGGGGAGGCTGGGGCACAAACACCCCCCCTGCACCCCCAGCCAGCTGCAAGCAGGAGCCTGGGGACCCGCCTGGAGGAGGCTCGGAGCCAGGGGTGCTCGGGGCTGCCAGGAGCACCCCAAAATCCCAGGATCTGGCTGTGGGGACCAGTGGGCCTGTGCCACCAGTGGGGCTGTTTCCCAGTGCCCATGGCCACCCACACCCCCAGCCTGGCTCTGCCGGGGGGTCCCTACCCCCTGCCCCTCCTGCTGTGGCTGCACGGGATCGATCCCATGCCCACCCCAGCTGCCCGGGCCCCTGCTGCACCTCCCCACTCCCACCCACATCCCCCCATGTCCCTGCCCCTCCCTCCAGCCTCCCCCATCCTGGTGACCCCCCCATACCAACAGACCTGTCTGAGCTGCAGCAGGTGGATGCAGCCCCACAGCCCCATCCCAACCCATCCCATCCCATCCCCACCCCAAATACCCCTGTACCTCCAGACCCGCTCCAGCTGCAGCAGGTGGATGCAGCCCTGCAGCCCTATCCTATCCTATCCCATCCCATCCTATCCCATCCCATCCCATCCCACTCCACCCCAGTGACCCCCCACCCCACCCAGTGACCCCTCCCACCCCAATTCACCCCTTTTACCTCCAGACCTTTCCCAGCTGCAGCAGGTGGATGCAGCCCCCCAGCGCCGCGCCATCCCATCCCATCCCATCCCATCCCATCCCATCCCATCCCATCCCACCCCAGTGACCCCCCACCCCACCCAGTGACCCCCCCACCCCATCCCACCCCTTTTACCTCCAGACCTGCCCCAGCTGCAGCAGGTGGATGCAGCCCCATGCCATGCCATGCCATGCCATGCCATCCTATTCCATCCCATCCCATCCCATCCCATCCCATCCCATCCCATCCCATCCCATCCCATCCCATCCCATCCCATCCTATTCCATCCCATCCCATCCCATCCCATCCCATCCTATCCCATCCCATCCCATGCCATCCCATCCCATGCCATCCCATCCCACCCCATCCCACCCCAGTGACCCCCCACCCCACCCAGTGACCCCTCCCACCCCAATTCACCCCCTTTTTACCTCCAGACCTGCCCCAGCTGCAGCAGGTGGATGCAGCCCTGCAGCAGCCAGACGCAGAGGCGGCAGCAGCCGCGGGGGCCGCGGGCGCTGTCCTTGGTGCTGCCGGCGCTGCCCTTGGTGCTGCCGGTGGCGGCGGCGGCGGCGGCGGCGAAGTCGTAGACGAACCACCTGAAGCTGAGCAGCTGCACCACGAGCGAGGGCAGCAGCACGAAGAGCAGCGTCAGCCCGAACCACCAGCGCTGCCCCCGCACGTAGTAGTGGGCCGCCAGCCACAGGTCCGAGGCGCCGTCGGCGAAGCAGACGAGCAGCGCGCCCAGCACCCAGCAGCCGTCCCGCAGCCGGTAGCGCCTCGACGGGGGGGACGCGACCCCCGCCGCCGCCCTGCGGGTCCCCCCTCCGCTTCCTCCTCCTCCTCCTCCTCCTCCTCCTCCTCCGTCTCCGTCTCCGTCTCCGCCGCCGCCCCCGGGGCTCTCCAAGCGCACGGCCGGGCCGCCGCCGCCGCCGCCGCCGTCCGATTTCGCGGCCATGTTGCGGGGAGAGGAGGAGAAAGGAGGGAGCGGGGGAGACTTCCGGGGGGAGGACGGCACCGACGAGCCCGCCCCGGCAGCGCCCGCCCCCGCCGGCCTCGCCCCGAGCCCCGCCGCACCGCTACCGGCACCGGGAACCGGCACCGGGAACCGGCACCGGCACCGCCCCCCTCCGGGATGCTCCCCCCCTTGTCTCTCCCTTCCCCTCTCCTCTCCTCTCCTCGGTACGGTACCGGCAGGGTCTCCCCCCCCCCACCTCCCGGTACCCCCGGTCCGGTCCCGGTTCCCCGCCGAGCCCCCGCGGTGCCACCGGGAGCGGCCCCGAGCGCGGCGCAGCCCCCGGGGCCGGCCCCACGGAACGGGGAGGGTCCGGGGGGGGGCTGGGCGCACGGGGGTGCGGTGCCGCTGCTGCAGCAGCGCGGGGATGTGGGGACAGGGGGACATGGGGACACCGAGGGGACACCAAGGGGCACAGGGACGTGGGGGCACCAAAGGACATGGGGACACCCCAGGGACATGGGGACACCAAGGGACATGGGGACATGGGGACACCTCAGGGACACGGGGACATGGGGACATGGGGACAACAAGGGACTCAAGGACACAGGGACACCAAGGGGACACCAAGGGATACAGGGACATAGGGACACCCCAGGGACACCCCAGGGATATGGGGACACAGGGACACCAAGGGACATGGGAACATGGGGACACCACAGAGATATGAGGACACCAAGGGGACACCAAGGGACTCAGGGACATGGGGACACCAAAGGACATGGGGACACCACAGGGACATGGGGACACCACAGCGACATGGGAACACCATGGGGACACCAAGGGACATGGAAACACCATGAGGACATAGGGACATGGGGACAGCAAAGGACATGGTGACACCACAGGGACACCACAAGGACACAGCCACCAAGCTCCTGCCCAAGGCCACCACTCACTCAGTGCGTGCAGCCCCCGAGGCTCACCCCAGCATGGGCGGAGGAACCAAACGTGTGGATGGAGCCTGGGCTATGGTGGGCACGCCGCAGCACGCAGCGAGGGGGAGCCTGATTTATCCCAGAAAACGCAGCCAACTTCCCAAATCCGCCTTGCACAGCGGCGAGGGGATCGGCCCGAAGCTGGGGAGGGTCCGGGTGCCTGGCAGCGGGCTGGGGGAGGACGGCTTCATCAGCCCGAGGGAGCAGAGTCAGGCCCTCCGCGAGGCTCCCGGTGCTGCATGCATTAGCATGGGTAATGCGACTGAAATGCCTAACCTTGAGCTGCTCCTGACAGATCCCCTCTGCAAACGCCTGCCTGGGGGAGGGGACGCTCCCGGCATCCCGGAGCCAGGAGAAAGGAGCCCGGTGGGGCTGCTCAGCACCAGGGCTCCTCCAAAAGGAGGGCTCCGCTGGCCAGAGCCTGCTGCAAGTCGCTGTGATGAGGGGGATCGGAGCGCTGCTGGGCACCCCCGGCCACGAGGGGTCTGTCCTGGCTGGGTGATGGGACACCGGTGATGGTGGGCACAGCCCCACGGCAAGGGGATGGGGAAAACCAGGGGGAAAAGGAGCTGCCTTCCTCCACAGATCCCGAAACGCCCCCTCCAAGAGTGGAGCTGAATGCCCAAAGTCTGAAAACACGGTGGCTGTGGTTTGATGTCTGATTTATCTTAACAACAGACCCTGGCAGTCACAGGGAAAAATGAGAAAGAAAAAAAAAAAAAAAACACTATAAACATCCCCGAAGCCTTCCCATGCAGCTGTCAGCAGGCAGGCAGGGAGGGTTTCTAGCTGCATAAATAAAAGTGCTGCAAGGAAAAAAAAAAAAAAAAAAAAAAGGAACACGCTGAAACCCAAACCTTCTCTTTGCACAGCAAAACACGGAGTGATGCAAACCAGCCCGTGGCAGCGGGCGGGTGGCCGCTCGCTCTGGCTGCACGGTTTCCCAGGAGGGCACATAAACATGCAATCAATCCAAATGGGCCTCCGGTCTCCGGGCTGAGTCCAGCTTCCAAGCAAGCGGCTTGCCCGTGGCGCCGGATCCAGGAGGAGGAAGGCCGTGATGATTTGTGGCTGGCTCAGAGCCTGGCTCAGGAGAGGCCCGCAGAGCACGGCTCCTGCAGCCGCTGCTGCCCTGGGGGTCGTTCTCCAGGTGCCCAGGGCTTTGCTGTGCCTCCTGCCGCAGCAGGCTCGGCCGCAGATCCTCTCACGCCTGTGCTGAGCTGTGCCCCCTGCATCTGAGCAGCCCTGGTGAAACCCTGCCTGCATTTCGGTGTGTGCTGGCAACCAGCACAGCCTGCCCCAGGGATGGTCACCAAGCGTCCCCCACTGCTGCCAGGACATGGTAGAGCATCCCCATCCCGTCCCAATATCATCCCCATCCCCATCCCATCCCAATATCACCCCATCCCCATCTCCATCTCCATCTCCATCTCCATCTCCATCTCCATCTCCATCTCCATCTCCATCTCCATCTCCATCTCCATCTCCATCTCCATCTCCATCTCCATCTCCATCCCATCCCCATCCCCATCGGGCTTCTGCTGCTCATGGAGCTTTTTGTCACTGCTCTGAGAAGTGCGTGTCCCCGGGAGGTAAATCCATCTCCAGCTCTAGTCATGCTCCCAGCACACATGAAAATCGGGCAGGCTGCCTTCTGATCCCATCAAAGCACTGAGGATCAAATGCTGCCTTCTTGCCAGGCAGAAAGCTGGAGCCGGTTGCTCTGCAGTGTGAGGCTGCAGGGACAGGGCAGGTCCTTGCCCCATGCCCCACGCGTGCCGTGCCTCTCAGCGCCCACACGGCTCAGGGACTCTGCAGGAGCAAACGCTGAGGCTGCGGATGGGGAGCAGCTGCCTCCCAACCCAGCCCTGAAATCTCCAGCCGGCAGCCCCCACCAAAGGGAGTGTTTTTCAGCTTTGGCATTTAGCCCCAATCCTGCTGGTTCTTTTGGTTGATGTCAGGAAAAAATCCAAAGCAAGCCTGAATCACTCCCATCCCGGCCAGGATGCTGTGCATAAGTGCTCATTTCCATCACTTCACTGGGAGCCTTCTTATTTTAGCACAGGCTGCCGCAGACTGAGATCTCTCCAGTTAACTGTAACAAATGACCTTATGCGATTAGGGCCAGTAATCTTCCAATCTGGTTAATCTTCCTCCGGGGATTATTTGCGCACAAAGTGTGGTGACCACCAGCCAGCCACCACCTTGCGCCCCTGTCCCCGTGCCCTGTGGCCACCCCACTGGTGCCCTGCGGTGCTGGGTGCCACCGCACCCGCCTCGGGTTATCCCTCAGAGCACGTTTCCACCTCGCAGCGCACCAGGGCTGTGATCTTGGCGCTCCACTCAGCTGTTATCAGCATTTCCACGTGCCCAGCACCGCAGCAATCCAGGCTCCGCAGTGGCACCTCCCAGCACAAAGGACAGCCCTGGCTGTGGATCTGCTGGGCTGGGCTCCGTGCAGGACCACCGGGTCACAGAACCATCGAATACCCCGGGTTGGAAGGGACCCAGCAGGAGTCCTGGCTCTGCACAGGACCACCCAAACCCAGACCCTGCCCAAACGCTCCTTGAACTCCAGCAGCTCGGTGCTGTGAGCTGGGGAGCCCGTTCAGTGCCCGACCACCTCTGGGTGCAGAACCTTCCCCTGACACCCAGCCGGACCCTTCCACGCCATTCCCTTGGGTCCTGTCCCTTTCTAACAGCTTGATGTCCTCGCCCCGTGGTGCATGCAGTGCTCGAGGTGTGACTGAGCAGGGCAGGGCCCCTTCCCTCTGCCGGGTTCAGCTCGCAGCAGCAGCAGGGGCCTCAGAAAGGTGGGAAGGAGGCGATGGAAGCCCTTGGCCCGGAGCTGCTTGGCCTGGAGATCCCTGGCCCGGAGGGCTGAGGGAGCTGGGGGTGTTCAGCCTGGAGAAGAGAAGGCTCGGGGGTGACCTTATGGCACTCCACAGCTACCTTAAAGGAGGCTGCAGCGAGGTGGCACTGCTCTGTTCTCCCAGTGCATGGGGAACGATGCTATTCCCCATGGGCGAGGGGAATGGGCTAAAGTTGCGCCAGGGGAGGTTTAGGTTGGATATTAGGAAAAACTTCCTTATGGAAAGGGTTGTGAGGCACTGGGATGGGCTGCCCAGGGAAGCGGTTGAGGTTAAATACACCCAGGGAGGTATTTAAACACCTGGAGATATTTAAATACCGCCTCCAGGTATTTAAATACTACCTCCAGGTATTTCAATACCTCCAGGGAGGCATTTAAGAGACATTTAGATGCAGAGCTCAGTGATAGGGTCCGTGGGGGACTGGTCAGTGCTGGGTCAGAGGCTGGGCCGGGTGATCCCGGAGCCAACCGAGGTGATTCTGAGACTGTCCCCGGCCTGGGGGTGCCGGGCCTGGGCACCCCGGGCCTGGGCACCCCGGGCCTGGTGACCCTGGGCCCCCTGGGCCTGCAGGCCCCGGCCCTGAGGCCCCCGGGCTCCGTTCCCGGCCCGGTGCCGCTGCGGCCGCGCGGGGGCGCGCTGCGGGCCCGGCCCCTGCGGGCGCGGAACTCGGGAACGCGGCCGCGGCCTCCACCGGGCGGGGAGCGGGGACGGAGCGGGGCCGGGACCGGGAGCAGGGCCGGGAGCAGGGCCGGGAGCGGGGCCGCCGGGCATGGCGAGGGACCCGGGCTTCGTCCTGCGCTACCTGACCGAGGTGGAGGAGCTGGCTGAGGATGTGCTGGCGGCACGGCAGCAGGTACGGCCCGGTACGGCCCGGTGAGGCCCGGTAAGGCCCGGCTGAGGCCTCCTCTGTCCCTCCCGCAGATCGTGGACCTGGACGTGAAACGCAACCGAAACCGCGAGGCCCTGCGGGCGCTGCACAAGGACCCGGAGCCCGAGGGTGAGGCCGGGCCCCGAGCCCTGCCCGGTGTCGGTGGCGAGCCCGGTGCTGTGTGTGTGTGTGTTGGGGGGCAGTGGGTCTGTGCTGAGCCCCTTCTCGTGTCTCTGTGCCCCGCAGGAAAAGCCATGGTGTGCTTCGGGAACATGTTCGTCGAGCTGCCGAAGGCCCGCACCAAGGAGATGATGCAGAAGGGTACGGAGACCCCGATAAGGATGGAGATGAGCAGGGCGACGCTTCCCTGCGGTGCTGGGTTCTGGCGGTGTCCCAAAACGCTCACCAAGACTGGCCACTGCCATCACCCCGCTGCCCTGGACATGGTCCCAGAGCACATTTTGGCTCGAGGCTGCCAGGGGCTTGGTGCTTTTGGGCATTAGGGGCTGAGGTAGGACCTGGAGGTTCAGGAATGTGGCCCACGAAGGGCCCCTCCTGCCCCCAGGTCTGCGCTTCAGCACCGAGCATCCCGCAGGTTGTGTGTTGTTCCTATGCAAACCCCAAAGCCCCCACTCCTTCTTATCCCTGTCCCTCTTTTCTCAGATCAGGAGCATCTGGATGAGGAGATAAACAAGCTGCGGAAGGAGCTGCGCGTCAAGGTCAACCGCCTCTACGAGGCTCAAGGTAAACGCTCCTGTTCTTGAGCCCTACAGTGAGCGTCTGAGAGCAGATGTCAGGAGGAGGTTCCAGAACCTCGAGGTCTGGAGGCTCCTGGGGCCCCTTTTCCTCTCACTTAATTTATTTTATAGCAACCCCCTGATTTTCTGCACCTTCTCACAGGTAAAGCTGAGCTGAAGGGATTTAACCTGAACCCCATGACCGCTGAGGAAATGAAACTGATCAATCGCATACTGGAAGGTTGAGGTTGTGGTGCCATCGCTGGGGCTGTTTGCAGACACCACTGGACGTGCTGTGCTCAGGCTGTCACTCATACTCTGTCAGCCATAGCCTCAAAGATTTCCAGAACGCCTGTGTTGCTGGAGCCTCTCTCAGGTGATGGACTGAGTGGTCATAGGGAAACATTTGAATCCTCAGCTGCAGCTCCTCTGGCTCTAAACCCTTCCTGCTCCTTGCTGGGGACTGCTCCTTGCTGGCGGAGCAGTGCAGAGGCAATGCTGGAACACAGGCGCATTCATGGCCTCTGACAAACACCCTCTTGCAAGTGGGATTATTAAAATCAGAGCTGCGGGACATTCCTAACTGTGCGTGTGTGTTTTCAAATTTTTGTGTGAGAGCTTCTGTAGCTTGGCTTCGGAGCTAGGAACAGGAGTAGGAGGAATTGTAAATCCACAGCGTGCCCAAAGCATAGAAGAGCTGTGTGTGCCCGTGGTATTAAAACAAAGTGAAACTGTGCATCTGAAACATGTCAGGAATCTCCTTAAAGAGGTATAGGGACGGACAGAAGGCAGCATCCTTTTAGTCTCCAAGGGAAAACACATTCTGCTGTCAAGTTGAGAGGCAAGAGAACACAGAAAGTGAGGCTTTCAAGAACAAGATGAAGGGACAAAATGTATGTACATTAACAAAACCCCACAGCTTAAGGAGGGCTGACCAGGGAGATTCACTGCACCTGGCCAGTTGACATGACCAGTGATTTCTTCAAAGGTTTTAAAATTTGTCTTCCGCACTACACCCTGTTTAGTCTGGACTTGCTACCCCACTACAAGTTCTTTAAGACCTTAAGTTTTTCAAAAGCTTAATTTAAAAAAAAATAATAATCATAATTAGTAATGGTCTATAGTGATTTTTTTTTTGGTATAGGAAACCATCTGCCCTTTGTTTTCCAAACTTCTGTAAAGACTGTCTTTGATGTAAATTAAGGACTTTAAATGTTGCACTTGTCCATGTTTCACCGTCTCTCCAGCTAGCTCACCTGTCCTGTCAAACCTAACACAAAGTTGGATCTGACTCTGCCCTTGCTCTGTGCCTTCCTGCAGCTTTTGCACAGCCATGTCAAACTTCATGCAGCACCACCCTTTTCCTGGCTCCGTGACGCACCTTCCAACAGGTCAGAGGTGTGTCCTCCAGGCAGCCCTGCATTGCCTTGTTTAGTTCCACATGCACTTCAAATTAGGCAGAGTTAAAAAAAAAAATAAATCCTGTCAGACTCACTAAAACTGAGAGATTGCTCGTTTTTAAAATTTATAAAGCTGACTACCATTTATTTGATCTAAGTTTTAAAATTCTGCAGCTAACACAACATAGCCTAAGTGTTCAACTGCAAGAAGCAAGGCTGTCCACTTCAGGCTTACGCTTCAGACACATAAATTAAGAGTAACATCAGCTTATTATCTGATCTGTCTTACCAGGAGCTTTTCAGAAAGCTGCATCTCTTCTGGAAGTGAATGGCAGCACCCTGCCAAGTGCCTGTGTTGTAACTACGCTCTTACATAACCTGTGTAGTACAGCCAGGAAATGTCTCCTTAACATGTGATGGCAAGGTTATTTTTACAGTATCATGGCAACAGGTTTTATGGTCTGACATGTTTCCATAGTAGTAGCAGCAGAAGGATCAGGTGCCCGCCTTCCTTAAAAGCTTTGTTTTGCTATGCAGAATGTGTTTAGCTGCTTTATTTTCTCCCAGTCTGTACAGGTTGCAGGTGGTCAGCTGAGAAGCCAGCATCACTTGTGAGTGTCTTGTGTTGGCCATTATGAAATATTTTTTTATTCAAGCCTGTTGCAGCCTCCCAGCTGGGGAACCCTTAGGAAACAAGGTCAGCAGCCTTGTGCTGAGGCAGCCATGTCCAGAGAGGGATGGGAACTGCTGCTGCATGATATGAGGAAGAGAGGGAGAGACACCACAGACTTCACCTACGGTGCTCTCCCAAGGCAAGCTTGGTATCGGCCTCATGCTGTCTGCTGTGCAGAAAGAGTCCTGAAAAGCTGCTTCAGTTGTTGCTTCCTGTCATTATAGCAGCCTGCAATGAAAATACCAACAGGGGAGTTGCACATGACCTTACTCTTCATGCCTGTGAAGGGTAAGGTAATTGCTGTACTCGTGTTTTTTTAGTTAGGAACTACAGGCAGTGATGATCGTATGCACACTGAGCACTACAAAATAAACTTAAGATCCATTAGCCTCTTGGAAGTATGACTTCAGAATCCATGTACTACTTCACAACAGTTAGATACACAGCTAGCTTTAGGGGAGTGCTTGGTAAATGGTTACCACAATCATTGTAGAGCAGTTTTTCTGCGATACTGACACATGAAAAAACTCTGCAGTGACTTCAAACTTGAAAAGCAGGGCTATAAACAAAGTTGTTTCCCCTACATTTATGTGCTTGTTTTCAACAGTGCTTCTGCAGTCTGGTTGCTTACATCCACTTTTGGAAAACGTTTGTTCCTTTTAGACCCTTAATCCCAGAGTCCACACTCCCTGTTCTCTTGTTCTCAAGTGAAAGGCGCGTGCTCTCCTCTTAGTGAGGAAAGGATGTGAGCAGGGCACCTGCCAGCGCTGGGTGAGTACGTACCTAGATGTGTGTTTGCCATGAAGTTCCCATTCACCAGGGTACCCAGGTTTCCCTCTCTGCTGACAGGCCCGTCGTTCCATATCAGATCAAAGCCTCCAACACGCTTCTCCTTCCCTGTCAGCCTACAACATCAAATACATGAACTGAAGTACCTGAGTAATGATTATCTGTCTGTGCACGGGAATAAACTCCCTGTCAGAGACAGAGCTGAACAGCTGAAAGCAGTGGACATCTTTCTACTATTAATATCCGAGGTTAGCACAGTTGTAAAGTCAATCACAAAGTGATGCAAGACAAGCTTCTTGGAACAGATTGCTCCAGAAGCGATAGGTGTGGGAGGCACAATGCAGAAGAAACTGAAAGAGTTCTTGTGCAAGTCCCAGCTCTAACACTGACTTAATTCCCTTTGCAACCCTGGGCTGTTTTGTTTTCCCCACTGAAGTGGCAGCAGGCTTGCTTGCTTTGCTCCATTTCTGGAAATTCGTTATTTAACAGTTACAAAGCTTAGAGCATTACAATCACTTGCCAAGAACAGACAGGACAGAACCAGACCACCCGTTCCACACATTAATAAAAACCCTTAGAAGGTAATAAGCTTCTTTGCCCACCTGCCTTCCATGTCCACAATATGAAGTGTGTCTTTGAGAAGATGACACTTGAGTTCATAGTCCTCCTGGCTACTGGCAATAAGGGAAGGTGAAGCGTTTACCTCCAGGAGCCAGCTGAGGAGATAAGACAAGAGTAACTTAGGGGGAAACAGGCAGTTTTGTCAGCGGTTCATCTAACAGAAGCGTCCATCCGCAATAACCCTCCTGCCTGCTAGCAGGATAATAAGTGTGAAGCAATAGGAAATCTAACCCCAAATCTCTTTACCGCACACCGAGCCAAAGAACATTCTGAGCTTATTGCAAAGTTTCTATTCCTGTTCTCAATAGTAATAAAGAAAAAATCCCTCTAGCATCCAGAAAGTCATGCAAGTTAAAACCAAACTCTAGATGAAGCAGTAAACACCGAGGGTAATTCACAGAATAAGCACTAACCTGTTTTTGGTGGAAGAATGCAAATGTGTCCTGGGAGCAGTTTGCTAGCACAACAGCATTCAAACAGCTCTCCTACAAGAGCCAAGTAAACGCAGCAAACAGCAGCAGTGGCCTCTAAGCACTGTAACATCAATGGCTTTTATTCCGATTCACCACTTGGATTTGTCTCCCAATGAACTGAAGTCACTCCAGCTGTTTATGTGCATGCTGCCTAAGCAGTAATTCGGTTTTAGGCTATGGACAGAGTAGACCGTACAAATTAGAGCTACCAGGACCACAGCTGAGCTGCATTTACTTGCTCATTCGAGATAAAGCTGTCTCCAGTGGTGCTATGTGAAATATTAGACTGATGCTGACAGGACACGGGGCTGTTACAGGTATGCCAGCTACTGTGTGCTGGCAGAGGAAACAGTTTAAAAAAAATAAAATAAAATTAAAGACACTTCATAAGAGAACACCACCAACATAAGTCATATCTGAGGGACATTTCCTTACCTATGGTACTATTTGCATTTTATATGATTAAGGCTGAAAGAATTATCCAATTTCATTGTCATCTCTGAAGTACTACTTGCTGTTTCTATTTTTCTCAGCTCATGTAATGACAAATCAGTTGCACTTTCAGGTTCCTGCTGTTGCAATACTTGGGTTGCGTATGCAGCAGATAAAAACCTGAGAATTTCAGCTGAACGTTTAGTCATATTTTTCACTTAGTGAATAAAAGCTGAATTTAAAAGATATCTCAATAGAGTCAAATTATGTTTTCAGTTTTTTGGGAAGAGGGCTTGTTCAGTTGTTTTAAACATCCTCAGCTCCTGTGAAGCCTCTTCTTCTCCACAGTTAACAAAAGGCATCTCTTCCAGTTGGGGTCTACCTTTTAGCCAGCGTACCACAAACACAAGGGGCACGTTTTAGTGCTAGCAGCCTAATGGTGCTGGCTGGGCGTTTATCATTGCCAACAGGACACTGCTCCTCATGTATATCGCAGCAGAAGAGATGATCGTAACCCTCCCACCTCCAGCAATTGCTGTGATACATTGATACTCTGGGGGAAAACATCACAGAAATAACCAAGTTAGCAGGTTTCCACAATGCCGTGCTAGAGATCCTACAGACAAACTCACACGGTGCTGATCCCTTTTAATGCACCCTGACACTCTGAGCAAAACCAGCTGTATTCCTTCTGTATTTCAGCTTCCTGTGCTTAAAACGATTCAAACCCCTCCATGCTTCACTTGCAGCTCCTGGACTGGCTCGCTTGTAGCCAGCCTGCAAGCAGCTATCTACGCTGAAGACAGAAGCATCTCGAGGTGACCCCACCACCACAGGGAAAGCAGCTGGCCTGCTACTATAATCCCTTTTATGTTCATTAACACCCTTACGGTTTCAGATTCCAATCGATCAAGATGTCATAGCCGTAGAGCTCAAAGCAGTGCTTGTCACTGATAATCACTTTCTGAACACTCTGGAGGCTCTTGATGAAAATGTTGTCCATATCCGCGAAGAGAACTTCCACCGATCCTGCTCCATGCTTGGCAGTCAAGTACTGCCTGAGCTGCTGAATCATCCACTTGCAGCCCTGAGACATCCAAACACAATTATACTAAGCTGTTCCCAATGGGTGAACACACATTTTATCTGCATGATTTTCAGTCATCACTCCATAGTCTCTACAGCCAAGCAAGAATTCTTAGTAAAAACCCAGAGACCAGAAGGCAAGGGCCACTAACCCCACGCTGCAGTTAAGCAATTCAAGCTTGATTATTGTACAGCTATAAGGGAAGGGGGAAAAAAGTCTCCAGGTCCCCATCAGAAGTTCCCAAACAGCAAATCACCATCTTATCTTCTGTCAGGGTATTGCAGAGACCCTCCTTTCCATACAGATGAGAGATTTATAAGAGGGAATACACTATAAAAACGGGAAGTTCAACACAATCCTCTATTACTCCCAAATGTCAACCCTCATCTCAGATTCAGTAGGAACCTGACATCTCATTTAAGATTATTTTCTCTTTCAGCTGCCAACTCTTGAGACACGAGGCTTAAGACTGACAGTTGTGTGCAGCAGTGCTAACCTTGTTGTATCACTGAGGTCTTAGAAATGAAGGGCCAAGCGATAAGGTATCTACAGCTCGGAAGAGCTCTGAGCAGAAAGCTATTAAAGTCAAAACCATCAGCCTTGTAGATGAGCAGACGGCTGCAATGCAATAGTTAAAGCAGAACGCTCGCCCAGCCTCTCCCCTATCAATGAAATCACATTTATGGGTGTCTGGAGACAAGGCAGCACATTTAAGTGGCTGCCGCACATGTCCACAGCATGGCAGCTGGCATGATGAGGTCAGCTTGCTCGCATCTGCCAGAAGAGCCCAAATGGCAGGCATCAGGGGAATAGTCTGCAGACAACACACACGTGCTCACCTTCTCGGGATCATAATCACGAGCAGTCTTTTGCACTGCCACATTGGTGAGATGAACATCTGGCATAAAGCAGAGATAAGGATCAAAGACACACAGATACTGAACCAGTAAATGCTGAATTTTTACTCTACGCCATCCTCCTTTGCCTCAGTACTAATTAATTATCCTCCCTGTCTGCAATCAGAGGCTGCAGCCACCTGAGCTTATATACAGCACTGCGTGATATCTTACTAACAATTGCAGGAAAAAATAAAAAAGAGCAGTCACTTTCCAAATAGCACTCTTGAAAGAGTGACTGCCTTGAACAAACCACGTACCTCCTGGCTGGGATGAAGCTCTTCATGTAAGTGTGCCTCCAGACCCCAGTGCACCCCCACCCAAGACTGCTGTACCCCCATCCTGGTACGGCTTTGGGTCGTTCAGAGCACGCTTGAACTCTGCTGACTTTCACTGAGAGATGTGATGGATTTTCCTGTCTCCTAAGCCATCAAATTAAGGTCAGATACCTTTTGGGAAGATGCGTTAATCAAGTAAAAGCTATCAAACTCAATACAGTAACAAGCGTGACACATAGGAAATCAAATAGTGCTATCCCATGAATCACTCTGTCCTTCCATTCTCTGAAGCTAAGGAAGGGGAAAGGCAGCCAAAATTCAACCACTAACAATAAAATCAGGACTGACATTTCAGCATGGGTTCCTAGCTGATTTGTCAAACTGACATTTCCCATGATCTGGTGACACCACCCTTCCAGTGAAGAAGAGACAGGAGAAACAGAATAACAGCGGCAGCAGCAGGACAGGAGAATCCTACAGGTGTCAGAAGTGACAAGGTTCATCTGCTGTATCTAATGCCAAGCAGTAAAACTGTACATTTCTTTTCTTACCCCTCCTTACCACACACACGGACAGGTAGGATACAGTGATCATCTATGCTGTTCAGAGTAAATCGTGTATTGGAAAAGCGAGCAAATCCATCTCTGTATAACCAGGCCTTCAGCGGGATGTACTGGGAGAAAAGGAAAGGAACAACTGAGCACTGAGGGAAAAATCCAGTTTTGATGTAAGAATTTAGTAACGGTGGCTTGCACTTACGGATGTCACTAGAACATAAACTCTCAAGTCAAACTTTCGGCCTATGAAAAACAGAAAAATAATGCAATGCAGTTGTCAATATTGCTACCTACAAGTACCCAATATCAGTTTATATCTAAATAAGCACACAAAGGTAGAGGACTGAAATTCATACTTTTTTTTTTTAGAATCAGAAACATTTATCTAATATTAAGAACACCAGTAGGACCACTATTCCAGGTCAATGACTATTCACAAGTTTCTGGACAAATAATGCAAAGCTTAAGTAAGCATCCCTTTGCATTCTTTTAATGAATATTTGGGCACATGATGATGTAATGATCTGTCTGAGAGCGACAGCACACTTATTCTTAACACTTTGTGTATTGAATTAGTCCCGGTGGCTGTTCACAGAGTCATTTCTACATTCTCACAAGCATTTCCTCAGCAAGCTAATTAGTTACCACGCCACAGATATCGGTGCTGCAGATTATTTAGTCACATACAGGCCCAGGAACAGGTCACTCCAGGAAGTTAGCCACATATGGTTCAGCACAGAGAACAACCTATGGTGCCCTCTCTGTCCAGGGGGAATCCCGTAGGTTAGGGTAATTTTTCCCCAAACCAGAAAAGCAGAGGCTTGGATGGGCATCTTACCTCCTATTAAGTATGGATTTTCAATATATTGCTGGGCTACGTAAGTTTCTATTTGTGTTTCATCTTTCTGCTCCTCTGTGCGGCCACCATCCTGTGAGAGAAACAACATGCAGTTTCCCCTTTCAAGAAACTGTTTTTCCACCATCTTTCCCCACATACACTCAGTTTTTTTGGATGCTCTGTCTCCATTTAAGAAGTCAGATCCCAGATAAAATATCCAATTATTTGGGAAAACACACTCTGAGAAGCTTTGCTGTCACTCAAGGGAACAGCGAAGGAATATTGCAGAGGACAGAACAAGTCATTGGCAAAAACAGGAGATGAAAGAATAGCAAAAGAACAAGATTGCCTAAGGAGAAGACAGTTGTTCTCACCTTCTTCCAGTCAACGATATCCTTCAGTTTTCGGAACAGGAAGATTCCTTTACCTTGAGACCTGCCGACCTACAGCATGGAGAGGCAGTTACTTGCTTTCACGTTAGGATTTCCTGCTGTTCCCCAGAGTTTCAACATAGCAGCCCTGCATAACCTGATTCATCATCTGTTTGTATGCAAGCGTATTTATTTAATGTTATGGGGACAGGGAGAAAACGAAGGGATCCAACAACAGCTCTCGAGTGCTAAACGCTCAGATTACAAGTGCTAGGAGAATTCCTGGTGGAAAGGGCAAAGCAGGCAGACAGCCTATGGGGAAGTTCCATAGTAACGAATAAACAACTCTGTCACATGCTTGCAGAAATATAAGTAACACAACATATGTTGTTGGGAATCTTTAAGTCACACTTGAAATTTGTGTATGCTACAGAACTTAATTAAACGGGGAAGTCATGGAAGATGTCAGAGAACTACGGCAAGCAAGAGCAGAACAAACCTGAAGCCAGCCTAGTTTGTGCTACGTATTAAAAGCAAGTGAGAAGTGGTCTGAATAAGCCACCTGAGAAGCAAGACTCCCCAGAACACCTCCAAAGGAAGTCCAGATTCCTGCAGTCCCAGGATCTGGCACCGTGCACGTCCTGACCTACGGTACCCAAGCGTGGGAGGAGGCAGGCCAAGACATCACTACGTGGGGCTGCTCAAGAACACAGACCGACAGAACGAGCACCAGAGTTATTTTTACTTGTTTGTGAGCTTCTGAGGTCAGTCACAAACTATTTCATTTAAGAAGTTGGTAAAATCCCTGTAATCACAGGCTTTTCATATATCCTTGTTTACTGTATGCTGGTTTTTTCACCATTTTAATTGAGGTTGTGGGCATAAAAATCAGCTTAATATAAGGTTCTCCATTGACAATTAACACATCCCCATTTGCAGAGTTGGATAATCACTAGCTGCTATCCTCCTGGCTGTAATTCACATGTTAGTTTGCATAATTACCTCCCATTTTCTTCTCAGAAGCATGCCCTTACTGATGGGTCTGACTCGCAGCTACGGCAAGTTGTCCTGTCCCAACCTTCTTGCCAGACCTATGGCACAAAGCAACGTGCCTGTCCTCTCATAGTCCCACAGATCAGTGCATTTTTAATTACGCACCATGGCATGATAGTCATGATATTATATGGCCTGAATCAACTGGCAGAAGCAAGACGTTTCTCAGCTTTACATTGAGATTTGTAAAGGAAACGGTACAGTTTTTTCTTGGTTCCCAAGGACGCTGGCTGAATTGGAAGTTACTTCAATCAGCACAGTTCCACAGAGCCGTAAGTTTTGTGGGACAAATTGGATTCAGAGCACGAGGCTACACTTCAGGTCTCTAACTGCGGAGCATAAAAAAAGCTAATGCCAACCAAATCCACCCCAATTTACACTCCAGGCTGCTCGTGGAGTTTCCTGTCATCCTAAGAACGTTAAGAGATTAAAGTCCACTCAGTAAGTTGGCTGGATTTACAAGGGCTGACATCTAATGTAGTGGGATTTCCTTGAAACCAAACAGATGTTTTCATAGCTCCATCTTTAGGAGCTGCCTTAAAATACTGCTTAACCAGAAGCCCGATTAGACAGCTGCCCTACATACACACACACCTTCTTGTACACCTGCAGCTGAACTGAAATATTTCAGAGCATGAACTTGGCCGTAGCCCCATAGCAACAATCCCTAAGAGCACAATCTGTTCCTACGCACAAAAATCCTGGGCTTTATACCCTCACCATTGAGTTAACTTTGGCTCTACAAATAAAATGAGCTGTTTTTCAGCTGCTGAAATAAATCGTGACACAAAAAGCAGTGTTTTGGTAGTACGTGTTGGCCAGGAAACTGGACAGAAGTATTGCTGCTCCTAACCACCTTGCTACATGCCATTATTCCTGTGGATTTCCTGCATATTTTCCTCTCCTTCCACAGGATGAAGGCATCCATTCATCACTGTCTCACTTTCCTCAGAGGAACATACACTTACCGGTTTCATTATCCAAGTGGTGCCAGGCTTCTTGCGAAATTCTTCCACAAACAAATGGTACTCTGAAGGCATTTCAAATGTCTTTGGAAAAAAATCACATTTTGCTGCCTCAAGCTTTCCTGCGTCTCTTTCTAACTGCTTCCGAAACCTCTTCAGGTTCTTCACTAAGTAATTCTTCCGACTCAGCTGGGTAGAAAGAGAAATATAAGGTTAGGTTCAACAGATGCTCATGCAGCCTGACTCACTTTCATTGCCCTTGAGATCTTTCTGGTGACATCTGGGGAATCAACTGCACCACATATGCCTCAGGAAAAAAATAAACAAACGTGGAAATCATTGAGAACTGCTTTTGCTTTGTCGCAGAGAAGGCTTGATTTCAATTTTTATTTAATCCCTGCGCAAACAGAGAGAAGCTAAACAGAGCAGGTTTTACAACCCATGTTTTACCATTTCTAACGTAACCTTTCAGTGCAGTCAGCACACTCATTTCCAGCAGACAGCCCTGTTCAGAACTGCCCACACCGACAGCTGTAACCATGTCTGCAGGCAGGCTTAACCCAAACCACTGCAGCCCCACCGCTCCCCAGATTGCTGCCCCTGTGGCAAGATCAGCTGAGCTGGAAGTGTATCGGCTCCTGAACTGCTGCAGGTTACAGACGAGTGTTACAAACCCTGCTCAGCAGCCCTTACTGCTGAAATGAAGTCAGCATCCATGAGAGGATGGGGGGCAGACCTCTGAGATGGTAAGTTTTAGCTGCTGCAACTAAATCTGCTCATAAATAGAAATAAGGTTCCCCAAAATACTGCCCTTTTGGAGGACCTGTTGCAATGCACCAGCCTTAGATGTATGTAGGGTAAAAGCTCTCTTTCACTGGGCAAACGAGAACACGTATGTCCAATCCTAATGCACTGGAGATCCTGCCTGCAAACGTGTCAGGAAACTCACCTACACAGAGGAAGGCATTTTCTATTTTAACTAGATCCCCTACACAACTGGTTTTGTAATTTTCAAGATTCGTGACCTTGCTGGTGCTTACTAAATTGGGAACAGGGTAAAGTGAAGTGTCAGGATCCTGAGCAAAGCCCTACCTGAGGCAGAGGGATGTTGATACATTCTGAAGGTTTATCAGAGCTGTAAGAGAAGCCAGTTTTCACGGTGGAAAACATTACCAGGTATTTCCAGTCATAACCACTTCTTGTGGAAACTTACAGACAAGTTAAAAATACCTCCTCAAACCCTCCTAGTTTCACTCCACCTCTGAGGGGTTCTTACCTCATAGTGATTGCGAAAGTGGCAGATGCGAACATGCTCCTCCATGTACGTGTGGTCAAAATTCTCCCGAAGCCAACTGACATCACACCAGAGAAAATCCCACTCCTCCTCGCTGGGGAGGAAGGCCCCATGCAGAAAGCACCGCGCTTACCCGGGGTCACCACCACCCACGGCCACCTCCCCTCCCCGCACCCCCTCCACCAGAGGGGAGCTGCTCGGGCTGGGGGCGTTCTCCTCATCTTTAAAATCAGAAGGGGAGAAAATTTCAGGATTCCCCCCTCCCAGGCCTGCTTTAACCTACACAAACCCAGGAGCTGCGGGCACAACCTGGGGAGCGCTATGGGGCTGCTTTGGGCCTGGCACCCAGCATGGCCCAGGCCCCAACTGCCCCGGGGGACCCCCAAATACCCCGGGGGACCCCCAATTGCCCCGGGGGACCCCCAACTGCCCCCGGGGGACCCCCAACTGCCCCCGGGGAGCCGCTGCCGAACGGGAGGCGGCGAGAGGGACCCCCAGGGCCGGGGGCAGCGGGGCCAGGCCTCGCTTACTCCTTCGCCTGCTGCCAGCCGGGCCGGCGGCTCAGCACGTCCAGGACGGGCCCGGTGAAGCCGCACTTGAAGCGGACACAGGGCCGGGGGCGGCCGGAGGGCGGTGGGGGCGGGAGGGGGGCGGCCCCGGGGGCAGAGCCGCCCGTGCTGCCCGGCCCGGCCCCGCCGCGCTCCGCCGGGCGCTGCTTCGGCTTCTTCGGGGCACGGGGAGCGGCGGCCTGCGGGGAGAGGAGCGGAGAGGAGAGGCGGTGAGAGGGCGAGGAGGAGGAGGAGGAGGAGGAGGAGGAGGAGGAGGAGGAGGAGGAAGGCCGGGGGGGCAGCGGCCTCACCCTCCGCCCCGCCATGGTGCAGGCCCCGCAGGCCGCAGCCGTCGCCATGGCAACCGCAGCGCAGCAGGGGGCGCCCGCGGCCTAGGGCCTGGGGGGGGGGGGCCCTTGGGCCTGGGGGTCCCCCCCGGTCACCCCCAGAGCCCCCCAGTTCCAACCCGTGGGTCCCTAACGCAGCCCCGGGGTCCCCAGGGTGCGGGGTTGGCCTGGCTCCTTGCCCAGCCCAGGGGGAGCGCTGTGGGGTTGTCCCCTTGTTATGGGGTTGTTCCCTGCTGTGGGGTTGTCCCCTGCTATGGGGTTGTCCCCTGCTATGGGGTTGTTCTTTGCTGTGGGGTTGACCCCCGCTGTGAGGTTGTCCCCTGCTGTGAGGTTGTCCCTTGCCATAGGGTTGTCCCCTGTTGTGAGGTTGTCCCCTGCCATGGGGTTGTCCCCCGCCCCAGTGACACCAAGGGGACAGCTGCCACCCCACAGGGCACAGGGGGCAGAGGCTGCAGTGTTCCCATAGGGGCTGGGAGTCCTGCCCGGCTGAGGACGGGGGGCGCAGGCCAGGCTCCAACCTGCTCCTGGTTGTCCTGCAGCCCTGTCAGCGCCCTGCAGGGACGGTGCCAACGCTTCCCAGTGCTCAGGTCACCAAAAGGACCCGGACTTTGCCCTGGTGCGGGTGACGCAGGAGGGAGGGAGCAGCCCCGGGGTGCTGGCTGGGCACCTGCCAGCTGAACCTGGCCTCTCAGGTGCTGGCACCCGCTGGTGCTGCCTGATCTGTGGGGACAAAAGGGACATTTCCCCCGGGAAGAGAGACATTTCACCTGTGTGCAGGTGGGTACGGAGCTGCCACCGCTGCCAGCCTGCGGTTCTGCAGCGCAGGAGCTGGGGACCTGAACCCCCCACGGCAGGCACAGGGAGGGCCGGGCATGCCACCGGGCGCTTGGCTGCGTGGCCAAACAGACTGTCCTTGATGGGGCAGGACAAAGGTTTTGTTCTTCTCTTCACACTGCAGCCTTGTCCGGCCGTGCTGGCAGCGGCGGCCGTCAGCAGACAGCGCGCCCGGCGCTCCCACACCACCGCTCAGAGGTGGAGTTTCTCCTCCTTTGTCTCCTCCCGGTAAGAAGGAGCAGTCGGTGCGAGGGAGGCGGGTGCTGGGGAAGGGCTTCGGCTTTGGCAGGAGCCTCAGGGGAAGCGGCCAAGGTCTCTCCTGTCCGGGAGAGCCCGCTGCTGCCGGGGGATTGGCCTCCGTGTGCTGGAATCGAGCCCCCCGTGACAAGCGGCTGTCCCGCAGGAACAAGCTCTTCATGACGAAAACCCTCCCAGGGAGCATCCGGAGCAGCTTCGCCTGGGGACAGGGCGGACGGTAGCATCGGGGACAAGGACACCTGCTCCCCGCCTCTCCCGGGGCGCGTACTGCAGACGATGGGAAATGGCATGAGCAAGGTAAAGGGAGCGCCGGGGTGCAGCTCTGCAGGGCCGGGCGCTGCAGGACGGGCTTGCAGTGCTGGAGGTGGGAGATGTCGGTCTGCTTCTGGTTGCTCTGCGATGCCGAGCAGCGTTTCGCGTGCCAGGGAGCCTCCCCGCTGATGCTGAAAGCGGTACCGGGCACGGCTGCCGGAGGAGCTTGTTTTCCTGCAGGCTGAGCAAAATCCGATGAGAAGCAGGCAGAGAGGCCGTGCGGAGCTGCAGCTCGGGCTTACCCCTGGCCACTTCTGCCAGGGCAGGCCGGGTTTGAACAGCACTGCCGGGTTCACGGCAGAGTGTGGAGGACAGGAGGTCACAGCAACCCCTCCGAGGGAGGGAGGAAACTTCCAACACCATTAAAGCAAAGGCACGAGATCCCAAGCACACGCCAGCAGCCCTGTTAGACCCTGAGGGTAGTGTGGTGCCACGTCCTGTGCTTGCCAGCTCTGCACAGTGCTCAAAGCTCGACAGAGGGCACGGGCACTATTTCCTGCTTGTCTGAGCTTTTCCCAGGTCACAGGTGAACGGAGACATCTTCTTTATGCTTTAAACATCCCCTCCAACCCAAAACCACTCATTACCTGGGAAAGTTTTCGGTGTTTTAGACAGAGCTGCAATGGCCCATTTTATTCAGCAAGGAGTGGATCAGAAAGTTACAGGGACAGGAATGTGCCATTATTCATGGCTCAGCGTCCTGCCCCTGGGAGCTGGCCTTGCTAAATGGCTCTTGTGCCATCTCATTTGCCGTGCAGCTGCTGAAAGTTAAAGGCGCCCCGTCGATATAAAATTGATCTAAGATTTAAGGAATCATAAAAAAGATCTTTAAGCTGTTAGAGCAATAGAAATGTTTCCAAACATGAGCAGTGAGATAAGACATTGTGCAAGCACAACTGTATTTGTAGAAATCCTCTCTGCTTGCCCAGGTCCCAGCCCACCAAACACACAGCAGGGAGAAGCTGGAAGTGAACCTGAGCGCACAGAAGTGTGCCCAGGCTGTTAGCCCTCATTTTCCAAGATGGGAAACAGGAAAATACAAAATAGCTAAGGGTAGGAACGGATGCAGGGTGTCTCACTTCTGTAATCTGCAGTGCTGTTAACAGAGGCATTGTCAAGTAATTATCTTTTCATCACAAGAAGTGAAGTTTTGCAAGGCAATTACATTCAAGGCACAGTGTTCAGAGCAATCTGTCCCAGGCCTGTTAGAAACGGGCTCCCCGTGGAGCACAGGGAGCAGAGCAGAGCTGGGGGCTGTGCGGAGCGTGTCAGCACTCCCCACCCTGCCAGCGTTGGCCAAGGCTGTCCTGGGTCACGTTCTCCAGGTTCCCTGGGTCTGCTGCTTCCTCGTGCCTCGAGCAGCAGGAGGAGCACAGGTCAGGGGCAGGCTGAGGCTGCCTTAAGGCGTACGCAGCGTGCTGAGCCCAGATAAAAATAGATAATGAGCAAAAGGAGCAATAAATCGCTAAAGAAATTGAGAGTGGAATTGATAAGGGAGCAATAAGAGAGACCGGGCAGCCTTCCCGTGCCTGCAAGGGCCTGGAGCATGAGGCAGGAAGGCAGAATGGGGCTGCCACTGGTGTGGCCAAAGATCAGCTGGGCTGGATGTCAGGCACTGAGCTGCGCTGCTGTTGCTGCAGGCCTGGAGGCAGCGAGGTGACAGCAGACAGGTCATTTAGCCATTCGTCTTGGTGGCAGTGCTTTTGCCTTTCCTGCTGAGGCTGGGCTGACCAGTGTGAGCCCTTCCACAGGCTCTGCTGGTTTGCCACAGCCCACAGTGGTGTGGGCTGGAGTGGCCGGAGTCCAGGGGAGGAGAGGCGAGTGGTGAATGCTGCTGGTTCCCTTTGTGTGCTTCGTCCTGGCCTCTGCTGTGCTCGGGCACGGGTGGTGGCAGGGACAGGTTGGTGCAAGGAGCCCCAGTGCAGTGGGTACCAGGGACTGCGTTAGCTGCTGACAGACTGACACCTCTTCTCTGTGTCCTGCAGATCCTCCCCGGCCTTTACCTGGGAAACTTCATCGGTAAGCAGAGCCCCACGCCGCGGAGGAGTCCTTGAGCTGGGCAGCTCTGTCTGCCCCAACCCCACAGGCTCGTGCTGCACGGGTGGGCTGAGCTCGGAGGGTCAGCAGCAGCCACATCAGGAAGGTTTAGGGGCTCCCGGGTGCGTGAGTGCATGGCACTTCCTCTTCCAGCTGAGGGATAAAAGCTGCTCTCCTGTTGCATTCCCATCATTCGGGTTTGTTTGAGCCCTGCTCAGGATGTCCCTTTACCTAGCAGATGGGCCAACAGTGCCTTCCTCTGCCTCCTCTTCCCATCTCCAGCCTTGCTGTGCTTTCCTGGAGAGGGGAAGAATCAGGAGCTCAGGCCTGGGCAGATGCAGGTGCTGAGCCTGTAAACTAAATAGCGTGGAGAGAAGCAGCGGAGAGCTGGAGCTAACTGGATAGGATGATGCCTCACCATCCTGGAATGAGGTTTCCTCTGCTACACGGGCGTGCAGTTTGTGTTAGGAACAGCAAGAGGGGAGGCAGTGGTGGGAATGCAGGGCAGAAACTCTGCCCTTGCTTCGCTTGCCTTATTTCTCTTTAATATCTTTCCTGAGATCTCAGGAGACTGGAGGAAGAAGCTGAGCAGGGCCATGACCTTGTCAGGAAAGACCCAGCAGCACCTGGGCAGATGCTGTGACACCAACCAGAGCAGGGACAGACAGGTTGGAACTGAAAGCCCTCCTGAAAGCCTTGGCCTCCCCCACGTTTTAGCAGCGAGTAGGAGGGGGCTGCACACGCTGGGGTGTTTCTCCCAGAGGCTGAGTCGCCCTTCTCGCACCGAATCACTGTTTTAATAGGTTTTCACTGTCAGTCATTCATGACTAAGGACTGGCATCTGCCATGAAAAACCAGCATTTATCAGAGCTCCTGCCTCCCTAACGGCTCTTTTGACAGTTTGATTCCTGCTCTAAGTGCCGAGAACATTTGAAAACACTGGCATGAATTGCTAAGAAAATGTCATTAGAACCAGCGTGACAGTCCTGGCTGGCAGCAGCCTGGCCAGAGCCCGCTCCTCAGCATTGGAAGGGAAACTTCCAGGGGTCAGGGCTGGAGGAGCTGCTGCTGGCTGGGTGCTGTTTGGGAGCCCTGTGGGGAGCGCACCCAGGGGTACCCAGCTCCCGAGCCCTTCCCAGAGGTTACTGCAAGCAACCACTGATGTTTTATCTTGGCCTGATGCCACCGAAGCGTTGCTCTACCAAGAAATTCAGGGTGATGACAGAGATTTAAGGCCCGCTAAATTAAGCTCTGACAGCTCATAGAGACATTGTCTCCGACTGAAAGCATTTTCCAGCCGTAGCGAGGCTTTACAATCGTGTCACTAATTGCTGTCATTCTGCCTGCCAGAGCCGGGTGGGGAGGTGACAGCTGATGTACGAGCCCATGGACAGAGGGTGCGCGCCTCCCTCCCCGCTGCACGCACACACAAGGCACGGACTCTAATGTGAAGCGTGCCTCTTGAGACTCACTTCTATTAAATATTCACATCATGCCATTAGCACATCATGTTTCAGATTCCCGAGCCAAGGTTTCACACCACTCGGAAGTTTAGAAACCCAAAGCTATGAGATGAGAAAATATTAGTACTCATCTCCTGCAGCTTGTGCACGATCAGCTGGTCATGGCATGAAAGGGAAACAGCTACAAAGCTGCTTAGCCAGCAAGATGAGCAGGCTATCCTCACAGCATAATAACTTTGATGCTAGACCAGTGACCAGAATCACAACCAGAGGCTGCTGAAGCATTAGTGAAAAGTAGGTCATTTCCCCAGAAAGTTGAGGGTCCTTGATCTCTGCGCATGCAGCTGCAGAGGGATGCATGCAGAGCGCTCCAAATGGCTGCTCAGTTGTTTTCTGCAGACCCCTCAGATACTAAAAACGAACTCAGACTCAGCCAAGCTCAATGCTGGTATGAAAAGCTGCAGCTCTGATTCTGCAGCCTGTGAGATAAATCGTTGAGGCTGCAGGAGGTCCCATCTCCACGTCGTGGTTGCACGGGAGAGGTGCGGTCTCAGAGCGCGTTCTTTCCTCCCTGAGCTGTTGGACAAGTAGAGGCAAGTGGGAAGCTGCCTGCTTGCACAAGAGAGTGCTTTCCCATGCAGACGTGAATCCAAGCAGAAGCAGCGAGGTCAAGTGCCTTTGGAGGGAGTAGGTCTCTGTTTTGGTGCCCCTGGGTTTGTGTTCCCAGATTTCCAAGAGGCGTTTGCATATTTGCCTGTGGCTGCTCTTCCAAGCGCGTCGATGCGCACGGGAGGGGGGTGTAATGCAGCTGCTCCTCCCGAGCACGGCTTCGTGTGCTGGTTTGTCTGCAGGAGGGTGGTGGATGTGCTTGTGGGAGGAGCAGGGTAAGAAACAACTACGTGCCAATGTCTACTTTTATCCTGTAGATGCCAAAGACCTGGAGCAGCTCAGCCGGAACAAGATTACCCACATTGTTTCCATCCATGAATCCCCCCAGCCCTTGCTGCAGGTAAGGTCCCGTGCCTGACACCAGCATGCAGGCTGCTGCAGCTCTTCCCACGTTGCAGCACCTCCCTTCAGCTCCGAGCATCCCGTGGCACATCCACCTCACCCCAGCAGCAGTCCCAGAGGAGCGAGGCAGCCCCTCTGCTCTGGGAAGTTTGCTGGCTCACGATCGTAACCTGGCCTTGAACGCTGATGAGAAACAATTTCCAGCTCTCCAGCTTCATCTTATTTTCCCACCCTCTGCCACAAGCTTCCTCTCTCCCTGCTGCCCTCCCCGATGCACGTACCGAGGGGGAGAGCAGCCCTGCGCGGAGGGAAGCTGTGCTGTGGGAATGAAGCCCGAGGGGAGTGCAGGCGAGCCGATTGCAGGACCCTGGGCGCTGAGTTTCTCCTGTTCTCATGTCTTGCAGGACATCACCTACCTCCGTATTCCCCTGCCAGACACGCCAGAGGCCAACATGTGAGTACTTGGTGAGGCCAGCGCCCAGATGGGGACACGCAGGAGCTCGGTCCTTGCGGGGCAGCCAGTAGGACCCTGAGCCCTTGTGGTGCTGCATCCAACCCCTCAAATGCAGCAACTGCAGCAGGTCCCAGCCCTGGGCTGAGGTGACAGGCAGCCTGGCTGCAGTGGGATGCAGAGGAGGAGGGAGCATTCCACCTGGGAGCCTGGGCAGAGCTGCCTGGAGATGGGGGAGAGATGGCCAGGAGTGCTGGCACGGTCAGAGATGTGAGCAGCCGTAGGCTTTTTCTTGGGAAAATAGCCCTGAGCTGCTTGGGTCTCAGCAGCTGGTGATGGTGTCTGTAAAGCAATAGGCATTTGATTTTTGTTTGTCTTCAGACACTCAGGGCTGCACCACCTGCAGCCTAAAAATCTGGTTCCACACCTCTGGTCCTTACTCTGTGCTATTTTTCCTGCTAGCAAGAAGCACTTCAAGGAATGCATCAGTTTTATCCACCAGTGTCGCCTGCATGGAGGGAACTGCCTCGTCCACTGGTAAAACTCCTTTTCTCATGCCCAGTGCCACGATCTTCCCAGCACAGCAGGAGGTCTAGCTGCCAGAACCCCCTGCTTCAGCCACAAGTGTCTGCCAAGGGTCCCCGTGTCCATGAATCCACCACCAGGCTCAGCTGCAGCCTCCAAACACGTAGGATTTGGGGAGTCCTGGGGCTGGAGAACTGCTAGAGAGGGGCAGCTTTTTGCTGTCGTTGAGCAAGTGGGAAGAGAGCTGTTTGGGGCAGGCTTCCAGGCAGCAGCTGATACTTTCACTTCCCCGGGGGAGCGGGGTGTATTTATAGGCACTGAGCGAGAGGACCTTGGAAGGGCTTTGGCTTCCCAGAGAGCAAGTTCGCTGAGAAGGGGAACCAAAATAGCTGAGGCACAAGGGGTGGAGGAAGGGGCAGGCACGGGGTCAGGGCAGCAGGCGGGAGGGCACGCCACGGGCAGCCTCCCATGTGCTCGTTCCCGTGCCAGCCTGGCCGGGATCTCCCGCAGCACCACCGTCGTCGTCGCCTACGTCATGGCCGTGACGGAGCTGAGCTCTCAGGAGGTGCTCGAGGCCATCAGAAGCGTGCGACCCGTCGCCAACCCCAACCCTGGCTTCAGGCAGCAGCTGGAGGAATTTGGCAGCAGCGCAGCCCGCAAGGTGGGGGCACGAGGGGGACGCAGCCTCTGTCACCTGCACAACCCTGTGGCGGTGCTGGCTCGTGGGTCTCGGGGCAGGAACGGAGCCCACGGGCACCAGACTCCTTCCCTGTGCCCCTTGCTTTCAGGCTTGGTCTCGCACTTCGAAATAAGCACGCTGGGATCTTGTTCTTTCCCCAGATCCGCAGGCACCTGAGGCAGAGGTACGGGTCATCCCCTTTCAATGACGAGGAAGAAATCAAGGCCCTGCTGCCGGCGGGGAGAGGAGCACCCAGAGCAGAGGGAGCTCGGCAAGGACTGGTACCGAGAGCCAGGGACATCAAGAGCACCGCTCCCTTTCTGCTGCGGGTGAAGAGGACGTTCTCCTGCATCCCGGCTTGTCTGAAGTGATGGCAGCCAGGGAGGGAGAGCAGCAGAAATCACCTAACAGCCTGGTAAAAACTAAGCTGCAGCACCGCCGGCCTGGAGGGGAAGCGCTGTGCCGCCGAGCCACCCGCAAGCACAGCTCCTTCTCCTCTCCGGGTTCAAGCGTGCCATCTTCTGTCCTGGCTTTCAGCTATCGGGGGAGGGATTCATTTGCACTGCTGCGCTCTGCAGAGCACTGCGGGGGTCAGCCCCTTCGTGCCTGGTGTGGGAGGACATCTGGTGAAAGCAGACGACGGCCCCCCGCTCACCGTGGGCTCTGGCTCCGGGCAGAGCCACAGACGGGGCTTCCCAGCCACCAGGTGATGCTGGCAGCAGCTTTAGCACTTCAGTACCAGCTGCATGGGCCTCAGGGGCGCACACGGGGTGCAAGGAGAGCTTGCTGACCCCTTGGGGCAGATTTCCCACCAGCAGCAGCAGCAGCAGCAAGCTTCCAGAGCCGAGGTGGCTGCGGGGCAGGGGCACGCGGGTGCCCCGGCGCTCCGGGCCAACCAAGCACAAGCCCCGAGCAAGCAGCGCAGCTTTAGGAGTTCATCGCAGCCCATTCCCACCAGTACCAGGGCACAATCTTCGAGTGGTGGGAAATAAATGTTTAACCTAGCCAGACCTCACTAAAGCGGAGCCTTAAGCCATTTTGCTTAAAGACTTTCTATGTCCTCGTAGTAATAAAGGTCTCTTCTCTGCAGCCTGCCTGGGACGTGGATTGATTCGTGGGTGGTGGCTGGGTCACACCGGGGGGGCTGGGGCAGGAAAATCCTGGCACGGGGAGAGTCCAAAACCCATGGGCAGCACAGGGAAGGGGCGCAGCAGGTGGTGACACCAGCACAGAGGCCAGCCTGCTGCCTCGCAGGGAGGCTACAAGGAGGCAAGGGCTCCCTGACCTCCTCCCACCCAGCCTCACTTCACAGCCCACATTTGCCGGGGGCTTGAGGCCCCACAGCTACAACCCCCCAGCGATGTTTTAGGAACTCCACGTGCAAACAGCACTGGCCATGCCCCAGCAGCACTGCCCTTGGTGGGAAGCCACCGCTGCCACCCCACAGGAGAGCCACTGGGAGCAAACTGCAGGGCACGGGCTGCTCAGATGCCTGCTCCTGAGCAGCTCAGGGCCAGAAACCCCGGTGTCACTGCAGGGCTGTGCTGCTGGGGAGCTCAGGCAGGAGCAGAGGGGCACTCACGTGGATCCTGTTCTGCTGCAGCCTCTTCAGTGCCTTGATCTGGAGCCTGCTGGGAGCTGCGGGGAGGCTGGGTGGTGCAAACCCCGTTCCTCCCCAGCCCCATCCTGCTGACACCTTGTAGTGCAGCACTCACAGCTGGGGCTGATGCTGCCCAGCTGGGCCATCAGCATCACCCTGGGGGCTCCCTCATCCCTGCTGTCCCCTTTTCCTTCCCCTTTTCCTAACGGGGACAGCGTTCCTCCCCCCAGCCAGAAAGGGAGATTTGAGCCGTGCTCTGAGTACCAGACGCAGGCTCCCAGGGGGAAGGAGCTGCCGGGGAGCGGGGATGGCCTCTGCCCTGGGTGCTTTCAGGAGACAGCGCAGTCGGACAGGACATGGCCATCAATAATTAATGATTGCTCATTTACTGCTGCCTGATGGCTGTGGCTGAAGGCAGGCAGCTGCCGGGTGTCCCCAGGGCCCCTCTGCACCTGCGGGCACCGCGCGGGGCGCACGGGGCTGTGCGGGGAGCAGCGAGGGGCAGCAGGCAGAGGGGCTTTGCCCCTGCTTTTTGGGGGGTGTGCCAAGCAGCGCTGCAGCTTTTGGCACCCCAAACTTCCCATCTTCTTTTCATTAGGATAACTCAGCATCATCCCCCACTGCTTCTGCGCCCTCCAGTCCCCCTCTCCTCTCAGCCCTGCCAGCCCTGGCTGCTTCCCTGCTCCTGGCACCAAGCGAGGTGCTGCAGGGGGGCTCCAGCCCTGGCCCCCAGCGTGCTCCCCCTGCACAGCCGAGCCCTCCTGCCAGCCCCCTGCTGGGACACGCCGCACAGAGGTGTTTACACGCAGCATTTCCTGGTTCACGCTATAAACCCACACCAGGGCTGTGTGCAGAGCAATGGCATCTCCAGGTCCAGCTCTGCCGCACGGCAAAAACATATTTATTTTGGCAGATCCGGTGTGCACAATTGGAAAAAAAAAAAAAAAAAAAAAAAAAACAGGTAAGGGCAGGGTTAGCTGCGAGTTAATGTTTGACTGCCTTTGAAGCGCATTTCAGCCTGCAAAGTGTGAGGGTTAAGCAGCTTCACCTTCCCTGTGCAGGGAGCAGAACAGCCGGGAAAATGTTTCTGAGCATCTCCCCTGATGGCAGGGTAATTACCTCCCTCTGGTCCTGCACGTCACCACCTCTTAGGAGAGAGTTTCCCAACTGATCAAGGCTTATCCAGCCGGGCTTTGTGTGGCTGAGGAGTCGGTGGGCTTGGACTAGCTCCTGGGCTTGGGGCTAATCCGTCCAAGCCACTGAAATGACGCTGTGCAACAGCCCCTTGGCATCGCCTCATCTCCCAAGGCACAAAGGGGAGATGCAAATCCCCCTTCCCTCAGTCCCAGGCCCTTTTCCTGGTAGAAAGCACCTGAATTACCCCAGCCAGGGGGCTGGAGAGGGCCAGGGCACTGCCCCTGCTCCGCTGCTCCTGGCAGGGGCCAGCACCGGGGGTGCAGCGTGGGGTCGGGGGCCAGGACAGGGCTGGCGCTCAGCCCGTGCGTCAGAGCCGCCCGTGGAAATCCCCTGCTCGCTGGCGCAGAGACCAGCACGGCTTCCTGCGCCGCTCAGCGTCCCCTCCCCGTGTCCCCAAAACGCTGGCCTGGCCGGAGCAGCACCGAGCCGGGGTCGGTGGGTCCTACCTGCTGCCCCAGCCCCCTCCCCAAAACCACAACCCGCAGCGCTCGGCACCGCTGCCTCCTCCGGGGTGCAGGCAGGGCTCGGGTTAGCCACAGCCCTGAGCGCACAGGGGCAGGGCAGGCAGGGCAGGCAGGCCTTGCTCTGCAGTGGAGAGGCCAAAGGCAGGCTCAGTGAGCAGAAAAACCCTGCCAGCGTGGCCGGCTCGCACGCCCTGCACAGCCCCACGTGCTCTGTGCCACGGGGCCGTGTCCCCGTCCCCACATCCTGCGGGGAAGCCCGGGGCTGGGCGCAGGCAGCAGGGGGAGGCCGGAGCCTGGCACAGTGTCACCGCTTATTCATTTCGAGGATTTCAAGCTCAGAGCAGCCTGCTGGCTCTCGGGAGCCTTGTCTGCTTCCTAGCCAAGAGGCAACTTTCTCTGACTCAGAACTGGAAAGGAAACCCACCCGGGCAGCGGGGATGGAGGAGCTGCAGAGGTGGCCGCAGCACCGGGCACGCTGCCCCCCAGCCTGCCCACACGGCTGCCACGCTGGGGTGGGCCAGGGGAGGCTGGGGTGAGATCCCCCTGAAAGAATTTTAGTGGATAAGAGGCTCATGAACACGCGAGAGGAAGCCGAAGGAATTTCAGTAAATAAGCCAGGCTGAGGGACAGGTACTGTGTCTTCCCCTATTCACCTATTGTGCAAAGAAACTGAAACAGGAAATTCTGAGATTTCTCATGAAAAACAGTTCCTGATAGAAACAGGAAACGCATTTCCAGAACCAACTGAAACCGAATCTGCAGTTTAAGCAGAAGCTGAGGAGCTTATGAGTCTGCACCGAGACAAGAGGTCAACCAGTGGTGAGGAGGAGGACTCGCTCATCTTCATCCCCACGACCCCCGGTGACCACTGCCAGGAAGCGCTGCGCAGGCGTGGATAGGAGGAATTGATGAAAACGAGTCCCTGGAACTAATTTTAATACAAAGCAGGGATAAGTCATGCGTATGTACGGGTGTCTCGAGAAGCTTCATGCCTGTCACTCTTCTCCACAACCAAGGCAAGTGCCGCGTTGGGGCGCACACGACTTTGGTGGGACTCCCCCAGTGCTGAATAAACGTTACCTATTTTACAACCTTACTGACCGTGGAGTTTGCTGTCCACACGCCACCCCTTCCCCTTCCCATGGGGTGGCTGAGCAGGGATCCTGGCCGCAGGGAGGGCCAGGCCCTACTATGGGCAGCAGGGAGCAATGCTCGGGGCCATGTGCCCCCACTCATCCCACCCACACGAGCAAAAAGCCCCCGCGAGGCTGCACGAGCTCAGCAAGAGGCACGGTGGCCACGAGCAATGCGCCCACCCGCGGGGCCACCGGTGCCAGGAGCCCCCGGGGAAGCGGGCAGGCAGCGTGGGCACGGGATGGGCCAGGCCCCTCCATCCCCGTTCCCATCCTGCTTCCCCCCGGTGCCCCCCGGTTCTGCCCGGTCCCCCCCGGCTCAGCCATGTGCCGAGGGTTCAGAGGTGGATGCAAAAGCCGGGAGAGGGGCGACCCCGGGGGCAGCGTGGGGAGCCCCGAGGGGTCTCGGAGAGGTGCCCCGGTGCCCAGTGCAGCAGCGGGGGACGGCGGGCAGGGCTCCCCGCAGCACGGAGCCCCCAGGCACAGTCCCCGCAGGGGGGGGTCCCCGGTGCCCACCGGTGCCCACGGGTGCCCTCGGTGCCCCCCCCACCCCCCCGGGGCTGGGATCCCGGTGGCGCAGCGGAGGAACCGAAAGCGGCGTCCGGGAAAACGAAAGCGAAAGTCTCCCCGACGCGCCTTCGCTTTCGCCTCCCCGGCGCGCTCCCGAGGGCACCGCGGGGCCGGGCGCGGGGCGCGGGGTTGCGATGGCGGAGCCGGGGTCTCCCATGCGGCTGAAGGAGTGGCTGATCGCCCAAATCGACAGCGGCCGCTACCCGGGGCTGCGCTGGGAGGACGGCCGCAGGACGCTGTTCCGCATCCCCTGGAAGCACGCGGCCAAGCAGGACTACCGGCAGCAGCAGGACGCGGCGCTCTTCAGGGTATGGACCCCCCCCACGGGCACCCCCCGGGCACCCCCGGTTCCGCACCCCAAGGGGCTCCCCCGGCTCCCCGCCGCCCCCTGCCCCACGGTTTTGACCCCCCCTGGCCGCCCAGCTCAGCCTCAAGGGCTCCCACGCGTGGGCTCCCCCCTCCCCAATCCCCTCCCTCGATCCCTCCTCGGCCCCGGGGGTCCGGGCAGCCCCCGCAGCACCGAGCCCACCCCCCCAACCCCCCCTGCCCGCAGGCTTGGGCCGTGTACAAGGGGAAGTACCACGAGGGCACGGACAAGGCCGACCCGTCCACCTGGAAGACGCGGCTCCGCTGCGCCCTCAACAAGAGCACCGACTTCCAGGAGGTGCCCGAGCGCAGCCAGCTCGACATCTCCGAGCCCTACAAGGTGTACCAGATCGTCTCCGACGCCGCCCGCGACGCAGGTACTGCCCCGACACCCTGCTGCCTGCTCAGCCTCGGGGCTCACACCCGGTGCCAGCCCCGTATCCCGCGGGCATCGCCGCCCGGGACCCTTCCTCCCCGCTCCTCTTCCTCCCCGCTCCTCTTCCTCCCCGCTCCTCTTCCTCCCTGCTCCTCCTCCTCCGCGATGCCCTGGGCTGTTCTCGGACAAAGCCCTTCCCGAGGCTGTGCCCTGGCCGCCCGCTGTGGGTCAGGGCTGGGTTTGCTTTCCCTGGGGAGCCAGCACCTCCCCGGGGGCCGTTCCCGCTGTCTGTGGGGCTCAGTGATTTTTTTTTCCTCGCTCCCCACAGAGAACGATGCTGGCCCGCAGCCCCCAGCCGGCGAGGACCCGCAGGTGAGCCAGCCCCCACCTAAAAGTGTGCTGACGGGGGGGGGTCCAGAGCTGGCTCAGGTGCCCCCGCTGCCAGCCTGGCCCTCACCACCACCTCTCTCATCCCCAGGGCCGTGCCGCGGGGAGCCCGGCCGAGGAGGGCGTGCGGGGCGCCGGGGGGTCCTGCCACGCAGCTGCGCTCCCCCTGCTCTCTGCCCACCCGGCTGAGCGAGGTGAGAAAAGAGCCCTGAGGGTGGTGGATGGGGATGCACGCAGGATGGGGCTGGGGCGGGAGGGGATCGCTGCCCCCCCCGGAGGCACCCCGCTTCCCAGAGCCTTGGGACCGTGGGAATGGAGACCGAGGCTGGGGCTCCCCCCCCCCATGAGTCCCAAAATGAAGCTGCCTGGTTGCGCACTGAGGGGATTTAACAAGGTGCAGCAGCTGTGGGAAGCCCCCGCCAACTCTGGGGGCTGGGGCTGGGACAGGACCCCCCAGGGGACAGCTGCCCACATCCCTCTGCTGTCTCCATCCCAACCCAGGGTACCACATACGGGGAGCCTTCTACGGCTGGAACCCGACCCACGGCCACTTCCTCCCCAGACCCCCATCCTACCTCCCCGTCGAGGACGTCAACCACTCAGGTAGGAGCTGCCCCGGCCGGGCTGCAGCCCCCGGTGCCCCCCCAACCCTGTGCTAACCCCCCCTTGTACCGTAGACTGCTGGCTCCACGTTCGCCTCTACTACTGCGACGTGCTGGTGAAGGAGCTCACCACCCGCACGGCCGAGGGCTGCCGCATCGCCTCCCGCGCCGAGCCGGCCGCCAGCGAGCGCCTCTACGGCCCCTCGTGCATGGAGCAGATCGAGTTCCCCCCGCCGCGGGCGCTGGGCGGCAGCAGCCGGGTGGCCGGCGTGACCGAGGTGCTGGAGAGGCTCCTGCCCCACCTGGAACGCGGGGTCCTGCTGTGGGTGGCCCCCGAGGGGGTCTTCATGAAGCGCCAGTGCCAGGGCAGGGTGTACTGGAACGGGCCGCTGGCCCCGCACCGGGACTGGCCCAACAAACTGGAGAGGGAGAAGACCTACAAGCTGCTGGACACGCAGCAGTTCCTGCAGCGTAAGTGCCCGCAGCCCCCTGCCACCCTCGGGGACCTCCAGCCCCCCAGGGCGTTGGGGACAGGTCCCGTCCCCGGCACGGCGTCGGGGGGGGGGACCCGTGCGAGCCCCGGTGTCTTGCAGAGCTGCGGAGGTACCTGAGCCAGGGGCAGCCGGCGCCGCAGTACCAGATCCACCTGTGCTTCGGCGAGGAGTACCCCACCAGCGCCAGCCACCACTTCCAGAAGCTCATCATGGCCCACGTGAGTACCCGCGGGGGTGGCGCTCGCCACAACCACGAGCTGGGAGGTTTTTTGGGGGGGGCAGACCCCATCCTCCCGGCGGCTCTGTGCCTCCGCAGGTGGAGCCGGTGTTCGCGCGGGAGCTCTTCCATCACGCCCAGCGCATCGGCCCCACGCTGCTGCGCGACTGCCCCCAGCCCTGTGCCCCCGGCGCTCCCGGCCACATCGTCCACGTCCTCCAGCAGCTCTGCCAGCCCTGAGCGGGGCAGCCGAGGCGCGACGAAGCCTCCACCGTGCTCACGGCTGCGGGGCGAGGTGCTCAGCGTCCCCACGGCTGCGCTCTGGCCCTGGGGACGAGCGGCCTCCAAGCAGCGATGCCACAAGGGGCCGTGCGCGGGGCACTTGGCACGGCGGGGACGGAGGTGGGTGGATGCTGGATGGAGCAGGAGCCGTGTTTTTTCCCGAGAACTGCTGGGAACCATCTGGGGGGTGGTGGCTGGGTGCTTGTTGGGCGCGCAGGGCAGCGGTCCGGGCTGGCGGGGGGACAGCCAGCTCCGTCCTTGTGCTTGGCACCGCGGGGACGCGCTGTTTGTGGTGTGCAGGAATAAAGGTTGTGTTTCCTACTGCAGCCTGGGGCTGGGGCTGTGCCAGCAGCACCGCGGGGTGCCGGGACGAGGCGGGTGCGGGCAGCAGGGGGAGCTGAGCCGGGCACAGCCTCACGGCACAGGGCAGCAGGAGCTGAGCACCCTGCGGGGAGCCACGCTCCCTCGACACCCGTCCTGCCCTCTGGTTCTGGCCCCTTGGTGTGGCTGCAGCAGAGGCAAGGCGCCCGTTAGCTGCCCTTGCAGCGTGGCCCCGTGTCCCAAAAGCACGTGCCTCAGTTTCCCCCGGTGCTGGGTGAGGAGCGGGGGTTGTGGCGCACCCTGGAGGCGCTGTCCCCAACCAGCTGGGCACGGTGCAGGGACACGGCGTGGCACGGGGACCTGGCACCCTGCAGGGATCCCACACACTGCAGGGATCCCACACATTTCAGGGATCCAGCACCACCCCAGGGCAGGAGGCAGCCGGGGAGCCGAGGTGCAGCTCACCCCGATCCTACACACTGCAGCCCCCGCACCCCACCAGCATCAGCTCCCCGGGGGAGCAGCGCCCGGGCAGGATGAGCCCCAGACCCTGGGAACCTCCTGTGGGAAGAGGTGCTGGGGCAGCGGGGCCGTGCCCTGGGGAGGCCGTGGCGGTGCCAACGCGTGGCCGCTGGCTCCTGGCCGCAGGGCTGGCCCTGGCGGCGCGTCCGGCCGCAGAGACCGGCGCTGGACCATGGGGCCCCCGCTCCGCCCTGGGCGGCCCCGCGGTCCCGGAGAGGAGGGGCCCGCCGCCCCCTCGCCGGCGGGGCGCGGGAGGCTGGGCTGCTGCGGGGTTTTAACGGGCTCGGCCGGAGCCGGACGGCAGAAGCAGGAGCAGCAGCAGCAGCAGCAGCGGGACGGCTGCAGCCGGGTGGGAGGATGCAGCCGGACATCCCCGTGGGCAGCGCGGCTCTGCGCGGCCGGCCGGCCCCCGACGGCCCTTTCCCCGGTCCCTCTCCGCCGGCCGTCCCCGAGGCCACCAAGCCGCCCTACAGCTACATCGCCCTCATCACCATGGCCATCCAGAGCACGCCGGAGAAGCGCATCACGCTGAGCGGCATCTACCGCTACATCATGGGCCGCTTCACCTTCTACCGCGAGAACAAGCAGGGCTGGCAGAACAGCATCCGCCACAACCTCTCGCTCAACGAGTGCTTCGTCAAGGTGCCCCGCGACGACAAGAAGCCGGGCAAGGGCAACTACTGGACGCTGGACCCCGACTGCTACAACATGTTCGAGAACGGCAGCTTCTTGCGCCGCCGCCGCCGCTTCACCAGGAAGAGGGGGCTCCGCGACGCGCCGGGCGCCGAGGGGGACGAGGGGCGCAGGAAGCCCCCCAAGCACCGCTCGCGGGGGCCGCCCGCTGCCCTGCCGAGTGAGGAGGGGAAAGTGGAGGGCGGCTTCGCCTCGCCGGTGGCCGCCGGGCGCCTGCTGGGCCCCCCCGAGCTGGCCGAGGGTGCTGGCGGAGGGGTGCAGGGGTGCCCCGAGCCCTGCGCCCGGCGGCCCCCCCCTGGGGCCAGGCAGCCCTGCCTGTACGTGCCGGACGCGCCGCAGCCCAAGGGGTCGTTCTTCGCCAAGGAGCCGTGCTGCCCACCAAACCATGGGGCCCCCCCGGAGAGCCGTCCAGCGGCCCCCCCCCAACCCAAGGAGACTGCCTTTGGGGGGCTCCCGGCGGCTCTGCAGCTGCCCCGGCCAGGTCAGTACCCGGTGCCCGGCGAGCGCCCGGCGCAGCACCGTGCCCTGCTGCCCGCCGAGCCCAGGGACCCCGCGCAGGACTCCCCGGCCCCCACCGCGTCCCCCCGGGGCGAGCTGGAGTGCAAGGAGTCGGCGACCCCCACCTTGGGGCTGGGCCAACCCTTCGGGCAGGTGCCCCCCATGTTCCCCAGCGCCCTCCTGGGTGCGGGCAAGCCCCCCGCGCCCTGCTTCCTTGACGGCGATGGCTACAAGCAGCCCCCCGTGCCCGTTTTCGGCTCCTTCGGCCGCTCGGGGCCCGAGGCTCTGGGTGGCAGCTACCAGTGCCGGGTGCAGGCGCTGAGCTTCTGCATGAACGAGCGGCCCTGCGGCACGGCGCTGGAGCATCTCCTGGCCACAGCCCCCACCGCAGCCCCCCCTGCCCCCCGCCAGGCGCCCTTCGGGGCTGCGGGGCCACGGGCGGGCGAGCAGAAGGAGTCGTGGGGCGCGGGGGGCGCGATCCCGCTGCAGGGGGGCAGCGGCTACCCCTTGGGGCTGCCCCACTGCCTCTACAGGACACCCGGCATGTTCTTCTTCGAGTGATGGACTGCTCCCCCTTCCCCCCCCCAGCCTCCCCCGGCACCGTGCGGGGCTCCAGCGGCGGAATAAAGCACGTTCGCCCACGCTGCCTCTGTCATCTCTGCGCCCTGCTCGGGTTGGGGAGCGGGCAGGGGCGCAGCGGGGGCTGCTCTGTTCCCATCCAGGGACACGTGTCCCCGAGGCCACCCACCACGGCTCCCAACCTCATCGGCAAGGGGCAGGGGGACGTGCTGCCCCCCAGGAGTGAGCCCCGTGGCCCCACAAACCCCACACTGCTCGCTTGTGCTGCGTGTGTGGCACCAGTGGTGCCGGCCTCGGTGGGGGACCCACCTGGAGAGCTGCTGGGGGGGTTGTAGGGGCTCTGTGGGATGGGGCACAGGCTCTTGGCATGGTGTAGGGGGTATGGGGGACCCCACAGCTCCCTGAGCAGGGGGCTCTGAAGTGCCAGGCTGTGCCAGGGCTGCCCGCGGGCACGGCTGTGGCTGCAGTGGGAACGGCCGAGGAGAACGGCTGCGTGCCGGCAGGATTCCTCCACCCTGAATCATCCCGGGCGGCTGCCGGTGAGGAGGCACCGGCTGAGTCACTGCTCCCACCGACAGGCTGGGCACGGGCTGGGCTCTGCTGGGGTGGGATGGGACGGGGCGGGATGGGGTGGGGTCCCCACGCAGCCCCGGGGCCAGGACGTGGCCACCAGCCCCTCTCCGTGTGCTGGGGTCGGCATCGCCACCTCGCCAGAACGGAGCCGTCCCGCTGCCTTCGCAGCCCCGAGCTGGGTCAGGGCGATGCTGGCCAAGTGGGGACCTGTGCCCATGTCCCAATTCTCCCTGCCCCTGGGAAAGGACCCCCTGGGGGGGGCAATGCCCCCAGGCTGGGGGATGCAGGTGCATGGGGCTGCCCCGGCTGATCCCGCTCCACCTTGGTGGGGCCGTGGTGGGCACAGGAGGAGGATGCTGGGGGGGGCTCTCCGTGATGTGTGTGGCCAAGACCCCGGCTCCACAAGGCGAGCAGGACACAGCTCGGCCAGGCCCCGGGGGTCTCGGTGAGGGCCGGTGCTGGCGTCACTCAGGGACCAGGAGCACCGGCACCGCGTCAGCCCCGTTATCAGCCCAGACGGCCGCTGCCGGGCCATGGCCACATCCCAGCCCCGGGCAGGGCAGGAGGGGCTGCTGTTCGTCATCGCTGCAGCAGCGACGGTCACTCGTCCCTGGGCTTTGCTTTTTCTCCCTTTTTTTTTTTTTTTTTAATCTTTTTTCTTTTTTTTTCCTTCCCTCCCCTGTGGAAAACAATATTTGAGCGCCTAGATCATGCTGGCGTCTCCGGAGCCGTCTGCAGCGAGCGCGGCTGACCTCAGCCCCCTCCTTCGCTCGGTCCCCCGGGGGCGAGGGAGGAAGCGAGCGCCGCGGAGCCGTGCCCAGGGGCCGTCTGGTTCCCACACAGCGCGGCCGGGACGCTCGCCCGCCCGGGCTCCCAGCCTCTGCCTGGGAACGCGCGGCCACGGCCCCCGGGCAGAGCCGGGCGCGGAGCCCGGTGCTGGGAGCACGGCGGGACCCAGCCCATCGCTGCCCCCGGGATGGGGACCCGTCCCCAAGACACACACACGGGGTGCCGAGGTGCCCGGTTCGGTGCTGGGGCTGCAGCAGGATGGGTGCCCCCGTAAAGGATGCAGCAGGGTTGGAGCTGGGGTTTGCGGGGACCTGGGAGCGTGGCCCCGAGGGGAGCGGAGCCCCAGCTCTGCTGCCTGCAGCCCCCGGCATCGCTGATCCCTGAGCTCACCGGGGTGGGACGGGGCAGAGCCCGGCCACCTCCTGTGCCACCACCCGCTTCCAGGGCTCCCTTTGCCCGTCCCGGCCCCGCTCCCCAGCACCAGCCCTGGTCCTGGCCGTGGGCCCGCTCCTCTCCCTGCCCTTCCTCCTCCCCGGCTCGCTGCCGGCTCGCAGTGGGTGGCCTGGCCCCCAGCCCGCGCACCCGCTCCCAGCGTGGGCCATGCCGTGGCCGGGGACCGTGCCACAAGGGGTCCTGGTGCAGGATCCCGAGCCCCCAGCTCTAGGAGAGGTCCCAGTGCTGGTGGTGGTGGGTGCTGGTGTGCGGCATCGCCCGCTCGCCCTCTCTCCCCTGGGGCTCAGCCCTGCGCTGCCGGTGGGGCCACGGGGACGAGGAACCCCACGTGAGGAACGGCACCGTGGGCGCATGCAGGACCGGGAGCAGCCCCATCACCGTGCCCACTGCCGTGATGGAGGCACAAAGGGGACCCATGTGGGGTCTTTGGTTGGAGATGGGGCCGAGGAAGCCAAAGCAGGCTGCAGGGAGGGGTCCCCATCACTTCAGCCTAGGGGTGTTGGTGACCGCGTGCCCCCGCACAGTACCGTGCCCCCCGGAGAGGCCACCCCGCACGGTCCCACCCCGGGGCAGCCGTGGCTCAGCCGTGCTCCCGGCCAGGCTGGGAACTGGCACCGGCACCGGGGCCGCCCTGCAGCGGGCTCTGCAGCCCCCGCGGCCCAGGGCAACGCTCGGCTCCTGGGGCCCAGACAGGAAGGAGACGTCACCGCCGCGGAGCGTAACTGGAACCAGATGGGGCCGCGCTGTTTTCCAGGACCGCAGGGTGGTCACCGGCAGGAACTGGTCAAAGGCTGCCGGCAGGAAGCGGGCTGGGAGGGGACGCCCTGGGCCCAGTGGTGACCCTGCCTGCGCTGCCTTAACCGCTTCGGGGCCAGCCGCGGACAGAGGGGCACGGGGTGGACCCCGGGGATGGACCCCGGGTGTGTGTGGGGCTGGGGGCTCCGCGTGCAGGCTCAGCGGGACCCCCCCCAGCCTTTGCCTGGGCGGTGCTGCAGCCGTGAGGACACCTCTGTCCTTCTGTCCATCCATCCATCCTCTCCTCCATCCATCCATCCGCCCACCCAATCCCCCTTTCAGCCTCCCAGCCCCGTGTTGAGCCGTATCCCTCAGCTCCTGGCTGCCAGATGCACACCCCCAGGGGTTTAATGCCCCCCCCTCCCAGCCGGTGCCCAGGGCGCGGGGCTGCTCTCAGACCTGTACATTTATTTACAAGAAGCCGAGCGCACGGGCAGGGCCCTGCAAGCCATGCTGCGAGCCCGGGCAGGGGTTGGGGCGCCGAGCCCAAAGCCACATCCACCTGCTGCCACCAGCGGGGCTGGGGGGGCTGCTTTCCGCCCCCATCCCTGCCCCGGGCCAAGCACCAAGGGCTTCTGCAGCAGCCACGGAGGGCACAGACAGCCCCGCAGCGTGCACAGCCCTCACTCCACGGCACAAAACCAAAGCTGGGGTCGGAGCCCGGTGCCAGCCAGCACAGGGCAAGGCTGGAGGCTGCAAAGCTGGGGGCCGCCGTCCCCTGGCCGTGCTGCGAGGAGGGGGGCTCGGGGGAACGCAGGGCCACGGGGAGAGGGGGCGAGGGCTGGGCGAGGAGCGGGCGCAGCACCCGCTGCCCCGGCACACGGCGGCCCCGGCACGGCCCCGCTGGCGGCCGGCAGTTCCTGTGTGTTGGTGGTCAGCGCTGAAGCAATCCTGCCAGGAGCAGGGGAGGGGGGGGAGCGCAGCCCAGCTGGTCTGCATTAGGGCTGCTCGCCTTTATCTGGCTGAGAAAACGGGGATGGTGGGGGGGGGAAATGCGTGAAGGAGAGGCTGCGCCGCTCCCCCGCTGGCAGAGCGGAGGGCAGGGGTGAGGAGGAGCACACAAAGCCTCCTTCTTCGCTCGCTGGCTCCCAGCTGGGGACGCTCCTGGAAACGTGCTCGGCGCTTCCTCCCTTCCTGTGCGCGCCGCCCTCCCGGCTCCAGCTTCCGCGCGGCGGGGAGGCGATGCCACGGCCCCGGCCCCAGCCCCTGCGCCAAGTCCCCCAGGGGGGGTGTCCGGGTCTGCACCTGCCTTCCGCCCCCCTCCCTGTGCCACAAACCTGCTCCCACCGCGGGAGAAGAGCCCGGCACCGCGCGGGGCAGGTGGGCACCTCGGGGGCCGAGAGCTGCGGTGTCTCCAAGCAGAGCGTGCCAACCTCGTGCCCGTGTGGCTGTGAGCGTGCAGGGCCGGCAGCAGCGCTGGTATCGGGCTGCTCTGAAGTCCCAGAGGAGCAGCGTGAGCGGGGAGTGCTGCTGCGGGCCGGGGAGCGCTGCTACGTGGTGCTGCCGTGCCGGGAACGAGCGTGGAAACCACCTCGCAGTCCGTGGAAATGCAGGGGGGAGCATCGGCTCGCTGGGGACGGGGGTGGCTCAAGCCCTGAGAGCCCACAAAAGGTGGCTGTGGGTGAGGAGCCCGCGGGGGTCTGGGTCTCCAGCAGCCCCCCCCCGGTGCCCGGTGCCGGGGCAGAGCAGCGGCCGCAGGGGCAGGAGCGAGGCGGTGGCTTCGTGGCGAGGCGCAGCGGGGGCTGGAGCTGCCGGCTGATGAGCAGAGCTGGGGCTGCGCGGTGCCTGCGGGGCTGCCCCTGCCCAGATCCTGCTCCTGTTCTGGGGTGAGGCCCCGGCACGGCCCCGGGATGGGGCTCGGCAGCCCCCGAGCCCCCTCTCCGAGCGGTTCCTCTGGGCTCACGGTGCTCAGCCCCCGGCCCACGCTCAGACGCCCAGCGCCGTCAGCGACCCCGAGCTGGTGATCTTCTTGAAGCGGTTGGCAGCACACACCCCGATGAAGTTTTTCTGTAAAAGACAAGAGGAGAGGCACGAGTCCGGCTGCAGACCTCGAGGCTGAACCCGGCGGCACTCCCAGAGCTGCTTCGGGAGCTGGGCCGGGGAGCTGGCAGCCGCCCAGGGCTCCCCCTGCACCAGCTTTCAGGGGAGATTCCTGGGGCAGGACTAACACCAGCCCCAGGAGCTTCCCTCCCCTCCATCCTGACACCACTTCTGCCACTAAAATGCGCTCCTGGGATGGGCTCAGGAGAGTCAAAAAGGCACCAGTGTTTGGTAAGATCCCACCCGGGGGGCACCCAAACTCCCCCAGACAGCAGAGCGGGGCGGTGTTGACCCCTGTCCCGTTCCATCCCATCCCATCCCATCCCATCCCATCCCATCCCATCCCATCCCACCCCACCCCACCCCACCCCACACACCTTCCAGCGCCGCCGCATGACGTATTTCTTGAGCAGCACCTGGGACTTGAGGCGGCGGTTGCAGCGCTTCGCCTTCTCCGCCAGGTTGTTGAGCCAGGGATGCTGCAGGCACTGCCCCGCGCTCATCCGGCCGCTGGGGGCGAGAGGCCAGCGGGTCACCACGGGTCCCCCCGCAGCCCCTTTCCCCCCTCTGACCCCTTCTTGTGCCATCCAAGAGCCCCCCAACCCCAGAAACCTGTGCCCTGGCCGTCAGCCCTAAGGATGTGCCCAGGGACCGGTGGGACAAGGAGGGACCGTGAGCGGTCCAGCAAATCTCACTCGTGGCCAGTGGCCCTGCAGGGACAAGGGGCTGTGCTTGGGGACAGCCAGAGGCCAGGGCAGGGTTTTGGGGACACGGCCAGCCCTGGCACAGGGGGCTGCACGTGGAATGCCCGGGCTGGGCAGAGCCAAGAGCGCACGGATGGAAGGTGCCCGCCCCGGGGCCACCACGGCCTCCCCCAGCGTCGCACCTTTTCTCTTTGATGATGAGGTTTGAGACAAAGTCCTTGGCCTCGTCGGAGACGCTCTCGAAGGTCTCCTCGTCGAAGTACCAGTTGGCAGCCAGGACGTTGTTCAGCGTCTCGGTGTCGTTGTCGCCCAAGAAAGGGGAGAGGCCGCTGAGGCTGGGGGAGCGGAGGGGGACGGGTGAGCAGGGGGTGCCCTGGGTTGGGGCACCCCAAATTCCCCCTGCACGGGGCTAACCCGGCTCGGGGACTGTCCCCAGAAGGGACCCCGACGTACAGCATGTAGGTGATGACGCCCATGCTCCACATGTCCGTGGAGTAGGAGACCTGCTCGTAGTTGACCACCTCGGGGGAGAGGAACTCGGGGGTGCCAAAGTTCACTTTCAGCTTCTCCTGGGGGTTGTACCTGTGGCCGGGAGGGGGGGTTCAGAGGCAGGGTGACAGGCTGGCTGCCACCACAAGCAGCCGGCCCCGTGCTCCCCGCACACAGAGGTGAAGGTGGGAGCAGAACAGCAGGAGGACGAAGATATGGGGAGAGGGGGAGCACGGCACCTTCGAGCCAGCCCGAAGTCGATGATCTTCACCATGTGCCCAGTGGCAGCGACGCAGAGGATGTTCTCGGGCTGCGGGGACAGGGACCCCCCCAGTCAGAGCCCAGCTCCCGGGGCGAGGGCCCAGAGGGGACGTCCCCCCGTGAAGACCTGCAGCAGATCGGGAGCCCCCAGCGCCCCGGCCCCGCACCTTGAGGTCGAGGTGGAGGACGCGCATGTGGTGCATGAAGCGGATGCCCTCGCAGATCTGCCGGACGAACACCATGCAGTCCACCTCCGTCAGGTGGTAGTCGTCGTCGACGATCCGCTCGAAGAGCTCGCCGCCCTCGATGCTGCACGGGCACGGACGGGGGTCCCCGGGTCACCCGGGGGGTTCCTTCCCCACCCCATCCTCCTGCAGCCCCCCTGGCCTGGGCGCTGAGCCCCGCACCGCGCAGCCCCGGCACTCACAACTCCATGAAGAGGATGATCTCCCGGGGCGTCTCGATGGCATCGTAGAGCTGGATGAGGTTCCTGTGGTTCAGCTGGTTCATCACGTCGATCTCCAGCAGCACCATCTCCTGCAGCAGCAGCCCCCACCGGGGGGTTGGTGTCAGCCCCGGCCGAGCCACCGGCACGGGGCCAGGCTGGGTGACAGCCCCTGGGGAAGGGGGGGACAGCAGCGAGGAGCCCCCCGGTTTGGCACCCTCGAGATTCCCCCTCTCCCGCGCCCATCGGTCAGACCTTGTCCTTGGCACCCTGCTTCTTGATGACTTTGGCAGCCAGCTTGAGCCCCGTCTGCTTCTCGGTGCACGTGTGGACTTCACCAAACTTGCCCCTGCGGAACAGGGGAGGCGTCGATGGCACCGCGGCCACCTGGGGACCCCGGCACCCACGGCAGCAGCTCCCCGCAGGCAGGGGCTGGGTGCTGGAGGCTCCCCGGGGACCCCTTCGCTGCTCAGAGCTGGGGTAGAGCCAGGCGTCCTCGGTCCCTCCCGCAGCCCGGACCCCTCCTTACCCCCCCAGGATCTCCTTGGAGCTGAGGTTGAACTGGGAGCTGACGCTGGCCGAGCGCAGGGTGACGATGCGGTGCGCGAAGGGCGCGGGCGGCGGGGGGACATCGTCTGCCGAGAGAGAGGAGGGGGTGAAAAGGGAGCTGCCCACCGGGGGACCCCGCTGCCGGCACCCCAGGGTGCCCCATGCTGGGAGCTCGTCCCGGTGCCTCCTGCAGGTCAGGGGTCCCCAGCAGCTGCCCGGCACCCCCAGCACTGCCCGCAGCATCGCCCTGCTGCGTGTCACCCTGCCGTGTGCCTGGTGGCCACCTGTGGGCCACCAACACGCGTGTCACGCTCGCCCTCTCCAGGCCACGCTGCTGCGTGCCTCCCTCAGCGGCCACCATCCCATTTGGCACCCCTCCGTGCCACCCTGCTGCACATTTCGCTCACCCCCTCCGTGCCCTGCTCACCTCCCCAGGACAGACCCCGCTCCGGGGCACCCCCCTGCACCCGCGCTCCCCACTTTGTCAGGAGCTGGCCCCTCAGGGGACCCCCCCAGCACCCTCCACCTTGACCCCCTTGGCACCCCCAAGGACGGCGGTGCAGGACAGGGGACACGCTGTCCCTCGGCAGCGGCCAGGCGGCGGCTGTCAGTCCTGGGGCAGGACAGGCTCCGCGTCCCGCCGGGCAGCCCCGGGCAGCGCCACGCGTGCCAGGCTGGGCTGGGAGAAGCCTGGGGAGGGGACACGCCGCATTTAGCCCTGTTTACAGTGAAACCGGAGCTCGAAGGCTGCCGGTGGGCCACGAGCCAGGAGCAGGAGCTGGCGGCCCGGGAGGGCAGCGGCGGAGACGTGGCAGACCCCGGGGTTGCTGCCCCGTGAAGGTGGTCCCGGGGTGCCACCGCCACCGGGCTGAGGACAGAGCCCAGAGCAGGGGGCTGGGGGGCGGTGCAGCCTTACCCAGTATCTCAAAAGGGTCTTCCTTCCCAAAATCGGGGGTGAGGTAGGGGCTGGGGGGCGGCTCTGCCTCCGTCGAGGATGGCTGCCCCGCGGCACCGGGGCCGGGCTGCTCGGCGTCCCCGGGAGGCTCCGAACCGGGCTGGGGCTGCCCCACGGCACCGGGCAATGTCCTCTCCTGCGGGGTGCCAGCGCTGCCCGCGGGGTCAGGCTGCTCGGGGGGCCGCAGGTCCCCCTGGGCCGGGGTGGGCTCCCCCAAACCTTCTGTTGCCGGTGCCACCGCGGTCTCCTCCGGTATCGTCTCCATCCCGGCCACCTCCAACCCGGGCTGCTCCTCCCTGGAAGCAGGAGCAGGAGGTGAGCAGCGCCCCGAGCCCCGCGCCCGGCCCCCACCTCTGCCCCGTGGGACCCCCTCCGAGGAGGGCTCCAGCTCGCTGGGCAGCCCCCAGGGACCCTTCCCCGGGTACCTTTGGCAGGCGGCCGGGCAGCTCAGGCTCTGCAGCAGAGCCGGGCGCGAGGGCTCGGGGCCCTTGGGTGCCTGCTGTTTGCTGCTCTCCTCCGCACCACCCGCTTTGTCCCCTTCTGCCTGAGCCTCTGCAGGGGCCGGGGTCTCCTCTTTCGTGGGCTCCTTGCTCCCATCCTGGGCTGTTTCTGCCGCTGGGGCTTTTTCCTCCTTCGTGTCTTCCTTCTCCCCATCCTGAGCCTTTGCTGGATGTGGTTCCTCCTTCGCAGCAGCCGCGGCGTCTTCCTTGGGAGGCTCTTCTTTGCCTCCATCCTGAGCCTTTGTCACCGCCGTGGGTTTTTCCACCTGTGCAGCCTCCTCCCCTCCATCCTGAGCCTTCGCAGGAGCTGCTGTGGCTTCCTCCTTCGCAGGAGCTTCTTTGCCTCCATCCTGAGCCGCTTTTGCAGCTGGGCTCTTCTCCACCTCTTCTGCTGCCTTCTCCCCATCCCGTGCCTTTGCCGCAGCCGGGGCCTCCTCCTGTGTGGGCTCTGCTTTTCCTCCACCCTCAGCCTCTGGATCGCCGGCGGCTTTCTCCTTCGTGGGCTCTTCCTTGCCTCCATCCTGAGCCCCTTCCCCTGCCGGGCCCTTCTCCTGTGCAGCCTGTGCCGCGTCCCCTGCCTGCGGCTCTGCTGCAGCCTCAGCCCTCTCCTCGGGGGGCTCCCCCTTCCCTGCACCCTCAGCCTGGGCAGCAGCCGGCTCCTTCCCCTCGGGGGGCTCTGCCGTTCCCCCTTGGGGCTCTCCCCCAGGCTGGCCTTTCTCCTTCACGGGCTCTTCCTTTCCTCCATCCCGAGCCCCAGCAGCAGCCGGACCCTTTTCCTCCGAGGGCTTTGCCTCCCCTCCTGGGGGCTCCTCCTTGGCAGGCTCCTTTCCCCCCTCACCCTGAGCCCCGGCAGCCTCAGCCTTCTCCTTCCCGGGCTCTTCCTGCCCTGCGCCCTGAGCCTGGGCTGGGGGCTCTGTGTCCGGGGGTGCGGCAGGGACAGGAGGGGTCGTGCTGGGCTCAGCTCCGGGGGTGGCCGTGCTCCCAGCCCCCCCGGTGTCAGCCGTGCCACCCGCCACGCCGTCCTGCTCCATGGGCACTCTGCGGCCGGAGGCGGCTGCCCCGGGTCAGCGAGGCTCCTGCGGGAGAAAAGGGGCGAGCTGGAGGCTCCGGCACAGCGGGGGTCCCGGGGGGGCTCCTATCCCTCCGTCCCGGGGGTTTTCTCGCTGGTGGCACAGGGACGGGCCCCGTGTGGCCCCCCAGGTCCATGCACCGCCCCGTTGTGCCCCGATATTTGCTGTGCAGTGACTGATCGATGGCCTGACCCCGGCACCTGTCGCTGCCACGGCACCGCGCAGGCAGCCGGCACGGCCGGGGTGCCAAACGCAGGCTGCGTCCCCCCCGGGGAGGGACAGGGGACACCGGGTGGCCACACGGGGAGGGGGCGAGGGGAGCATCCCCGGGAGCTGCCGGCAGAGCACGGCCCCGTCTGCCGGGGGGTCCCTGCAGCTCCCACACCGAGGGGCTGCAGGGGTTCGGGCAGCACCCATGGGTGCCCGTGTGGCAGCACAGCTCCAGGCCGGCAGCAGCAGCCCCCAGCCCAGCACCGCGGCTCTGCCCTGGCTCCTGTAATCCTGACCCTTGTGGGAACAATCCCACCGGTAACCATTCTGGCAGCGGGGCAGCCACTTACTGGTTTTACTGGGCTCGGAGCTGCAGGCAGGGAGCGGAGTGAGGCTGAGCCGTCCCCGCTCCCCGCAGCCTCAGCTCCCCGGCTTCAGGGTTTGGCTGTCCCCAGGGCCACCCCACTGCCCCCAGCATGGGACCGGTGGCTACAGGGACCCTGAAGGCTGCAGGGACCCCACTGCCCACCCGCATAGCCCCCCCCCACAGCCCCTTTACCTGGGGTTCCCAGGGCAGAGGGCAGTCAGGAGAGCAGCATCGGCGCTGTGGCAGCGCCTGGCCGGAGCAGCCCCTTCTATACTGGGTGTAACGGAGCTGGATTAGTGCAGGGAGAGAGGAGTATCCTTTACACCAGCAGGAGCCGTCCCGCGTCGCCTTTCCCAGCACCTGTCGCTGCTGGAGCCCGTTCAAAGGACACGCCACTCCTCGTGCTCCCGCCGGCCGGCACAGGCGGCGAGCGGAGCCGGAGCTGCCCCGGCACGGGCACCGCTCACCGGCACGGCTGGGGGGCACCGGGCTGCCCCGCACTGGTCCCAGTTCCCAGGGCCTGGGCTGTCCCCAGCAGCGTGGCACAGCCCCAGGGGGCAGCGGATCCAGGGGGAATTTTGGCTCCCCCAGTGCCACGTGGGCACGGCCAGCGCTGCCGGGGACCCAAAGCAGAAGGGATGTCAGCAGGGAGCCGCGGCACCAACCCCTGTCGCTGCTGCAGCTGCGCTTGGGAACCAGCTGAGAGGCAGAAATGGGAATCAGAATGAATATTTTGGGTATCAGGCAGAGGAAAAAAGGACCCAGGGGTGCTGCTGGATGGGTCAGGCTGCGTGCAGGAGTACAGGCACCGAGAAACCCTGCCAGAGGTGCACAGAGGGGTTTTGGGGCCTGGAGATGATTCAGCCCCAAAGGCTGCACCATTTTTTTTTGCCTCACGCCCCCAGCCAGCAGAGCCTTGTTTACTTTAAATCGGTGAAACTTAAGGTGAGGAAAGCATTGCTCAAGGGCACGCAGGCTCCGCGCGTCTCTCTCGGGTTTCTGCCTGCCGGGGGTGGAGGTGGT